>NC_134180.1:41070684-41387351 GCF_964188355.1 Buteo buteo | reverse complement strand
CTGTAAAAGCCCATTCCACAGCTGCCAAGATGCTTAATATCAAGTACAGTCATATCATTTCTAACATGCTTTTTACTTCAAGGGTTGAAGTAAACTTAGTTTCAGCTTCCTTAGCCTGTTTTTTATTTTAAAGGAACAGAATGAGGTAGGGAAGAATAAAACGGAAAATACATATCTTGGTTTTCCAAGATTCATGGGAAAGATGGCTATTGCTAAACATTCAACTTCAGTCAGTAAAAAGGGTAGAGGGAAACAGATTCATCTGAATAGATCTGCTTGCTGCTGCCAAATCTGGTAGGATTGATGAATTTAATATCAGAAGTAGCTTTACCTTTTCAGCTATTAGACTCAGCTAGCAATATCATTAGGGGTGGCAGAACAGCTAAAAAATGACCAAGCCCATCAATAAGAAATTATTTCTGTGCAAAGTATTAACTTAGGTCTAGCAAGCACTCAGATTGAGGCATATCCTAATTAGATAACTCAGGTGTCAGGCTACTTATCAAATATATCCTTTAACTGGGAGTTATAACTTTAATAACAAGCTGAAATCAGGTTGCTACAGCTGGAGGTTTACAGAATTGGTTTGAAAGCTCAACATATATTAATCCAACATCCACAGAGTCTGCAGTCAAATGCTCCTCCTCACTGCCACTCCCCACAAAAATACTGAAAAGCCTTCTTGATGTAACTATGTGGCATACTTCAAACAGATGAGATGACAGATGACAAACTCAGTAAGGGGGAGTTATGGAAAAATCTCAGTGGGTTCAAGAACTTGCAGCTTTCCCTTAAAGCAACCGAGGCAGAGCTGAACACCCTGCTTCTGTGCCCCCATTACTGTTTCCATGAGAACAACCTTCCAAAATCCTTTTTGTCTCCACCAAAGCAGCCCTAAAAGTGTCGAACCAACCAAACTCATTAATTATCTCGGCTTCAATGGCACACCATTGCCAAGGAAATCAGCAAGAGCAGCTGGAAGAGCTTTCCCACCAGCAGGCCCCAAGTTAGGAGCTTCCACTCTAAATGGGAGCCACGGTCGCTTCAAGGTCAAAAGCTACAAAGGCATCTCTCTGCTTTGGCTTACCCATAACCAGGGCAAACAAAAACCAAGACAAAAGATGATGAGAAAAATCACTGTAGCAAAAAAACCAAACCAAACCTCAACAAAACCCCCACATGTATGCTGATTTGGTACAAGAGAGTATAAAGATAAAAAAATAAAAGGTAACTAATTTTAGAAAATAATTTAGGACTCCTAACTGCAGTTTTAGTATTCCTAAATATTTTATTGGAAGATAAGCTATGGATAATAATATTCGATTTAACCAAAGTTGTAATTAACAAAGCAGTACGCCGGAATCTATGTCACGCTGCTGGAAGCTCTCAAGTTGCACTGCATCCTACTCTTTAGGTCTCTACTCTTCCACAGAGTGCATATTGTCATAATTTATTGCAAAATCCAGAACTGGACAATTGCAGAACCTTTCCCATAAAAGGTGCTACAAAAAAAGGGGATCTTTTTTTCAGTAGAGTACTGAAACAATAAATCAGCAGATTTTTCTTTTTAAAGGAAAATATTTTGCTTGAACAGCATTGTCTGAAATTGACTGCAGG
Organism: Buteo buteo; assembly: GCF_964188355.1. Taxonomy (NCBI): domain Eukaryota; kingdom Metazoa; phylum Chordata; class Aves; order Accipitriformes; family Accipitridae; genus Buteo; species Buteo buteo. The sequence goes on along the minus strand of NC_134180.1, from coordinate 41,385,734 downwards.
CTTTTCTGGACAAGGACTATGCACCAGTGGTTCTCAACCTATGCCTGCTCAACTACCACTGTAATTACAACAGTAAAGCACAACATCTGCCTTTCACTGCTGACATCACTGCCAAAGCAAGTCCTCTAGACATTGCTTGGACATTTTTAGACTGAAAATAAACAAGAGCCCTTCCTACATCTCTTCAGAAAATCTGAGCTATAGGACCCTGGCTGGAAAGAGAAGACTGTCTAAGCTACAGATCAGTAGCCCTTAGCAAGAACAAGGTTGAAGATTAGATGCTATTGCCACACTGAGCTCTACTTCCCATAATACAAGCAATAAATGGCAGACACATTTATCACAATCTGATTGTGTTCTATAAATGTAATCTGACGCAATGATTGTGGCACTACTCACTCTCTGCACAAGCATCCTCATCCTCCTCTTCATCCACGTTAGCTTCCTCTGCATGCAGTCTTTCAAGTGCTCTGTAAGGAGGTGGCAATTTCATTGGAGGCGGAGCCCCATATTTTCTCTAATGGATTAAAAGACAAATAGTTACATGTTTTGTAACCTCCATGCACAAGAAAAAAATCCTATTGTCTACTGCACTGTGCGTACATACACAGCACTTAATTACAATGCTAAGTTCTGCAGCGTAGGCTTTTATGCAAGAAATCAGAACAAGTGACAATGAACATCAAAAAAGAAAATACAATTGTACATGCACATTTGCTTGTTGACAAAATACTCATGTATCAGAAACATGGAAGTGTGAACATTTATTAAGGGTTAAAAATAAACTTAAATTATACCCCATTTTTCATTAGAGACTCAACAACAAAATTGTCTGGTACCAATAAAAGTCAACCTTTTAAATACAAAATAGGAACACAGTCTTCTTAGTGCATCTACGAATATGTAAACATAACAGTTCACCTATATTTTTGCTTAAATTAAAAAAAAGAATTTGAATTATAACTTACAATAAAATTCTATTACCTCACATAAATACAGGCAGCTCCTATAATGATGCATATAGCGGCGCATAGCAGGCGTAAAGAATAGGCTCCGAGTCTAATGAAGGCACTTGTTCGTCTGAGCAACTGTTTTTATAGCTCCAAGTAACTGGATCGTGCCTTAGTTTGCTACATGATTTCATTTAATTACATTCAACTGTATCCCATGCAACCCCACTACTAATAGCAGGATGCACTTTAGACAGGGAACACCGAGTACGATATGCCATTAGAGCAACCAGAATGCCGTAATTAATTTCTTCTATAGCTGGGAAATACGACTCAACACCCGAACATCAAACCCAGAATAAAATTTTTCACTGTGTACAATGAAAGCTGAACCTGCACATGGATTTCTAAAACCTTGAGCCTGAATTTGTGTAGAATAGTCTAACTAGCAAACTGCAATGCAAGCTACATAGAAAATTTTGTGAGATAAGATATAGATCATCCCATCCCTTTAAAACACATTACAGGAAAGTGCTGCATTGAAGACAGCATAACAATAATAATTGAATTAATTCAATCCAATAGTATTAAGAGCACATAATAAGAGCACTTGGAAACACAACAGCTGTTTCCCCAAAGTATACAATACACCAAATGCGCCTCCCACTTTTTGCTTGACACCAACACAGGTAGAACTCGGCAAAATCCAGAAGATCCAGGAAGCGTGAGAGGACTCATGTCCTACATTACCGAGCAGGTGAAGATGGAAAACCTGAAGCCCCGCTTTCAGCTGCCTATGACAAATCAGTAGTATCACTATAATTTAGTAATAACTCATAGTCTAAATGTTGACCCTTTGGCTTTTTAAGACCTTAAACATTTGTTAGGAAGTCTGTGTGAAATTACATGGGACACCTAAGCTTATCCAGCAGTTTGCTATGGCTCAGAAGGACAAGCTTCTCTCATCCCTCCTGACCCAATGAAAAGCCAGATGAGGAAATTGTGCCAGAGTACTCCATTATACCATGTTTTTGTATTAACACAGCTGTTTCCAGCACAGAGGCAAAAGCGCAGTTTATATTGCCAACCAGCAAAATAATGTTAATACCTGGTTTGTCCACAAGAAGCTCAATTGTTTTAAGTGGTTTTATATAAATTACCTCAAGTGATCATTTTTAAACAAACATCAATAAAGGAGGATAAACACCAACTAATCGGAGAAAACCTTCACTATTGAAAAGATAATTCATCACACCGGAACAGGCAGATTTTCCAGCTGGACATGGCTGCTTTCAAATCAAACTCTTTTGTGACACTTTGAAGACTGAACTAGAAATATCACTGATTCCCCATAGGGACACGGACTAGTAATCCACTAATAGCAACTCTCTCCAACTCAGAGATGCCCCTACTGTAACACAGTATGACTGCTTTGTGAATCAATGTTCAAAGCTAAAAGGGAGCTACATATTTATGCACTGAAGCTCTTCTATATTCCACCCACCAGTTTACAGCACCAATAGATGAAAAAGGGTTGAAAAAGATTAGGCTCCCTCTTTAACCTCCGAACGCTATAGAACGCAACACACTGGAGTCCTAGAGATTAAAGGCAGCACATTGCAAGAGGATGAGCGCTTTTGAGATTAGAAATATAGATAACAAAACCAAGAAAAGGGGATTGTAACTGCTTCATTATTAGTATTATCCACTGGCATGAAAGCATGACTTCAACACCTTTCTTGATTTTTTTTGAATAACTGAACCTCATAGCTTCTGTATCTGACAGGATCTGAAAGGAGCCTTACAAAAACTTTTGGAGGCACAACGGCCTTCTCATTATCCACCACACACCAGACTACTGAGTAGCATCAAATGAAAACTCCATCTTATTTGTAGTTGGCATGTTAAACTGCACCGGGCAAAAGTTACTGTCTGCACTAATTCTGTCCCTACTCCTGCAGTTCTGACACCCTCAAAGTACCTGACCTACACTCAGCAATCAGCACAGTTCCCACAGGAAAATACCTAGGCCATTAGAGCAATCTGGCCGGGAATGAGAAATTAAATTTTTCTCTTATTGCAGCGATTAAAACAAGTCCACTGGTTTAGACCAAACAGATTTTTTCTCTTTTAAATCCGTTGTGAAGTCGCTTGAAAGTTACTGTGCAGTAATTGCTTCACAATTAGCTGGCCAGCTACAGATCACTTGGTCATTTCCTTGTTTTACCCAGCAATGGGAAACGTAGGAGACTTGGCGGATTTAATTATCCCATAACATGATTTTACTGAATTTGAGCCAGCCTCACATTAAGGATATCATTTGTGTACATGTTATTATTTCTCTGTTTCTACTGAACAAAGAGAATCAATTTGCCTCCATGTGGAGCAAAGCAGGTACTTCCAGAAAGATGCCAGTGAAGAGCTGCAATAAGTACAGGGTTTCAGCACCCAGGGGAGACCCACAGAACATCTGTCAGAAACCTGCTTTGTATTTGGCAGAAATTTGGCAAAAATTACTTGAATCAAAGATATTTCAACAAAACATTTCAAATTTCATTTCAGACTTCAGGGGGGGCTTATCATAGAATTATAATGCATGCTATTATACCATTTGATTTAGTAAAACTTGGATATAGCACTGAATGGAATAAATACCTTTTCACTCTTATTTTCTTTGTCTGCATCTTGATCTTTGCTGACTTTGATTCCCTTAGGCTGCACGACAGAAACTACCTGAAGAACAATGCATATGTTAGACACATTAGAAAGAGCATTATAGCCACAAAACAAACATCCAGAAGTTAGGTAATGACAACAATAAAGCTACCCAGTACACTCTTCATCTTGCCCCATGTAGAAGTGCATTGCAGTGCAGTCGTTAAATTACATTCTATTACTGAATTTACAAACATTCTCTACTTTTTTTAGTGCTCACTGTTTGATATCTAGCCCCATCTCTTCATTCAATTAAACATTACTCTGAACTCAGCAATGTGGATGTACATCCTTGATACAGAGCTCAGTACAGACTCCTGAAGTGTCAGTTCTTAATTATTCAGATAGAGACCAGCATCCATGCACACAGACACCTTATAAAGGAGAGCATGTTTAGCCTCCACATAATATTCCTCCTTGCTGTTCTTTATTCTTTCAAAATGTAATATACTCCTACTCCTCTGGCAGCACCTTTATTTCGGTGAATGGGAGTTGGGACTGTGCAGCACTGCTGAAAGTCTGTGAATGTCCAGTTTCCTATAGCCTACAGTTCAAAGCAAAGAAACTAAAATTTCAAGTTATCCATCTTTCCCTTGATCTCTCTAGATTGACTAGGAAGGTAAGGGTTAGAGATGCAGCTGAACACTTAAGTGTTCCGACAGTTTTTTTGGATCTTTTCTGTGAAAAAGCTGATACAGAAAGGGAGCTAACTCAGTTACCATCACTGTGATTTTTGCCATCACTGCTTGAGCACTTTCCCAGCATAGCTGGTGAAAGTCTTAATAGATTTTGAAAGACTCCCTGGAGCACTGGAAAAATAATGGACATGGTTGTGCCAGATTTGGCTACAGTTGTCAAAAAGCTCTCCTCAGGTCTACTAAACCACCAACATTCTCAGTTAAATTGTCAGATTATACTGAAAGAACATAGAATTCTTGGGGGTTTTGTGTGTACTTCAAGACAGGCAGAATTGTACGCCTTTTCTTACTAAGGCATTAAAAGGTTTCTTGCCTTGGCCTTGCAGATGAGGAGGCATCTAAATCTCTTGAAATGTAACTTGCTCCCAAATAACTACTTCATGTCCCTTTTTTACACAGGGTTGCTAGTGTGAATCTGGCTAATTTTAGTTACACTTTTGTTCATTTGGGTAACAGTGTATTTTTAGATTATGAAATATGAACAAATTAAGATATACAGGGCCAGACTAAATTACGCAGGTGGGAGAACTGAATTAACACCTAGTCAACAGATTTATGCCTATTTGATTTCCACCAGAGAAACATGGTTTCCAATCAGGCCAGACAAGTAATCAATCAATCAATCATGTGGTCTATATGCAGAAACTCTGATAGAAAGGATGGACACAAAAATTGATGTAACTTGCTGAAAGAAATTTAGCCAAGTTTAAAATAAGACGAGTGTTACACATTTATTAAGTTTTGGAATAAAAATAGAAATAAACTTACTTTTGGTATGTTAGACAAACCCTGAACTACAAACACGACAGGATTTCCCGCATTCTTGATAGCTTCTACTGCTTCCTCGTGTGTGGCGTTTTGTAGGTCTATCCCAGAAACCTAACAAACGATGTTTATTTTTATTAGGTAGCTTGTTTTTAGCACAGTCATTACAAGGGATCACACACATTCACAGAAGATTTAGCATATGTGAGGAAGGTACCAAAAGCAGTCAAGAGAAATTATTTTTAGTATATTTCCATGATGGTTTAAGGAAAAGTATATTACTTTGTATTCATAATTAAAAGGTGGCCCTATGCTTCCCAAAGCAATCCTAGATAAAAACATAAGGAATAAGATTGTCAGAGAATGCTAAACATAATGGTAGGTATAATACAACTCTTTCGGATTTTACCTGCTTGTGAACTAAACCTGATTTGAAACAATTTTTCAAAACTTCACACACAACCCTAAAGCACATACAAGAATGGCACTATCAGCTTGGGAACCCAGGTTCAGTAGTATTCACTTGGAGAAAAATGAGTGAAAAAAAATCAACGCAGAGCCAGAGATGAAAGCCAGGAGTGGCCTTCTCCCCTATGGCACCTGGCAGAATCATTGATTTCCCCCAAATCAGTAGTATAGTTTAAACTATAAATTAACACACACAAAATAACAGACCAAATTTCAGTATGAGGAGTCTGTTCTTCTATATATAACTTATGCTTATAAAGGTATGCTATAACTTATTACTCTTTTATATGGGAAGAAGGCACTCTCATTTTTTTCATTTCCCCATCAGATACCAGGACCTATCTTTTCTTAAGTATAGAGCAGAATGTTAAAAGAGCTCCATAGTCAGACCTTAAAAAAAGAAAAGAGGACATCAGGGTTTCTTTTGGTTTTCAAAACACAGTGTCGTCAATACTTCATAAAGTGGTGGCAGTATTTTGTCCTTCTCTCCTCCCAAAGCTGCTTGAGTCAATCTTTATTTCTTAGAATGAAAAGGTTTATCTGCATTTATCTGCATTTACCTCAAGTATTTTATCTCCAGTTTTTAAAGCCCTTGTTCTTCCTGCTGGGCTGTCTTCCAAAACTTGTTTGATAAAGATCCCTTTAAGTTCTTCTCCATTCTTCAGGCGCTTTATGACAGTTTGTCCACCAACAATACTGATTCCAAGAGACACATGAGGGTCTCTAAAGATCTCAACACTGAAAAAATACATGTGGTAGTTTAACAGCTTGAAATGGGTTTTTAAACTATAAATGCAAAGACTTAAAGAAATGTAAGCTTCTGGTCTTTCAGGAAGATTTAACAGAGTAAAGGGATGAGAGCATTCTTAGGCTTCTGACTTTACCAGAGGTGGCTTTTTACCTTCAGTAGACGTTGCGCGAAAAAAAAGAACAAAATTCTGCTGCCAACCTATACCCACTGCTCTTCCAAATATGTTTTTATTTCAGAGAAAGTCAGGGTAAAATGGACAGGTCTTCAAGTAAACACTCATCCTCTTCCAGTTTGACCAAATTGTCTGGAAATGGCAAATACTACAAGTGGTATGCTAGACAAATAATAAAACAGCATTTCATACAACTTTCTGAACACTGACTTCAGTGTATCAGATGCATATTAATCAGCTTAAGCAGAAATTTTCTGATCATATTTTTTCTTAGGACCATAAAAACAATTCACCTAAAAATGTTAACAATACAACAAGGATGTGGCTAAAACTTGGCTTGGCCATCTGGAATTCTGCCATTAAGTTTAGCAGAAAACCCGTGGAAAAGGAGACAGCAGCACTATGTGCATTGTTCACACCTAATAGTTATTAAATGAGCAAGAACTTGTAGGTCATCCACAACGTAAACCCGCCAAGCTTTCCCAAGTCAGCTGTATAAATAGAAGGCATAATTTTGTTGAACATCTGTTAAAAATTCACTGTATCTAAGAAAGCCCAAGGTACATAAGTACCTTAAAGTTATTGGCAGAGGAGGGGAGAAAAAAACCCACAAGAACTAATTGGGCTTACAGAAAAAAAGACATAAGGTAAATGGGAAGAAATAATGTAATCATATGAACATACGTCCGTGGTGGTCCCCAGTGGCTGAAGTTTGGAGTTTCTTCTCCTTCTCCTTCTTCTCTCTCAGGTAATTCACTAATTGGGGGCAGACAGAGGGGAGGAATAAAAAATAAAAAAAGGCATCACCCATGCCAGGTCGCAATTCCTTGCATATTTTGTATCTGGCAGTAAGACAGCAACGCCTTCTCACACTGTCCAGTTTAAACCAAATGTGCAGAGTCAACAGACTAGACAGGAATTTTTGTATTTAGGTTTAAATGTACTTAAGGAATGCTCCAGAAATAAACATGATGGGCAGACCAAATTTATAAGCTGCTCTGTGATATACAAATCTGCACTGCATTTACTCATTCAAAATAACTATTTAAGCAATTAACATTTACTTTCTGATAAATGTGCTGTGATTCTTATAGAGGGATATAAACATGATAAAACCAGTCTAGCTGACCATAAAGCAGATCATGATGCAACTGGGAGAACAGATCCAGTGTGTTCCATTAAACACCCCAGAACAGGGTGTTAATTAAACTTTTACACTATATGTGACTCACCTATTCACAAAATAGGAACGGAAGTATGGAATTGCATGCCCCCACAGAAAGGTTGAAACAATACATCCTTGCACACATTTTCTGTAGATCCTGAGAGCTGTAAATGCTACTCTTAAACTGCAAAAAGGAAGTAGGATGTGCTGCAGAAATAAACCCCTCACCTTATTGTTGAGCTGCTTCCCTCTGAGGGAAGATTACAGATGAATTAGGGAAGTACTGAGGATTTGAATCAACAGGCCCCAAAAGCAGATCCACTACCCACTGGAAATACCTACAACCAGTGCCAGCTCAAGGTTTCTCAGCACCACTGACAAGACTAAAATTTCCTGTACAGGCCTGAGAGCCATGGCTGAACTGCTCTTCCCAAAAGGAAGAACAAAGGAAAGGGAAAACCGAGAGAACAGAGCTATGATAAGGAGCTAAAGAGAGAGCTCCTTAAGCAATAATGACCAATGCTGCTGGTAAAGGCTATGTCCTTCTCCTCCAGGCCACAACCATACTACCCACACTGTGGAGTAAGTGAAGTAGGTGGCAGAGCCATTCACAGTTTTCTGTCCCAGTACTCAGGGGAGGAAACATGGGAAGTAAAGATTCAGTAAGGTTGTAAGGCAAAATTCAGCTCCTTGGGCAAAAGTCATAGAACTGGCCATCTATGTACATCTTACTGTTTCACACAGCTTTTAATGATTGGTCAGCTAAGTAAAGCAAGAAGACAGTTAAGATCATTAACTGAAAATCTTCCAAAACCTGAAATATTTCTCCATACCTGTACAATGCTGTTCCAGGCTGAGCTAAGGTGGTTACTCTTCCAGATTCCAGGTTCTTGGAAAAAACATAATCCTCCCCTTTTAATTCTTCCTTTTCAGTAGCTTCCAGATCAACAGCAAGTCCAGGTCCTTTAGAGTCAATCTGAAGCTTTGTACCTGAAGAAGAAAATGTGTACAAGTGAACTTTTTCTTCCTCTGTCCTTGCATCTACCAGTTATCACCCTTGGAAATAAAACCCTTATCCCACCATGTTCCAAATGTGGATGTTGTGTGATGATCAAGAGGCTGAGAGATACAGAACATTCATTTTTGAAGGAAGTTTAAATCACACTAAACACTTTTTTATAGCACCTTGCTTCTGATGTACACGCAGTGAAGTAATAACAGGAAATGCCAAATCTTTATGGAACTTAAACATGCTTAGGTACAACTTACATGATAGATGCTCCTCACAAAAACACATGACTAGTAATAGTGAATCCATCCTTTATGGAGGGAGAGCGGTGCAAAGCCCTGCTCCAGTCACAGAACCCCACCACACTAGGGAATACTGAACCACCAGAGCTCCTTGCAAGAGTCATCAGTCTGCCGCTGTAGCTTACACAGTGTCTGCTGTACAAGATGCAGGTGACAAAAAAAGGAAACAACCCAATCTCCTTTCTCCCAACCAGCGAGTGCTAACTCAGGCAGGTTGATAAATTTATTTCCCTGATGACCTACCAAATTCTAACCATCCATCCTAGCCATCTGACAAGGAGAAACTTTGTTTCTGAGCACAGATTAAAAAACCAAGATATGGGGCAATTATCTACAGTAGGGTTCAGTTGCAAATTTTGGTTGTGGTAAAGTTATCTCCACAGTCTGTCACTTTTTTTTTTTATTTGAATCCATAAAATCAGCAATCAAAAGTGACTGAGACAAATTCCTGACAGAAATTACAGGCATGAGCTATTGTACTTATGCATGGAGTCCTACTGTGGACATAGCTACACAGAAGAAAGTGTTTCTCCACAGGCAGGACAAAGCTGCAGCCACTTTCAATATCACTTGTGACGACTGTAGGTGAAGATTTGGAGGAGGAAGCAAGATCATGAAGCTGAAACCTATTTAAAGCCAGACTGACATGAGCCTCCAGAATTCTTTATTTGAATACTTTATCACTCAAAAGAATTTGTGTTTTGGTATAAAAATTAAATTTGTAAATATGAAATTGTAAGATAAAGAAAAAACGTCTTACAAACCTAAATCCATCTTGTTTTTTGCTCCTGACTGGGTAGTTTCAGTATCAAATATGTCTTTTTGGTGGCCACTGTGTGCTGTGGTTCCAGAAAATAGTGAACTTATACAAGCATTTCCTTCACACTTCACAGAGGAGAAAAAAGTAATTAAAGTTAGAAGGCAATGGTATCAACCTATACAGGAGTATTTGACATGAACATTGATTTTTACAGCAATTTTCACATTTTCTCAACTACATTCATATTTATTCAGATAACTATGAAATAATAACCGCTCATTTATGCACTATATTAAGAAGAGGCATGAAAAATGTTATGTGCAATTGCAATACAAAGCAACTGTATCTTTCTACTTGCCTGTAATCCCAGCAAGAAGTTCTCTACTTTTGCTAATTTGTTGTTTTTAAGTAACAAATGTATAAATTTAACATTGTGCACTCTGGTATAAAACTGTTATTAGAAGCTGCATTTTATGTACATAGTGCATAAGGGGACAAGCCAAACAAAACCTGAAGTTCTCTGTGGCTGTCATATTAAACACTTTCCCACCTCAGTTTTTTCACATAAAAGCATACATCTCGGAAGCTGGTGCATGGAAGGCTGATATTATCATTTTTTTGTTTGGCAAGTGAATGAACAAAGACTCAGAAAAAAATAATTCTCAGAATACTTGAGGAGGACATCTAAGTAAGAGTTTCACAATTTACCTGAAGCTCTGTATCCTTCATCTACCAGTATGCTTGATACAATTGCTCCTGCCATATCATTTTTCGCTTAACTGCACTATCATCTGGCTTAAGAGACTGATTTGGATTAAAAATAATGAGGAAAAGAGGCAGCTCCTTTCACTGACATTGCTGCTGAAGTCCCTGGACTATTAAAACCACAAAGTGACACTCTGCTATTACTGATATGCACCATATTAATACAGCTTGCAAAAAAGAACTGAGCCCACAAGTCAGAGATGGGAAAGAAGATGCAAGTACAGGATGCCTGTAAATACACCAACCACAGCACGTATCTCATTCAAGTGGTTAGATATACAGACACTAAGTAACCAAAAGAACCTTCCAAAATGTACAAAAGGATAGACTGGTGTCTGCTAGAGGTACCCAGATCTCATCTAGTAATTAAAACACTAGGAAGAATCCTTACAGAGTTTAGATCTGGAACTCGCCTTGAAGTATGGGTCCCATGGTCAGGGTACAGCACTGAGACCAACACAGCATCCCTTACCATTTGATCTTTATTGAACGGATATTCCAGGGACTGTTTTGGACTTAAGTTAGCACTGGATCTTAAGTCTTGTTTTTCAGTAGCCTCCAGTTGCTTTGCCCATCGTTCTGTATCAAGGTTCCTCTCTGAACTTGCCTTCTGTCCACATGATGCGTTACATTTCAGGAAGTCTGAATCTTCTTCATACTCATCATCCACCAACATTTCCCGTTCTTCATCCATTTCTTCTGTTCTGGGTTTCAGAAACTCATGCATCTCCCAAGACTCCTTCTCATACTCATTGTCATTTTGAGAAAGCTGAAATGATCTTCCCAAGTCCAAACTTGGTTCATCAACAAGTTCTTCTTTAAAAGGTGTTTCATCTCTGAAACCCTGCATAAAACATTGCAGGAATATAGAATTTACATTATGTTTCTTGCTAACTCTTTTAAAACTATGTTTTATGTTAGGCCCATCTTAAAAGTACATCTTGATTTTTAAAGTGAAAGTCTTCTACCTTTTGCATTTTCTGAAAGAAAATACACTCTCTGACTTACGATTTTAACACCAAAAGTAGACATTGCAATTTTTCTTTTTAAATATAAAGAAATTTAAGTTGCACAGCTTAGATATTGCTGCAGCCATTCAGAATAACCAATGTGGACTGAAGTTAGGGAATGAGAATTATTAAATAACACTAAAAAACCTACAGGGCAAAGTATATATAAATCCAGCTAAAGTATCTCTGTGCTCCAGACTGATCTGCTATCACTTTATGAATGCATGTACATTTCTTACAATACCATCAGCTAAATAAAAACCAGCCTGAGTTTGCTTATGCAACAGTATCAGCAAAAAAAGCCCCCAAACCCAACCCAAACAAAAGGCACACTCATTTGTCCCTCCCTTGGCCGGGGGAAAGGGGAAATGGATGACCCACATCCTCAAAAAAAAGGACATAATTGACTGTTCATTATCTAATACCCTTACTGTTTTAAAGAGAGCTCAACTTTCTACTGAATTCAAACCACAGAGCAACACACCAAAAAACCAAACAAAACCAAGAGAAAAGGTATTAAAAACCACTTTGAAACATCTTGCTCAACAGTTCTTTTTTCTGGGATTTGTCACATGCCTCCCCAATTTCCAATGCTCTGTGTTCCTCCTAAATTGAATGGGGTACTATTCATCAGCTCAGAGTGAGTCCGCACATGTGTCTGAAATTTCATGCCTTGCGCTGCTACCAGAAAGCTTGCCACACAGAGAAAGCTTTTCCTCTCTTTTCTTCAGGCCACCAAGTATATATGCCCAAACCGATCTTCAAGGCACCAAAACCCCAAACACTGAAACCGATCTACAGATTCAGGGGTCCTCAATCAAAATGTTTTTCTTTCTGCTTCCTGCCACTTCCCAGACTCCCCAAGGTACTTCACCATTTCTGACCTTTAGTGTCAGAATCCTGTTTTGTTAGATTTGTACAAATGCAGAAGAAAAAAAACCCAGACACTGCCAAAATGTTCCCATAGTTCAAGCGAGAGGCAGGAGAGAAAACAAGAGACAGGCAAGAGCATAAGGAAACAATGCAATAATACTAGCTGGCATGAAAGCAGAAGATTAGCAATCTAGAAAGTAGCACATTTTTCATAAGCATTAAATGTTCCTTTAATCTATTTGACCTGTGTACTTCAATCTCAAAAAATAACCAGTCTGAAGAGATTCTAATTCTCTTCATCATCATTTCATTTCACTTTTGCAGCATCAATCTCTAAACACTTCTGTAAGAGGTACCAACTTCATCATTGTATAAAACAGTTGACTTAACTCAGAACCACACAGCAATTTGTATCACCATCTCCTGATACAGCAGTTAGGTATGTATAATCACAGGCTGCTGCACTGCAGTAGCAGACGCTACCAATGGAATAGGGAATACTGCAAAATGACAGTAAAGTCTACTGTTGTAGCATATAAAATCTTCAAGTTCCTTTTTTTTTTTAAAGTCCGCTTTGTCAGCATTATGCTAGCGCATAAGACTGGAAGCCATCAGGACACACCACTCTTGGCTCTTATATGAGCCGGTAAGATAATAAATGGATGGAAATTTTATACTACTGCTCTAAGCTACTATCAATGCTGTCATACATAAGGTAAATCAAAATACAAGCAAATACCTCTGCATGTATTTTGTACAAATTGATCATTCTAGTTTCTATATTCAGCAGGACTTTAAGATAAAATACTTTATTTAAAAATACTTAATAACATTAGCTTTATTTAGGAAGCAGAGAAACAATCTGAGCTGGCAGAGGACTAATTGCTGTGCCAGGAACCCTTCCTATGCACCCAGAAAACAACAAACTCCATTTTACATCATGAAAATCAGTAAATATCATGTCCAAGCTAATTTCATACTATACCTACATCTACCGAGTAATGTTGCTCCTTTTGGTGGTTCTAATATACCATTTTAGCATTAAAGATACATTTGTATCCAGAGACAGGCAGATGTGTTTAGCAGCAAGAAAATCTAAAATTTATTTTTATTACTGTGTTGCAGTTCTGGATGATCCTTTATGTATTGTCTTTTCTGGTCTAAAAAGAATGCATTTACCAATGTGAACTAATAAAAATCTTGCAAAGCACTTGAGAACAGGTGAAAATTCAAAAATATCCACATATCTCTCACTCTACATAGGTCAGTATTGCAATATTATTGCCTATTGCCTTGATATCTGAGTTTCTCAGTATCTTTTGTGCCTCATCTTCCCACAATAAATAGAATTATTTCTCAGAAAATAGGAAAGTGGAGAATTGAGGAAGAGACTAAAGAAATCACCCAAGACCACATAGGAAGCCTATGAGGAAGAACAGATTTCAAGCTTGCCTTATATACTAGACTACTTTTTTGTTTTGCTACATTATAATAAAAAGTGTTCTGCTTCCATACCTTACTTTCTTCGCAAAGCTGAACCAACTACTTATGACTACTAATAATGTAGCATTGCTATTTCATATCCAAAGTAACCCAAGGTATTTTAATGACATAGTAAATTTGATAAGGCAGTCTGCATTAGTAAGTGCTGTGCATATGCTTACTGTTCACAACACGACTAGTATACAGTTAGCTGTTAAGAGTCTTTTTCAGAGGGAATCCAGCCTGAAGTCTATTCAATACTTAGGTCTTATCTGAAGGACGTGCTTTTTTTTTAAACTTTAAACCATCATTTCCTGTCCATATAAACTTAAGCTCAACAAAAAGAGTAACCAAATACCTGTGGTGCTTCAAGTATTATTGAGAAATTAATATTATCTACTGGTTCTGGAGATCCAGGGCTGGTTTTAATGTTGCTGGAATTGACAGTGTGCATTTTCTCCTCCTCTTTGCTTTCTCCCTAAGAAAGGCAATCAAAATGATGAGTCAGGAAAACAAACAAAAAAATTCCCACATTTTTCAATAAACTAAAAGGGGGTGGGAGAACCAGCTATTAGAAAAAAGATGGGAAAAAGTTACAGAACTGTAAAAAAGGGAAGTCATAAATGGAGAAGATGAAGACAACAGCTTTTATTCTTTTAAGATATTAGTACAGATACAGTAAAAATAGAGAGATGTGTAGGAAAAAAGACAAATACAAGGATATGAACAATGAAATATCTCTTTTTAGAAAAGGAAAGAATATGTTTAACAGCCTTCCTACATTCCTATTTCACCACTCCTCTACCACTTTGATTTACAAGTACTTTCTATTAGATGGTGCTTTAATTAATTTTGCCTGGGTGCCCTTGACGAACAATACTACAGTGTTCTCAAGTAAACTACTGTCTGTTCCAAAGCCCTGATTCTAGAAAAAGGAAATTCTACTTGAATTTACAGTCTTGAGTTCAAACGGATTAAGTTTCTTTGATGTCAGTGGAGCTCAAGCACGCACTTAGCAGTGTCTTAAGAGTGAAATGGACTTCAGCACATATTTAGCTGATCTGCTGAATTGCTCGAACCATATTACACCTATGCATAGTGCCAGCGCGCATAGGTTTGCCCAGACATGTCTTCTGATTCCACATGGATGTTCTTTCAGGAGGAACTTGAGAATGCTGGTTTTCCAGTCAGACCTTTTGGACATTGAGCTGCCCATTCATCAGCTAGCCAGAATTTCTGGATAGATTGAGGTGTATGCATAGCAACTTAGTTGCTTTCTATGTGCATACATACTTCTACCCTAAATTCCTGCCCTCCACCCCCCCAATATAACAACCCATTCTACACGTCATAGAATCAAACAGAAAAAAGTTAAAATCAGTCCTTACCACCAAAGGCTTGCAGATTCCAAGAGAAACTGTACCTGGGGGCACAGATTTCAACACTTCCACTGCCTCTGCTAAAGTGGCGCTGTCCAAATATTTCTCATTTACAAACACCAAGCGGTCACCTGGTAAAAGCTCGCCCCCACGTTCGGCTACTCCACCTGCCACCAAAGAGCTGATCACAATGGCTGTTCTTGTCGAATCTAAGGGATCCTAGGAAAAAAAAAAATTAAAAAAAAAATAGCCTAAGCCCCAAGAAAGATGATGTTTCTTTTGAGTATGCAAAGACCACTTAAGCATGTTCATCATCTGATGCTACAGAACTGAAGCTTGCTGAGACGTTCAAAAGGACTGCCTACTAATACTGCCAAGGCTTACAGTTTACAAAAAGAAAGGTTTGCAGTAGGAAGATATTCTGTCACTTGCCTAATCCATTTAGAATTTTTAAGATCTGAAAGCTGACTGATACCCTGCTTGCCCTCTTCTTACATACACAGAAATGGCCAGGCCAACCTGCAAATAGAAAAACAACGCTGGCACTCTTCCACAAGCCTCCATCCAGCCTGTTACGTGCTAATGTTACATAAAATAACATTCTGCATGCCATTCAAGAGCTTCATAGCAGCAAAATTGATGTTAAAACAAATAATTGCAAGATTACCAATTTAATTAAAAATATTATCAAATTAAAACTAAAAATGAGAACCAAAACATTCAAGAAATAGCAGTATATATTTGCTATATTACTGCAGTGTTCCTGTTTGTCATATCTGCATGACAACTTATCAAAGACATTTTGTCCACCCATGAAGCTTCCTTAACAGAGAATACAGGGGACAGCAACAGAAGAGTAACTAAGATTATTCCTGAAGACAAGGAACATTGTAGTGATGTACACAGAGGAATGTGAAGTAGAAAATATTATAGACACTGGAGAGACTGTAAACTGATGCAAAGATATTCACTTTACTTATTTTTTTTTTTCCAGTACTAACCTTTGTGTTATGTCACATACCATTTCTACCACACATACAGCCATTTAAAAATTCATCCTCAATCCAATGAAATGATCATGTTATTATATAGTGGCAGAAAGATACACAAAACAAATTTAAGGGGGTTTTTTTGTTTCTTTGTTTGTTTTTTTCAAGATTAGAATTAGCCTTTCTCTCCCCTGCTAAGAGCTCGTAAAGTTCAGACATGCTCCTCGTATGCACTGGGTCTTCAAATGCATAATCATGTACTATTTTTCCCTCAGGACTTTCATCTTATTCAGGGCACGGGAGGGATAAAAAAAGGGCAAAATTCAAATCACAAAGACCACCATGAATTCAGCACGTCAGTGTTAATTTGAAAACAGGAATGCTTTTTTAACTCTTTATTTTTATATAACTGTACATTGCCTTCCAAGGGAACATGTTTTTTTTAAGGTATGGGCAAACATATGAGGCAATGAATGTAATATCTGTAAATGGCTGAAATTAGAGAACTGAAATTAGAGTTCAGCAGGAAGAGCCATGCTGAAGCTGAATTCGAGTAAATACATATTACTAATAATTCTTTCCCATTCTAGTGCTTAATCCTGCCATTTTATAATCTTCCCAAACACTGGGTATCCACATTGTACAGAAGAGGCTTCCTTGCGAGTATCATGTCTTGATAATCAAGCCCAGCAACCTCCCTCTGCTGCGCAATGGTGTTCTGCCTACTGAACCCGTGCCAATATGCTTGGGCTGTCCGACTGTTTATGCTCAAACCTGCCTCACACAATGCCGAGGGAAAGGATTTCATTTGTTTCTAATAGCAAGCTGTCCATGTTCTGCATACACTTTGGAAATTTTTAGAAACAAAATAAACCCAAATGCAGGAAGTCCAGAAGAAGAATCCAAAGGATTCCAAGATGTTAAAAGAGAGGGTTTGCTTTAAGAGTGTTGAATTTTGAAAATGTAAAGTTACTGCTGCCCTTTGTGTAGAAAGTCAGCTTTGCCTGCCCTTGCCGACAAAACCATGTGCCTAACCATCCCGATGACAGCTGACCACAGAACAAACATTCCGTTTGACACAGACTTTTGAGATGCTTTTAATTTTTGGGTTTGCTCCAATGCAAAATAAAAATAACCTTTTGGACTTCTTTGCAAAACCAGGATCATGTTGAGACAGCCGTTTTCGAGCAAGTAAGGCACTGTTCACATGAGGAAGGCTTTGCTAATAGAACTAAACCAGCAAGTTTTCCTATCGTGGGCTCATCTTGCCATGGCAAGCAAGGTTTATGCTGGTTCCCTAAATGGGTGAACGCTCTCTCAGCAAAACTACACCTTTGCTGACACAACAGCTTTCATAATATGACTCTTGCTGGCTTAGCTATATTGATAAAAAATGAACAAAACAAAACTGGCACTCATCCTTACTGATGCAGATAAGCTGACAAAAATTTGCGAGTGAATGACTGGCCCAGTAATTATGGCGCTTGCTGAGAATATGGGAGAACCAGCTTCAAATCCCCGCTCTGATCCAAAGCCGCTCTTTTTTGGGTTCCAGATCAGAACCACTTAAGTAGGACATGGGAATCTCACCACTAGCTGCTTCTACGCAGATAGAAGGTCAGTGGCCTAACTACTACATTTCTGATGAGAAACAGTCCTGTTTCAACTTAAGTTTTCACTGAAATAAAAACATTCTGGCTTCAACAAATCATCATGTTTTGGTAAGAGATAATTCAGCTGGAAAAAGCGTTCCAACCAGCTTTAATCCTCACGCTAAAAATGAAGATAGAGTTCCTGCAAACATACGCAGTTCCTATGCAGTAAAGTTTCGAGAACAGCATGGTTATCTTCGCTGCTTCACAACATGCATGAACATAAGCCATGTATTAGAACTGCTTCATGAAGAGCAGCAGCAGAAATCTTCTTAAAAAAGGGGCCCATATTAAAAACCGTTCATCAGGCAAATACAAACAGGGGTTATAATTACACTGCTCTTTTCAAGCAGAGGGAGCTATTGTACAGGAAGAGAAGAGCAATATAAACTACACAGTGACAGGGCTAAGCCAGTAACCCGAGCAGTGCTGTAAAACCCTGAGTGTTTGTTACCAGTGACCGTGAATCACAACGCGATTGCCGTGAGGAATGCAACAAAAGCCACAGGTGAAGACACAGACCTTCTGAATTTCAAGGTGTAATCATTAATCCATATTCTCTGTAATTTAACATGAGGGTCATTGTAACTGTGGATTGCACTGTGCTTTTCTTATCAAAACAAATGGAACAATGTTTTTTTGAAACCTTGCCTTACAATTTACATTCAAACCCAAACGCACCCTAAAGAACACCACCTGCTAAAACAAGACAGCAAACACCAAATTCACATTTACATCTTGTAAACTGTGAGTGCAACTGGACTGTGTGGGTTGTTGCCTTGTTTTTAAAAGAAAGCAGTGCTAGCAGCAGGCTAAAAACCAGATTCTTACCTTCTATACTAACTGCAAAAGGCAACTTCACTCCCACGGTGCCCTGATGGACTTCAGGGCCACCTCCATGTTAACAGACCAGCTAGAATCATTTGAGGTTACTAAACAGCACTAACTGCTACTGCACACCTACCCTAAGGCTCCTGATTCATTTTACTTGGCTCACATTAAGCCAGATAATAGTGATTTTTAGTCACTAGCAGTCAGGACCAGATTTCAGTCTCCGCTTTAAAGTGAAAGGCTTATTTACTTCGAAGGAGTTTACAGGCTGGGAAGAAACTCCCTCCCCAAACCCACAGCTAAGATGTTGCTGTAATGGTACTCGGCTGGAATACAGAAGTGACTCAACTTCAACAGTTCAAGACATTATTACATGACTTTGCGTTATAGCAGAGGGAGTGTGCACAGGACAGCCCCATGCAATTTGGTCATCTTAAAATGGGCATGAAATGGGCTTGGTACATTTAAAGAGGAACTTTTAACTTCAGTTTACTGAAGGGTTCCTTTACACAAAGGAATCATTTATGAACAATGAGGAAAGGAATCGGACTGCAAAGTAAGGCTGCTGGGAGACAAAACCCCTTAACTCCCAAGCACTGACACAAATTCTTTTTGAAGAAAAGAATTACACGTAAAAAAGTTTGCCACTTATATAAACGATGAAAGTTGACCACTGCCATGCACCAGCAGCAGCAGCCCAGGATGCTGGCCTCCAGGTAACCCTTTGAGGAACTAGTATGTTGTAGCTGTTGCCTTTTCCTTTGTGCTCGAGCCAGCCATAGAATATATGAACTTGTTTAAAATAGTCACAATTTATTCATACTTAGCACACCATATATTTAACTACGTTGAACCATAGGCTTTCCCTTCCCCCCTACTGCTTCTCATCAAAATCCACAAATGTTTCCTGGAGTCCAGGTGTCAAATTTTTCTTCTTCTTTTCAGAGCCTCATTTGTTCTGGATTCATTTAGCAGTGCAGAGTCAAGCAGGGGCCACTGCAGTTGCTGCCTCTGGGATCCCTGGATTCGGAGCAGTATGGAGTCTCTTAAAAACCTGAGCTCTGCTAAAATGTTAAGAGTCCCAGGAGCACCGAGTTAACAGAGTCCTACGTGCAATGCCGCTGGAACGCGTAACTTTATTGTGGCTTCAAGCGAGGGACTGGAACTCGCCGTGGGCACCAAAGATTCCCACTCATTTAGCTAGGAGAGGTCCTTGGGAAGCAACTCTGGAAACATAACCAATACAGCTTACCTCTGTCCATCGCACTGGAAAATTAAAATGGCAACAACCGACCGAACTCTTTCCCCGTCCCCAGCGAAACGTGAGGTTTCTGCAGCAGCCAAGAGAGGGCACTCCAGGCCAGCCCAGCTCCCGCACTACCGGCGGCGTTTCGTGCTCTGACAAGTCCATCCCAGTCTGTCCAGCCCCCAGCACCAGCAGAGCCCTCGCTGTGCGCAGAGGATGAGGAGCAGTCTCTCCTGGGCAGGAGACTGTAGCTACAACTCGATTGGATGTAAGCAGCTACCACGTTTTCTGGGGTTTTGTTTGTGTTTTCCTTTTTTAAAGGCTCATATGAAAATGTAAGACAAAGCTGCGGGTGACTGACATTTACTGTGCAAAGTCACTCTCACTTAGTTACAGGCTATATTAGTTTTGGCATCACTTAAGATCTAAATTCAGCTAGCTTGACTTCCTAGAATATTTTAGCTTTCTTCAAGCAACAAACTGCCTGCTGCCACAAAAACACTCCTCTGAAAACACACATCAAAAATAGCATGGCAAAGGATCCCAAAAGAAACAGTTTGAAACTTTTTTTCCTGTACCAGTTTTGATTTATCTGAACAATTTTACAAGTGCCAATTTGTATACTGCAGGTTTTTGCAAGAGAGCCAAAACAAACACATGTTAGAGCTCAGAGGTCAGAGCAACCCAGCTTCATTACATTTTGCATGGGACCACTTCCAGGTCTAAAATACATGTCCATATTTAAAACTCTTCAGTTTGCAAGTGAATAAGATACCAGACTGAAAGACTCTTAAACACAACACTGTAGCATACTGTACAAGGAACATACACTCATCAACAATGAAAAGGGCCAAACGCATTTTATGTTCGTCTTACTATTATGTAGAACAAAGGCAGAACTGCACATGAAGTAATTTACCTGTATGCTGTGTTGTGAACTTACTCAAAATACTCATCCGTGCTCTCATTTTGTGAAGTGCCGCTCATCCCCATTGCAGAGCCACCCTCCACATACACACCAGCAATGCCAACGATGCAAGAGTCAAGAAGGATAAACAACCTGCTGCCTTTTCAAAGGCACGAAGTACTTCCCAAGAGAAGGGAAAACGAGCAAGAGCCAGCTGTGAGTGAGGTCCAATTCCCTCCTTAAGGTGGCCTCAATTTAGGATTGAGACTCAAGATCCAAACCTTCTGTTCACTCACTCCAACATATCTACAGGAGTTGGCCATAGGAACTGCCAAAGGCACTCTCAAGCCTGAAAAAACATCCCTGCGAAAGCGCTTCACTAGTTTTTGTTAGATCCACAGCATAGGCAATCAGACTGAAATTCAAAGCGTTTAAGACTTGTTTCTGCCTCTTCCACTCATATTAGATTGCAGTCAGCAGGACTACTTAGGAGACTACACAACGCATAGCCTCTGGCTGTACCAAAGAAATAAACTACAGGCCAATGTGCTGAAGTAATACAAACTTAAATACAGAACTGTATTCAAGGAGGAACGCTGAACTTTTCTGTGATGTAAGGCAAAGCACAGGAAATAAAACATAAGTATTTATTGATCTGCAGTGAGGGAATAAAGCAATGAATTTCAGAAGCTCTAGTGTGCAGCCAGCATTAATCAAAACTTCTGTTGTGGGAAATGTCAGCAAAGAGACAGGAATTCACAGAGAAAGAAAAAAAACAAAACCAAAACATAGAGACACACCCAAAGGAGGAGAGAGAACAGCAAAATAAGAGTAGGTGGCACAATGGGTTTCCCACACCGGGCTTTCATCATCTGTGATCTGAAATCATATCAGTCTTCTACAGCAAGAATGAACACGGTGGCCAGCAATTACTCAAACCCGTGTAGGTCTGGCAGAGCTGGCAAGCACTACGCAGTCAATGTTCATCTGCTGCGGAAGAGGGGTATGCAGCAGATAGTTGGGACAAAAGTGCCTCCAGGGAATGATCAAAAGAAAGAGATCTTACACACTACTGCTATTCTCAAATAAAAAGATCAAAGATAGGCACTGACTATGGTAGTTTTGAAAGTGTCACTGTGCAGTGGACTCAGGTGCATGTTGCTATCTTTTAATTTATCAAACTTCTCTAACAACCTAAGGTTTCATCCGCCTTTCATATTTGCTCTCAACAGAGCTAAAGTCACAGGGATTACATTCATTAGACTCCCTTAATATCTCATACTTTCAGACTTTCCAGCTCCAGAAAAAACACACTGAATGCTGACTACAGGGAAAAGCCACAGAGATAAGAAAAAAAAGCCCCTGAACTCATAAGGAAATGGAGGAAAGCCACTGTGTGATGAGATAAAGAAGGGATAGAGATGTGTGGGAATAAAGAAAAAAAATACCAACGAGCCACTGGAAAAATTATAAATGGTATCACCTACATAACCTACAGGCAGTCGTCTTCATGCACATTCTGGGTTTGATCAGCTTTCAAATTCAAATAATCCCTGAACTAAAAATCCACCAAGATAGCCCAGCAAGCATTTCCACCAGTTAGGCGTGCTGACCTCAACACTGTTAACAGTCTGTGGAAGTGCAGTATGTGTTTTCAAACAAAACCAGAGCTCTCTGCATGGAGATCTTGCATCATAAACAGCAAATACATGAATTACGGAAGATTTGCTACAGAAAAAGCTGCAAAAGAAAAGTGGGGAGATAGGACAGGCCATTTTTTGCAACAAGGATCTGCAGACAGTGACTTGGCCCACAGAAGACTTGGATGGTGGAGAAGACAGAAGGGTAGGCAAAAAGGTTGCCGAGAATTTTAAGGCTCCTATGAAACACAGTGAGAACAGACAGAAAAACTCCAAGTGCAACAGTACTATTTGGATTTGGGGAGCAGCATCTTCCAGAAGGGTGAGGTATTAAGAAAACAGAATACCTCATAACTTCCATGAGTTTTCAGAATTCTTCATGCTTATCCATCAGCACCAATAATATACCTCAAATCTCATCGGTTCAGAACAACACATTTGGAGCTGTCTGGGTTGAGCTTTTACACGCCCATTGCTCCACCGACTCCACACGCTCACTGAAAGACTAGCACAGCTTTTAGATAAGCAGCACTCAGTTGCAATTTCCTCTAGTCTCATCTACATTATCTTACCCTTGCTGAGATTTGCCAAGTGTTTAACAGAAAATCTAGCTACAGTTTTGTCCCTTTAAATTCTCGCCTTCTCTTGCAGGCAGAAGACATCTGTGGAATAATAATGAATTTCTTTGGTTTGGGGTTTTTTGTTTTTATTAAAAGCTATTCTTCCTAGCAGGAAATGAAAAAGAACAACCAGATTGTAGAATTTGGGGGAATAGGGAAAACATTTCTAAAGGTTAATAGTAATACTGCTTAGCATTTATTTCAAGGATATGCGACAAACCAAAGAAAAACAGATGTTCTCAGTAATGCTCCAGTTTCTCTGCAAACTCAGGTATTGTCCAGAGTACGGACTGTTGCAGTTCACAAAAGACAGCAGGGCCACCCCGAGGATATGCCACTCCACTCTCTACATGAGATTCCTTCCTAACTTCTCTCTTACAAGTCAGACTGATGGCGGCCCCCCCCTCCCCAAGCTCAGCATCAGGGCATACCCAATCCCTAATGTAACTTCCTGCATCCAAGTTCTCCAGCTTCTCTACCTCAGCAAGCTATTCCTGTGTATCTGTCTGTATCTCACGCTGAGATACACAGTCTCTTTGATTTCTTATTAAAGTGGTTTCTGGTCTCCCAATGCTTTTAGTACTGCTGCACTGAGGTTTTGGAAACCACTAATCATGAACACCCGAGAAACTTCACCAGGAATGTGGTCAATTGCATTCACCAGCTCTTCGGTCCCGAAGAGTAGTATTTAAGCTGAATTCCAAGAGTATTTTTCAAAAAGCTACACTGAATTCAATTCATGACACACTATTAAGAATTATTTTACAAATGAAGCAGCTTAATATGATTTAAAGGATGCAGAACTTTCCCATAGGGGGAGAGAAGCAAATCCTCCGTGAGATGAGTACCAACACAGTTGGTACTGAGGCTTACAGAACTTTGATGTTAATGAATGTGGATGGGTTGTAGAGATGAGAGAAAAGCTGCCTTTATCAGTTTTCCCAGTACCAAGCTGATAGCCATTGTAAAACTGCTTTTTAATACAGCTGTGCAGCTTTTGCCAGTAAGCCACAGGTTTCCATCACATGATCAGGTGAAAATGTGCTTAACAAGGACATGAATATGCTGCTTTGTTCAAAACAGACTTATCACAAGATGGACAAAGCTCAAATTATCACAAGAGGGCAAACGTTTAGCCAGCAACATGTCAAAGCATTCCAGCCCACATGTCACCATTGAACAGTCCGAGAAAGAAAAAAAAATACAATCTAGTTGAATACAACCTTCTACAAATAAGAAGTCAGTTTGCTTTTTTGTAACTCTACATCTGGAGCCTGTTTGTTTGGGGCATAAAGAAAAGAGGAAAGATATTTGGAGACACTTAAATTGCTTCACTTCCTGCCGTGAATGACTATGCAGTGATTTTATTATAAAAAAAAGAAAACAATTGTTTCCCATGCTCTCTGGGAGAGGACAAAACATAACCTGCTGAATGTGCAGCAAGAAAGACTTCAGTTCAACAATAAGAAAAAACTGCTGATGATCATAAAGATAAGCCCAGGAATAAGGCGGCTGTGGAGTCCCTATTGCTAGACTACAGTAAGAACCCCTTAAGCACTGACCCAGGCTGCAGAAGGCAGGCATACTTCATGCTGTGTCAGGTCTGGGTAACATGAAGCTCATAACAGTGCTGAAATGCCTGTTACTGCTTCCATGGAGGGGTAGATACTTACACCCATGTTGGCAAGGACCGCTTGGAGCAGGTGAGCCCATGAGCTCCTACAGCCCCACAGGTCTATAGGGCAGCTGGGTACTGCGCAAAAGCAGCCGAGCACTGGGGACTTTGAAGCACAGACGGGGAGAAACAGCATCTCACAGGCATTCCTAAGAGCTATGTAAAATGTCAACCCTCTGTATTCCAACCCTCGCCCTCTCCAGTTTCACGCGCTTTAAAACAGCTGCTTTAAAATACTCTGACTTCAAAGCACAGTAAATTAAGCTCCACATAAAGTCCATTCAGCTTTTTGTTTAATTTGATAAAAGCTCATCAGACCATTCAAGATACCTTCTGGTCAATACTGCCTCAAGAAATCTGCAATTCAGCTACCTGTGGTTTTTCCAATATTTCTGTAAAACATTACTGACAGAATTTGTTGCCCTGCATGCATCAGGTCTTTAGTAAACACTGTTTCAGGGCCACTCAAAGTACCTTTTATATTATTGTGATATCTTGTTTTTCTCTAGTTCCTTCCTCTTGCTCTAACGCCCCGGGATCACCGTCATTTTTATACAGCATTTTTCCTCTATTTTAACCTGACGACATAACATGCCCTCATCTGTTTTAATTTCTTTCTATGAAAAAGGATTTGTCTCAGTAACAATGGCTTAGGTCTTGACTTGCTGGCTAGGAGGTTTAGCTTCAGGCTAAACAAAGTTACTGTTAACCTGGATACTTTAACATCTATTGACAAAGAACAACAAATATGCTTACCGTAGCCCCTTGCATCACAGATGATCCCAAAGCACTCTACAGTGTACTGGGTCCCTCATTCACCATCAAAACATACTTGCCGCTAACTGTGCCAGCAACACTACATAAAAGTTAGTTAAGAGGTGAAAAAGAGAGCAACTTCTCCAAGTGAAATTACAAGGAAATTAAGGGAGGTAGAGTATATTACTTCACGGAGAAGTTGGCCAGAAGACCAAACAGCACACCTTTTTAACGGCCAAAAGGGGGGCAGGGTCCCTGCTCAAGATAGAAACACCAGCAATGCAACGCTGCTCCGCAGGTCTCCGCGTTATCAGCTGAAGATAGCCCACCGCACGCAGAGCCTATCGGCATGGCTGCTGCTGCCTCTCCTTCTGCAGGCTTTTCATCTAAGCATTATCAAGAAAAAGCAATGCGTAGCCTAAGAGCCTTGACAAGATCCCAACACAGTGGTGACAACAGAAAAATACACATAAGATTTCATTTTAAGACCTCTTCAATGTTTCTTATTTAAATAAGCCATCACACTGGGAGAAAAAAAAAATAAAAATCCAGTGAAACCGATCATTTCAAGAATACACAGTATCAGCCTCCCCATTCATCTCCCCTCTCGCCAAGTATTGATCTTGCTAGCAAAGCAGCGATCTCAAAGATTTTAGATTTCCTACCACATAACAAATTAGGACATTCCACAAAAGGGAAAAAAGATTTTTTCAATACATAGTGATCATGGGAAACTGAACAGTATCCTATATAAATACAGTCCTGTTATAGCAAAGAGGGTAAGTTTACTATATTTTTCTAATGGTATCCCAAAGTTTTAGGAACATGTGTACAGACCTTCCAAGAGGATCTTATTAAAAAAAGAAGGCAGCTCTGTTTTAAGCATTTAAATCCCTAAAGACAGACAAAAGAAAACACAGGACAAAGTAGAAATACTATTGATTATGCATAATTGGTATAATTAATTTGTAATTAGTTCATTAAAATATATAGGCATTGGAATTATGCTTGTACATTTCTGGGAATATCCTGCAAGCCACTTGGGATATGCTTATCATTTATTTGATAGATGAAACATTATTAGAAAGACAGCCCATTAAAAATTAATATACCAGAGTAATAATTTCTTGATCTCAGCATTCACTTTTCTATATACTCGGATTCCTATTCCACCTCAACAAAGAATTTTTATTAATAGTGTTTTTCAGAGCGTGACTTGGGAAGCACAGCATTCTAGACAACTAAGGTACAATATCCTTTACGACAAGTATGTAGTCAGTTTTGAGAAAACAAAATGACAAATACTATAAATTATATACCATGAGAGTATTCAGCACCACATCTAATTCTATAATCAAAATTAAGATGGAAAGGTAAAAAAAAAAAAGCCTCATGCTTGAAAACAAATACCAAACATGAATGGAAAGCAGAAGGAAGAAACTTCCAGAGCACCGTAAGCAGTGTGGTCTCTAACTGCTTAGTATTCTTCCACTTCTGCAGCACATCTGGCATTGCTCACCATCATAAATGAACACGTCTGCACGAACAGGATTTCAGGGGTTCCTAAATACTGCAGGTAACAGTCACCAGTCTCTAACAAGAAGTGACTGAAAAGGGCTGGTATACACTGGTACTGCAGTAGCATTTCAAAGATGTTATCATATCCTGATGTTGGGGGAAAGTAAGATGGAATAATAGTGCATCACTGTTTTTTTCTTGTAATGTTACTTCACTATTCCTACTGATCTTTCTGAAGTCCTATCAATATTTCTTAAGTGCCATTTCAACCAACAGCTACCAAAATAATTTGATCTTAAAAACCCACAATACAGTCACATCACCTCCAAGTCGGGTACGTAACACCAAAGTTTCCTTAAACTTCTGCAATGGATAGAGAGAGTTAGTCCTTATGTGTGTAATTATGAGCACCATAAATAGGCCTTCTGCTCAGAATCACCTCTTAAAAAGTATTTTCCTCCCCACTCTACCTCCATCAACAATCAACACTGATGGGAGCCTACAAAGGCTGGTCTCTTATTGATGCACTGATTCATGAAGCTAGGCCATGTGAATACCCATCTTTATTTAAAAAAAAAATAAAATCTAAAAAATAATAAATCATATGATTACTCAAAAAGAGCAAAATCAACAGTGGATATATAGTGCAAGTAGTGTCATTTGCCATTATAAGGCTTGAATCTTTTCTTGCAAAACAAAGAGTATGTGCCTAAAAGAAAACCTTTCCTTTTTTAAAGAAGGGTAAAATTGCAAAAAGAAATGTAGAAAACAGAGTTAGGTCTCCAGGTCCTTTAAGTCACAATTAAACATTTCACTGTAATTTTGTGCTTCTCAGCAAATGTGCTTTAAGAATTCTGAACAGTCTCCCAAGAACCACATACTTTTTTTTCCCCCACCTCCAATCTAGCATGGACAATTATTTGTTTTCTTTGCCCTGCACTCAAGAATGTGATGGATGTATTTACATAAACACACACACAATCACAGATATCTCTATATAAAAATTAATCTGCAGATGATGAAAAGTGTAAAAGATCTCAGAGGCAAATCCCAAACAAAAGAGCATACTTTATACATAAATGTCTCAAAATTATAAAGATCCAAGATTAAGTGGTTTACCACTCATTTAGAATTGATTAGAATGTATTTAAATTTAGCTGAAAGTACCACAACATTGCTCATGTATTTGCATCTGCGAATAAGTAAATAAAAAGCCTGTTATTAAAGCCTTCATTAATTCTGATTATATGAGAACTTAAAAGCAAATCTGTGTATTACGGCTCTGTAAAGACTCCTAGCAACTCTACAGTAAAGCTGGCACTGCAACACAACATGTGTCAGCGAAAATGACTAACAGGATCTATTTTCAGTAATCTTAAATCACACTGGTAAAATATAGAATTAATGGTTCTGCATAATACTTCAAATATTTTTTATTCTAATTCATTCCCAATACATGCCTTATTGTATCAAGAAGTGAATTTTATATCACTTGACGTTTATGCACAACAGTTGAACACATTTTATTACACTACAATGTTTAGGCAGTATTCAGATGTGATGTGTATATTATTATGAAGAGTGATCCAGCTATTTTATTTCCTTATAAATATGATGGCTAGAGGTTTAAAAATATATGACCTTGACTAGAAACATGAAGAACATTTCATTCTGACTACAGATTTCAAGACTTTCTAGATATATAATTGAAGGCAATATTTTTGAAAGAAGGATTTACTCATTTTAGTAGAATTTTCCCCCAATTAAAGACTTTTCTGTTGATTTCTAAGGAGTTCAACAATTAAGAATATAATCTACCCTAAAATGGTTCTTCTTGGAGAAATCAAGTTTTAACCTATGAATGACTCCTGAAAGTGAACTTCCCCCTGCCACCCCACCCTGAAAATTCTACCCATATCTCTGGCATCCTGGTTTAATAATTTAAGCAGAGAAGCATAACTGAAAAATCATTAATCGGGTTCTTCAATCTCTATTCTTATACTAATAAATTAAATAGATGTATTAAAGCAAATTTGTATTTACAGAAACTTGAGTTTGCAACACCGGTTCACCCTTCAGCCCTGACGTTCCCTTTTGACTGTGAAGGACAGTCCTGGTAAAGCTACCTCTGCAAACTCTACTTTTCATGGCTCGATTTAAAGCCTGAGTGAATCTTTCCATGACTTGAGTGGGACCACAGATCACAGACCAGCGTGGGTCTATACTCCATTTATAAATGAAGGATGATTTGGGGCAGAGAGGGAAGAAAAAGCAAAAGACTCATTAAATTTGGTACATAGGAAATGATGTTGCAATTCCTAAGAAAGTTTGCTTGCCACTCTCATAGTTAAAAAGTCATTCCAAGTTAAAACAAAATAAGACAAAACCCAACCTCCCCCAAAAATTTAGCCATTAAACTCAGAGTTATGAGGTGGAGTTTGATTAAAGATTTTGCCCTTTATCATGTCCAGTAATCAGACTGGTTTAGAACAAGCTCTACACTATAATTTATAGAGTTGGCCTCAAAATAAATTACTTTTCCCTACGTAGTTTTTAGGCCCAAGTGCCAAGTCGATTACCCAGTAATCAACATCACAAAACATTTTAAGGCACCGTACAAGACAAAGGATCAAAGGGATTTTTAGTATGTAGTTATACAGACAAGTATACCTGATAGTCTAAAATGCTGAATCCTAAACCATTTTTGTCCTTCTCCAGTTCAATAACCTTCACATCAGGAGACCATAATGCTAATTCCCCTTCTTCCTCCTCAGGATTAATATCTTCCTCGGGTTTCACCTGAAAAAGAGAAACTCGAGTTCAAATACTATTCTTTCAGCTCTCTACAAACACTATTCCTTCAATATTTTGATTATTAATGGCTCATACATGCCCTAAAATATGACCTTTTATGGAATTACAACTTCATTGAACATTGTGTTCAGTTTTCTCTGGCTTGCTGCTTTGGAAACTCCCCTGGGATTATGCCTACATGTTTTGAGCATTGGAGCCCAACCTGGCATACAAACATCCATGTATTAGTCAAATTAGTTGTTATAATATTACTAACCTGTTACATGTTGATGAACTTCAGCTGTCCCATTAGATGCGTAAAGGAAAAATAAATATCTTAGCATAAAAGATTTAACTACAGACAGCTAACAGAAAGACCAGACGATCAGACACATCTGATACTTGTGGCATTAAATATGCAAACAAAAAAATCTTATATTGTAACTATACAAATAGTATCTATTGTGAAAAAGCAGTTTCTTTCACAATTTTTGTGCTAAAGTATAAAAGAAAGAAGTATAGTTACCCAGTTTTGTTGGGTAAGGACAGCTTCATAAATATATCTTACAAAAAGGCATCTTTTGTTGTCTAACTTAAAATGCATGTTTTAACATTACTGCTATTTTATCAATATAATCTTTACAAAATATCAATGTATGATGTCTCAAGAAAAACATTAAAATCTGGTACCATTAACTTCACACTGACTTAACTTTATTTCTTTGTATAAATATACCTATTACACAGACCACTGCCATGAGGCAAATGGAAGAAATTTCTCTTCCACACTCTTTCTTGATACTTTTGACAAAAGAAAGCAGAAATATTCTAAGATTGCTTCAAGGAGAAGGCAACCTCTGTTCACTAAATATCACCTTATGGCAAAGATGTGCAACTGACAGGATGCACATGGAAAACGTTCAGTAAAATGCAACATCAAAAACCACAGTGGAACAAGCGCTATTGCAACAGAAAGGGCCTTTTACAAAAACGTGTAATACTGTACACCTTATTCTTCCATGAAACATCCGTATTTCTTGTTTAACTCTCCACCTTAGAGTAAATAAGATCACAAAATATCAGAAAAGATGAGAAGTCAAGGTGTAAATACTTTTTATAAATAGGAACAACCATTGCAAGTGTCAAGCTTTAGTTTGAGACTTTAAAGCTTCTGCAATGGAAAGAAACATGAAGTTTCATTTTTTCCAGTTCTATAAAAACCTACTCAGAACATGGAAGTAATCAACTAATGGTAGCAAGGATGTGATTTAGTATAATTCAGACCTCTCACTCACCTATTAAGTGTAAGAATGATGAATGGGATGTACATGGTCAGCATGCTAGCTCGGTGATTTACCTACCTTGTATTTATAGTACAATGAAGTTTCTCATGACGAAACTGTATAAACTGTAGTAAAAGTACCAGTGTTGCAAACATGAACTATCTTTCACTGAAACACCAGCCGTCCCTTACGAGCCCAAAGTGAATGGCAAAGGCAGCTTTATATGACAATTTAATACAAAACTGCTTCATATAACTATACATTTTAGGAAATGTTATTTAAGACTGAAAAGTAGTCTGGATCAAACCGCAAAAGGAAAACAGAAACACTGCCTTTAGAAAGCTAAATCACTTTCTCAGAAATATATGCACTTTTTCAAAAGCTTAATGTCCTTTTACACAACTGAATGACATGAGAAGTATACCTTTTGCTCTGGAGGGGAAACTCCCACAGTGGGTTCATCCACGACAGACTCACTGCCATCATCAAAAAGTCGCCGACAGCAAACCAATGTAAATGGGGGTGGCACTTCTTTTAGAAAAGTGATTGCCTCACGGCGTGATTTTCCATATAGCTGAACTCCATTTACCTACACAGAAGGGGAAACACATATCCACACTGAGATCATTAAGAGGATATCAACCAGATTATTTTATTAATTTTTTTGCATACATGTCTTTCCCTGGCTGAATATGGAAGTCTAATTTTACCTAGGGATTCTGGCAAAGCTTGCATAGTTTTATTAACGTATGCTTCTGAAGTATACATGCATTACTATAAGACTAAACTTCATCTGCAAGGTTTTGTGACTACTGACTGCTACATCATGTCTCTGCTCTCTTCACCTTCCTCTAACTTGTTTTCCGCTCACTGCTTTTCCTAGCCTAAATCTTTCCTAGCATTGCTATTTCATTCTCACCTGTTTCTTTGCTGGGGATTTTTTTTAGCATTAAGCTTATGAATTTAAAAAGATAAAAATTGAATTTTCCAAAATATTTTAAGAAAACACAGATTTTGAGCTCTAATCAAAAACTTGAAGTCAGAATGACCACAACTTCGTCAGTTGTTTAAAACATAACAAAATGGTTGAAACTAAAATAGATCCTACAGAAAACATGCAAGAATGTTCATATAGTAAAAAAGAAACCAATTACAGTAAGCAATTAATCAGAAAACCCTGACAAGGGTCAAAGCTTACCATCCTATATGCTTTAGATCCTGACTGACAACAGAAGACCATAAGGTCATTGTTAATGATATTTTAAACCACAGACTTAAAAAAAGAAAGAAAAAAAAAGGTAAATAGATAGATAATAATGCTGCTTTAAAAATGGGATACTGCAATTGTACTTCCTCAGGAAAATAAAACTACAGTGATTCATCCTCTTTTACTTATTTTATAACCTGCAATATCATGAGGGTACATCTATTTGCACCATAGTGGTATCTTAAATATGAGGAAAGCAGAATGTCAGTAGGTGTCACAGTTCTGAACATCATCTATGTTGACGAGCAGCGCAGGTCCAAAAGAGCAGGGGTTTAACCCAATTAGTGCTATGGACTCAATCGCGACACCTCTTGTGTTTCAGGGATTTCTTTCAGGCTACCTCAAGTCTGCCCATGACCAAATGTCCAAAGTCGCTGGAGCGCAACCACTTATTTAGGAACCTAGTACACATCATCCATGTCCACTCAACAACATGTACCAAAGCATAGTAAGTGGGGATAATTGAAGATTCTCTTCAATACTTCACTCCATAGCCAAACTGCAATGCTAATGTAGATGAACCCACATTTGATCCTAGAAAATATAGCACATAAATATACAACATACATATACACACCTCTGTACATGTGTACTTGAGACAGAGCGTCACCATATACTTCCCAGATTTCCTTGTACTTTAGAGGGACTCAATCTTGTGCAAGACTAGATAGCAATATCACTTTAGCCACCACTTTCTTCCTGATCACCTCTTTTTCCCCCACTTTTTCCTTTGTGCTTTTTACAGTGTAAATATATCTTACACTGCTGGGAAACACAGAGTTCCTCTCACACTATAACCCAGCCAAGAAGAAAAATTCAGAGTAGTGTAACTGGCCTCCAACATGGTAAGATGAACTGCTATGGGGTTTTTTCTGTAAGAATTACAGCAACTGCTGAGCTATCAGGCTAATCCATTAGTTAATTATTTAAGCAGAAGTATCTACACGTAAGGATTTTTTAATGCATTGAGAGTGGCAGTGTGGTGGAAATTTACCAGCACTTCTCAGCATACTGTGATTGATGGAGAAGAGCTACCACACGCTCCCAAGCAGACTTGGGGACTCCCATTTCTTCTTTTGCAGCTGCCAGAAATCAGCCTCTAAACACACAAGGTGCCCTACACCCCATTCATTCACCACACCACTCTAGTTACTTGTGCCATCAAATAGGAGCGAGTGAAATTTTATAACAAAACTAGAAGGACACAAGGAAGCAATTTACTCCTAAAAAAGAACACAATGAAATTAGCTAAAATTGGGGGAGGGGGCGGGGGGAGAAAATACCATGCTTTCTATCATAATTCAAACACATCATTAAAAATAATCAACATTCAACCTTACTACATATTAAAAAAAATTCCTTACTGATCACATTTTAATCCCAACTGTATCAGGCCCAGGTAGAACTGCTTGTTTGGGGAATGGGGCTGTCACTTTTTCCATTGCAAACCCCTACTTAAGGGGATTTATAACTTGGCTGCAAAAACATACTCTGGGCTGAACCTGGCATACACAGCTTTAGCCCCAGAGCACATTTTTATTTTGTTGGGGTTTTTTTCCAGCTACAGAGTAGAAAAAAATTTATGCTCACTAGGTCTGGACATATCTGTAAACTTAATTGTAAGTACACAGTAATAAGTAACACTGTTAAATATATACAATTAAAGTTCCCTAAGTTACTCTACAGCACTGCATTATTGCTTTTTGTATACAATTTTTTGTTTAGTGGCCAAGGAATTTAAACAACACTTCCAGCATTCCATTAATCCCTTCCTTTAGGAATCAAGATTTCCTCCATTAAGCAGTAACTGAAGAAAATGTTTTAGGTCTTAGTGATATCAGTATGAATTTTTGATGGTAAAGGGCGAACAAAAAGTAAAAGCAGGAGAGCTGTACACCTAACAAATTAATCTTTCAGAAGGCCTAATTCTGTTCCCATTGATGTCAATTAAATGTTGTTTGCATCCGCTAAAAAAAGGTTCAAATTCAAAATATTCCACAAAGAGCAGGTATTCAACAGGAAATTAATGTCTTTCCACTTGCAGGCTGAGATACTGATAGTTATACATACATACACACGCCACCACCACCACCACCCTCCCTCCCAAATAGGTATTATTTTAATACCATCAAATAAATATTTTTCCTGAGCAAAGAGGCCTGGTCTGATTCCGATAACTTCAAAGCTGCCCCAATACTTCTTTATACATATTTAAACAAACTGAGGTACTAGCTTATACACACAAATGTCTTTCAACACTCAACGAGCAAGTTATAATGCGTAACAGGAACCACTATTCCTGAGACTGTTGTAAATTTTTTCAGAGTGACAAATATTAAGAAAGATTATCCACCACAAAAGCTAATGCCAAATTGCTCAAAAGACTGAGCCAAAGGACTACAGATGCAAATACATTCAACACAAATATTATCTCTGTCCTTATAACTCTTGATAATCATGTTAAAATATTTCAGATAAAAACAAACAAAAACCATGAAGTCACTAAGAGGTCACAAGATTTTGACATTTTGGCCATAAAGGAGGAATGAAACAGTGAAGAAAATGAATGTGACTTCCAAAGCACTACTCCACGCTACTGCTTCCACAACCAACTCTTGAATACTACTGTTGCACACATGGCAGCCAAACTAGAATTTAACACAAGCATTTTTAAGAGGCTAAGCAAACAGGAAATATCTCAGTTCTATTTTGGGGGTGTGTGTTTTGTTTTTTACCTCCAGAAGTTCATCCTCCAGTTGCAGAAGACCAAGTGTTGCAGCTGGGCCATCTGAAGCAATTGATGATATATAATGATGTCCATCAAACGTGTCAAGCTCAACTCCTAATCTCAAAGTGTGGATGGGTAATAGCTGCCAAAAGATAAGTATGGCTGAGAATGTATATATCTTTATCTACCACAATATATGCACATTTAGGATTCAGTAACTCACGAAATTAAACTAAGCACACAGTAAGATGATTACGTCTTCATACTGACATCATCTGCGTTACAGCAAAAGTGTCCATAATTGCTCTATACAAACTGTTTGCACAAACAAAAACAACTAATCTGCCCTTTGCAGGAAAAGGCAATTTGAATTGTATTCTTAAATAAGGTTACCATGTTGGAAAAAATGCAGAGAGAAGTATGACTTAAAGTCTATCCTACCCAAAAGATGAGTTTTCAACAAAACTGAACAAAATTCCATAATGACTGTAAAAACTCATCACAAGATCAGCTATCCTACTCCTTCAGGAGCTACAGTACTTTGAGATAGGAAAAATATCCATGATGTGTCCCCTCAAATAGCTAATAATACTGACATCCTTGTTTCTGCAAGGTAAAATCACTGATTTTTTGTTAGCCTTGTCCCAGTGGGAACTTCTTAATTTGGAATTTTTCTCTAGGGAGCCTCCAACCATTAGTGTCTTAAGTATGCTAATATTAGGAAGACTAGCATAAAACTGATACACTATCCAGACAAGACAGCAGAAATCATGGCAGCCTGGGAAGAAGACATGATCAGTAGTATCTGCTCCTTCATTTTGGCCATTTTCTAGCTTTTTATTACTTAAATTGAAACACTGACTGTCCTTCTGTTTCCAATTCTGGATATTCAAGTAAAAGGAGCAGTCCATTGATCCTCAACATTCCCTCACATCCATGTCTTATTATGAGTTTATGGCCTTTCTTCATTGAGACATCCCCACAAGTATGTAAATGCATCACCTCCACAAAGCTCTTTTGCACAATATTAACATACATATCTTGAAAATCTCTCAAAAGTCTTGGAAGACAGAAATTAATTTCAGCTCTGACCATTTTGATTAAATGGACCTCCCTCTCTCTGAACCAGGATCACTATGGCAAACTCCTCTGCAGGATGATGACATTGTTCAGCAGAGTTTCAACCTCTGCTCCATTCTGTAGCGGCTTTCAACAACTGAATTTCAATGCAATTAAGTACCTTAAATTTGAAGCTTATATGCATGGTTTGGGTTTGGTTTGTTTTTTTTTTTTGGGGGGGGGGGGGGGGTGTTAAAACGTTCATTTGCCCATACTATGAAAAGGTATTGGATCAGTCCAGAAGGTAAGCAGAATATTTGCAGCCTCTTTTGGTAAAGTAAGATAGAGTAAGATAGAGATAAATTTCTGAAACACATAAACCTGGAATTGTGTCATGCCCTCCTGGGATTACTCTGTCAACATATACCATGAAGGAAACCATCATGTCAGTCATACCTTTGAGTACTTCTGGAGCTCCAAATCATTTGTAATGGGCATATCCACACTCACAACCTAAAAATTGTACATCATAACATTTTTCAATAGCAGGACAATAAAGACTTTACCAGAATGATAAATTCTGGCAAAAACCTGATGAGCAAAATAAACTGTACTTAAACAAAGTAACATTGATGCAAAATAATTTTAAACAAACTTTAGAAAAATCTTTCAGAGACAGAACATTTACAACTAGGAGTGTGGTGATTATGCACTATTAGCAGACTCCAATATTATCCTATTCCCGAAGCCTGAGTGCCAATTTTAGTCAAGTTCAGTAATCCTGTATAAGCACAAAATGCCATTGTGTTTGATGCAGACACCCAAACTGACTTGCCAATCAGAATTTGAAAAGTATGATAGCTTAAGTTATAACTTCAGGCTATAGTACAGCCATCTAACATCTAGACTAAATCACCATCTTCTGCAGCATGCTTCTAACATGGCTTGAAATACACGAGTTTAATTACCAAATTTGAACGCAAAGTAGATTATTTAAAACAGTGACAAGAAATCCCTTCAGTATATCTCAATTTTTTTAATATTAATAAAATAACTATGTTCACCACCAGTTTTCTTGTAATGTTCTTCCTTAACGTAATTTGTTTATCTGTAACCTTAGAAGGTTATTCACTCCAATTTTAAATGTAATAAGATGACATCTGTGGTGATCTACGGCCCAGGGTTGGCATTTGGGACATTGAAGTCGAATATGTTTGGGAGGATCACTACACTTGTTAGATTTGGAAAATATATAGCAAAAAGTCAAGTAACTTCAGACTCCTTTGCAAATTTCTAGTTTAACAAAGTATCTACAAAACAATACTAAGCCTCAGCTTTTTCTTTTGGCTTAATTTTAAACGGGGCTTCCAGCATCTTGTTTTCTAGTACCTAGGGTATTTTTCCCCACAGACAGAATCCATTTCATGTCCACTCAGTTGTAACTAAATGAAGCTATGACAGGTAACTCCTCAGCTTGACTGCTCACACTTAGGTACCTGGCAAAAAATACCACGCAGTCATATGTCCCTGTACAGACTTCCAGGGTCTCTTTCTGTTTCAGCAGGATCTCAGCTCCTCCCATTGGTACCACAAAGGATCAGGAACACAGAAGCCATGAGTGACACCAAACCCTCTCTTCAAAGAGCTATTTCTTCTGAAGAGAAATACCTCCGAGAGAATACTCAAACCTGTAGGCACCTTCAGGGTGACTTTCTGGGATCTGAGTGTAGGAGTGAGGATAGCATGAAACAGGGACTGTGCTACCAGGCTGAAATTGAACTAAACATTGTTATTGAACGCAGCCAAGCAAGACTAGAGGTAGGTACAGATGACAAGAACTGGAACAACCAAAAAATGACTTTCAAAATGGGATGCCACAACAGTTTCCTTCTATTATTTAAAAGGGCCAATCGTTAACATTCTCACTCCTGACATTTTACTGGCGGCAGCTAAACAAGAATTAGAAACGAACAGTTTCACAAACTAAGCAGGTTTTCGTCCTCTGTGGGAAGTGTAATAGTGCTAAGGGAAGTAATATCAGACACTTGAAATGTAAGGATGGGAATACCAAGAAACTGAAGTGGGCAGCCAAACAGATTTATTGCATCATGTACATAATCTTACACGAACTTCAGATCTTAAAGGAGTGCTAATGGAAAGAAGAGAAGCAAGTTTCTCAAGGCAATTCTTAAAGCTACTTTAAATCTTCCAGCAAGTGACTGGAACGATGGCTACTCCAAGTAGTAAAAATAAGTGTCTCTAAATCAACTGGACAAGCATTGCAAAGACAAACAGGGCATTTTCTTGGTGGCGGTGAGAATTTTTTAAGTCTTTGGAAAGAACACTGGCTGGAGTCTTTTATCTGTACTCACTGCCTAACACAGCACTGAAAAGCAGTAATAAATTATAATTTCAGTCAACTCCTTATGACAATTCATCAAAGCAATCTTTTGGTTGTCAATTGTTTAATATGAAGTGAAGAAATATCTAATAGACGCTGGCACCACAAAGTTACACTACCGTGAATTACTTTCTATTTTCTCAGCACGTTTGAAAATCATTCTTTCATTTTTCTAATAAAATTGTAAGATTCTTCGTGAAACACAGGAGCTCTATTCTGAGCCTTTTTTTCCCAATACACAATAAAACAAACAGATCATAAATGAAATCATAAAAATGCCACATATTTTAAGTGGCTGCTATGATGCAGATTTAAAAGGACAGTTTATTTTCTTAAATCATAGTTCCTGTCTAGTATCTATATAACAATAATATCTATATAAACAGAATAAATAAATAAAAAAACAACAAAATCCAACTCATTATAACACTCCTATATTTCAGCCTTGATATTATGGGAAACAAAATTTGATGTTACTGATCTGTTCCAAACACTAAACTGTTTTATAAACAGCCTGTAATGCTAAGCTCACAGATATGCAATTTAAAGAAATAACATACATGAATGCAGTTTATTGAAAGATAACATACCATAACTTCGTATTCAGGTCCCAGCAGGTTTTCCCACTTGGATTTCAGCTCATGTGCTGGACGGAGTGGGACTCTTCCTAAATATGAATATGAATATTAAATTTACAAGCATATTGTACATTTGGAATTAGGTTTACTTCTAAATACTTCAATAAAAATTCAGTGTAAATAAAAGATTAGAGGGAATAATCCCCAAAAGGAAAGTGCATTAAGCTGAGTCTATCAAACAGTGCAAATCAAAAATGTCTTTCTTTGGAAAACAATGCAAAATGTCAGCTACTGCTAACGTGTGATTTATTCAACTGAGAAGCAGAAGAGGTGATGCTTGCATTGATGAGATGCGAGTTCTGTACCATATAGCACTGTAAATAAATCATTCTTTCAGGCTGCAAAACAAATTTCACATGACTTGATAATTTGTTGCTATAAAAATGCTTGCCACTCCAGGGAAGCATCATCTCCCACCAAAATGAACTCCCTTAAGAAGTAAAACACCTGACAAGATATTGCTGTTATCGAGGGGCTGCGTCAGCACAATGCAGTCACAGACTTTATTTATACATTTGGCAGGTATAAAAGCTTGTCTAGTTTAATTAGGCCAGTAAGTAACATGAGCTTTAATATAAGCTCCAGTTCTAAACCAGTCTTCCGTGGGAACTTGGCTATCTTGACATTTATATCTTTTCAGCTTTCTTACTTATGCAACCAAGGCAGTATTACATTCATGTAAGACAATTTGACAGAGCTAGACAGCATAAAATGACTGGCTGCCCTGCATTTGACCTCATCCAGAAGCTCAGTGCACATATAAAGTTCCAAGCCGAAGCAATGTTTAACTGGTAAGAATCAAGCTCTAAAGCAAATTCCATCTAGCAGCTACAGCAGCAGCAACTGGGGTCTGAATTACCAAAACCTGTTCCCCCCCCCCCCCCGAATGACTGTAATAGTTTGTCAGATGTCTAGACAAGGCACAGACCACTTAGTATTGCTGATGTGTCGTACTGAAATTTAGAATGTAAATCACAACCTCGCATTTTGCACACAAACTAGCAAGTAAAGTACCTCAAGGGACGAATTTTGAAGATACCAAGAGGAGCTCAAAGCCTGCCTACTAGCAAAAGCCAACACAAATGGGATGTCAAGCTGCCTCTGCTTTCAACACCTTTGTAGACTGCAAAGATAAAACATGAGCTTTGCAATACAACCCTCATTACATCATTTTATAAATTTGATGTTTTCCAATCATTAAAAACAAAGATTTAAGTTAACTTATACAACATAACCCATCACTGTATTTCTTCCACTTACTTTTTGTCATGCCAGAGAGGCAAATTCTGTCTGATCTGCACTGAGAAACCACACTCCTCAGAGCCTAACAACTGAGATTTCACTTGGAAATATCCAGAGCATCTTTAACCTATAGGCTCAAGGAGATACAGATATTCAAGGATTCCAGCAATTCAGATAACTTTTCTGTCACCAAAAAGAAACCCCACCAAGAATAAAAACTTGGGTTTGTAAATATAGCCCACAGGTCTCTCTAAAATAAATTATCTCCTTAAAAAAAAAGGGAAGACAAATTGTCCCAAAATTCTCAGCTGTGAGTTAAGGGTTTTTTCCTCCATTGAAATTTAATTGAAGTTTCTAAGGAGAAGTCATCTTCGTGAGCCTTGTTATCAAGCACAGGCTGATCACTATCTTTACTTCCCAACTGTAGCAAAAACAGAACACCAGTGCATTTTTCTACTCCTTCTATTTGCAGAAATACATAGGGACAGAAATTCTTTAGTCTCTTTTTCTGCTATTACAAAGTTATAGCATGAACACACAGGACCCAAGCACCTGCAATCCCTTGTGCAGCCAAATATAGATCTTAAGGTTCACCAGGAATAATGAATCTCAGGGTCAAGCTCAAAGTTCAGTTCAGTAACTGTAAGCTGTGTTCAGCTGGCTGAATACAGATTTTTTTGTCACTTCCAAAACACATTACCAAAATCTATGAGTTGTTCAGAGCAGGTGCTGATGCACGTCTTCATTTGAAGTTTTCCCTTTTCTTTCTTTCAAACACCCTTTGAAGTCTTTGCTTGTAACTTCCTCAGAACTGTGGAAATGTTGGCTGGAGGGATTTGGATTAAATATATTCAATTCCAATGGTATTGCCCAATTCACTTAAAATACTCTTTTTTTGCCAAACAGCTTTTTCCACATGGCAGCTAATAGGAAGTTTCTTTCTAGTCTCTCATGCAGCTGGATTTCTCATGACCTGAGACACGCACCACGTCTGCTGTAACATGCAAGGCCTCAGAAATGAAGATGCTTCCCAGGGACAGCTTTCATTAGGAACAACTTTCAACATATTTAGTCTGTCCTTCTGCCTGCACTTCCATACAGTTTTTCACTTCTAATTAGCAAGCATCAAGAATAAATCACAAGTGTATTGTAAAAATCACCTTTCCTGGTCAAAGTTGCTGGCATCTTCAAAATTGGGATCTTGAATCTTCTTGCAATTTCCTCCTAGTTTCACAAACTTACTGTACAAAGATGTATACTGTGCTCTAGTGCACTTCATTAAAGCACTACCTTTATCTGCCCTACTGTTGGATTTTTTTCCCCAGCCATCTTTAAATGGCTGACTAGCATCATCATCATATCTTTGGGTTGTGAGTACTGCTGCAAGGCAAAAGAAAGCAGTTCTGCCCAGTTTGCAGTCTTGCAGATGCAGCTGTTAATTGCCCTAGTCTGCTAGCAGAAAGTTTCAGGCCTCATGGACATTGCAAACTAAACCATGTTGCCTTTGTAACAGAACTGCTTAAGCATGGTTTTGCCTAGCCAGAATTACTATTTAATACCTCTTCAGGAAACACAATTTAATAAGAATTTCACACAAGTGGGCTTAAAGGGAAGTAATACATATTTTATAAAACACACCTTTTACATTAAACTTCTAAAAGCATTTCCAGAGTTTAGTCAGAGCCTTAAATTAGCAGTATTTACTTTAGCACCATTATAATGACGTGCCCATCACCATGTCCAAAATAAGCACCTATCTTTAGAATTTAAAGTTGGCCATTAAATTCTATTCCAAGGTGAAATCTTGTACATCGTCTTTCAGTATGAGTAAAATTTGCAACTAAGTATTTCAACTTTTTAACAGAGATACACACACACACATATACTTTATAGTTGCATAAAGCTTTTGCAGAACCTTGTAACTTAAAGTGGTTTTTCACTATGAAAAAACCCCAGTTTAATCAAGCAATGATACTTGCTTACCATTGCATTAAATGCTCCTGATTCATTACTCAGTTTCAAAGCCATGCCCATTGCATTATCCTGCTGGCCCAAGGAGGACCAGCACTGCTAGATGGTATCAAGGGCAATATCCAACTGCAAACAAACAATATCTTCAGTGTTTAAGTTTTGGTATCCCAAGACACACTGTGCATACAAACACATTATCCGGTATTCTCCAGGGTAAGGGGAGCTTGGATGCATAAGAGAATAGAAAAATCTCGTAGTACGCTTGCTACATGACGCACTGGGGAATGCAGTGCAGATAGACCACACTGCCCCTGCCAGGAATCTGCATGGGTCCAACTGGCAGCTATGGATTCCAGGCAATGAAGTCCTTGCCAGACCCAGCTACATCTCCACCATACTCTGCAGAGCTCCAAGGAAGGGGATTACGAGATTTGCACAATGCTAGAATTGAAGGGGAGCCACTCATATACATACAACTTGGTTACAAACTCCTTTTGAGACTAAGGGCTTTGGAGTATTTACGGAGAGGCAGTGGATCCACATCAAAGCAGTTTGGGTCTGCTATGAAAAGGGCTCAAAAATATAGTTTGATCCAAGCTGATTATCAGCAGAACAGGGATCACTAAGGCATATCTAGATAACACACCTTGAGACTAACAGAGTTTGTTAACTTCAAGCCAGGCGAAAGCAATTTTAGTTCCCAGCATAAACTGATCCTGGCACTGATATACCACATTTGCACAGCACTAGGTATTAGGTAACAAATGCCTCAGAAAGTTCTTTTTGCATCAGGGCAGACATCTGCAACCTGTGACACAAGATAACCCAATCACGATTAGTCAGGAACTGAATACAGAGATATTGTTAGCTTCAGTAGAAAAAGAAAATACTTTATGTGTAGAAAGTTCCACAGTAAAAAAGGACTGGATGACACAGGACAGCATATGTTGCTCTTTTCTAGCAAGTGTAAGTCCTCCTGGCTCTTCTGCCCCTAAATACATCTCACTGCTAAGTCCTTAAGTTTCTTGTCCATTGTAAGTACAAATCAATATATGCTCTTCCATTCATACAGCTGAAACAACACTTTGATAACCTCACATCTCAGCTACTCAAGCACCTCTGCTTTGGCTTCCTATTTCTGGGAACATGCAAAAGTCACAACAAAGTATGTCTGGTTACAAGGCTTGGACAGAAAAGTAAACCAGAATGAAACATAGGAATTGCTACATTTCTCTCGTTTCCAGGTTGTCTTTAATACTGACAGATCTTCCACAGTCATAGCAAAATTGTTATTCATTGACAGCCATAATTTAGAATCCTCTATTACATCTACATATCTTAGAAACTACAAGGCATAAGGATAATTTATGCTGACTTTAACACAAGCTGTAGAAATTCACCCAGAAGTTCTTGTAGAAGAGCCCAGAAATCTGTAGGGGAATTGAAGCACACCTTCTGGAAAGACCTCCAACCTTGATTCAGAAGTCAGCTAAAAACCAACAATCCATGCCTTTGTGATCTGCCCTATGTCCAATTGCCTTTGCTGTTAAAAACACATGCCTAATTTGAACTCCTGTCCAGCTTCTGTTTCCAGCTATCAGGTCTTTACGTCTATTACGCCTTTGCCAGACCAGAGATTCTTATCTGCCTGCATAGGTGTGCAGTCAACAATTTCCAGTTCAGCTAGTAAGTTCAGGACAAGCAAGCCAGAATTTGCATGTCTA
Source organism: Buteo buteo (assembly GCF_964188355.1). Taxonomy (NCBI): domain Eukaryota; kingdom Metazoa; phylum Chordata; class Aves; order Accipitriformes; family Accipitridae; genus Buteo; species Buteo buteo. The sequence continues at coordinate 41,341,530 of NC_134180.1, read as the reverse complement.
GACACTGAACTCTAGTTTCTAACAGTAGCATGGGAGGAAGCAGTATGCAACAGTATTAGTACCACAAGGTAAATGAGTTGGGTCTGGGAACCATCAGGCAGCAAGGAGAGGTTCATTGCCAACTGGGGAATCTCACAGGTGGGGGACATAACTTGTGCTAAGCTTCCCACTTCTCTGGCACTCCAGAAAATGTCGGTGACCAGGAGCACTATAAGCAGGACCAGCAAACAGGAGCAAGGCAGTTACAGGGCAGGTGGCACACAGGTGAGACAGATGTTCATGGAAATGGCATCTGTCTCATTTGCGTGGAAAATGACCTACAAATGGAGACAGGTCCCTGCTGCTGCAGCAGCCACCTCTGGTCCTTCAGCACGCCCTACTCAGTCAAAACTCCTTAGGGAGGATGCTGCAGCTCAGGTCACAGGTTGTACGAGGCCAAGTCGAGCAGCTTGGAAGGCAAGTTCTGACGAAGTTACTGCAGTGCCAAAAGAGGAAACTGCAACAAATGGGCATCAGAGATGATGTACAGGAAACCAACAGAATATTTCGAGAAGACTCTGCAGATGCAGCAGCCTAAGACCTGTGAGGGCAATAAGATAGATATGACTGAGGTAACACTGGATTGGGAAGTAAATGTGAACTCCCAAGAGTTCCATCTCCTGATACTGTTCAACTAGCAATCTGGTTCAGGGCCCTGGCAGCAGAGGAGGATGAACACAACTCCTCTGTCAGGAGAGGACTGCAGGCAGGACACCTCAGGTTGTCAGAGTAGGACCAGGGCTAGAAAGAAGAATCAGTGAGCTGGAGGCATTCAGCTCTATAGAGTTTATGAGATTCATTCCAGAGCACTGAAAGTGCTGCACCTCCACTGTCTATAATCTACAAAAAAAAACAAAACAAAACAAAACATGGCAATCAAAGGGGGATCGCTAATGACTGGAAAAGGGCAAACTTTATGCAAGGAGGAAGATCCAGAGAATTATAGGCCAGTCTCACCTTTGGCCCTAGAGAGATCATGAGATACTTCCTCTGGGAATCCATTTCTTAAGTGATAAGGCAAATCAGGGACAGTTAATATAGATTTGGCAAATAACTGACCAATCTGACTGCCAAGATAGCTACGTGGATGAAGGGTGTAATACACCTCAACTTTACCAAAGCTTTTGGCACCATTAACACCAGTATTCTCATTTGGAAACTGAGGAAGCGTGGGTTTGATGACTGCTAAATAGGCTGAAAACTAGATGGACCACTAGGTCTGGGATCAAAGACAGCATTAACCAATGGCTTGACAGCCAGTTATGAGAGAAGGTCAATAGCTACAGGAGCTACTATTATCCAGTATCTTCATCAGTGACCTCCATGATGACATAGAATGCACTCTTGGCAAACCAGTGGACAGTGCTACATTGGAAGAGTTGATAGATCCAACAGGTAGAGCTTTAATTCAGAGGGACCTGAATAAAAAGCATTACAGAGCAAAAGCTAAAGATGGAGTAAGCCACGACAGCCCATCGGTATTGAAAATGGATTAAAGACAATTGCACAGACTTAGAAGACACACTGCAAGATATCCTGTCCACCTGTTTTATGTAGACTCTGCTTCTTGTCATTTTTAAGATTATCCTTCTTTTCTTGGTTTTCCTCATTTTTAGTGTCCACACTAGTTTCAGTCCCTACAGCTCCAGGTGACACAAAGGTTGGAACAGGTTGCACTGTGAAAGCAGATGAAAAAAAAAGAAATCATATGCTGCAAAATATACGAAGTAGTAACACTGCCACACTAACTGCTCCTTTTTTTATCTTACACAGGAGTTTTGCGCTCAGTTTTCCTGAATCCCTCATTTCTTTCCATTCCTCCTTAAGTACCTCATTTTCTACAGTGTGCCCTTACAAAATCTAGGATTATGTGGTATCTAGTCCTAATTGTTAAATTAGGTAACTGTAAATTGAGTGAAAAATAAAATCAGTTGCTGAAAAAGGGGTGTGTAGGGGCGTGGGGGCAAAGGATTACCTCTATCCAAAGGTCTTTCTGAAGAAATAGTAGAAGAAGGTTTCCTTCTAAGTAAGGTAAGGCGTACAGTCTGTCCTGTGTTACGCAATGCCTCTACCACTTCTTGGTTGGTATAATCCTGTATATTAACTCCATCAACCTAAACCAAGAAAATCATATAATAGTAATCATATTACATTCTTAGGCTGTACCATACACTGTAAGCAACATCCACATTATTTTGTGCAGAAATTATAGGGTTATTCACCCAAGACAGTAGTATTTGCAAAACAATATCATTAAATCAGTTACATTTCACTAGATAATATTTTCAAAATGCATTTTAAAAGGAAACAAGAGTAATTTCTTCTGTCTTCCTGGGGCAACCATGAAACAGAATTTACTAATCTAAGCATGCACTGATTTCCCCCTGCGATTTTTTTGTTTACAAAAAACAGCTTCAGGAATATTGTGGTTGAAGCTTCCCAGCAAGAGTAGTCAACCTAGAACTCTGTTCAGTTCATTATCACTGTTGGTTTTCTCATGGATTTCTAACACGCCACACACAAGCCTACACACATTACTGTTTGTATAATGTGCTCTAAACAGCCCAATTCTTACATTAATTCAGATGTTTTAATTTACACCCAAAATACTCTGTTCACCTCACTGTTAGATCATGCATCAACAGGGGCTTCTCCTGCACAGCTGCAGATAAAAGCACAAGGCTGTATCAATTTTTGCTCTCACAAAGAAGCTGACTTTGGAAGGTCTGGCATAGCACACATTTTAAAAGTAATTTAAAATCATATCTCTATAAATATTATCTCTTAAAACAAAAAGACTGTGTAATTCATTCCTGCTTGTACTGTGAATGCAAAATTGGCTATTATTCAATTCACTATTATTCAATGGTTTTTAATTTTTCTACACATAAAGCTTGGGTTTTTAAACCTAAATTGTGACTATTGACATTTTGATCGTATCCGTACAATGCTGCACAGTCATTAAATACCATAAACAGTGTGCCACATCTTGCAAAATCTTAACCATCCTTGAATCCCATTTAATGCAAATAGAGGCTGATGCTGCTCATCTTTACTTCAGGCCAAAAGCCACGATTCTCCACTCTGAAACATTTTAACCCAAATGCTTGCCTCTTTCATAGTTAACTACTATTTAATACTTCTTTGAATACAAAATAATTTTAAACACAGCAAGCCAAAGCTCATTTCTGTTACAAATCTACCTAAACAAATAGGAAGCACCAAATTAATTCCTCTGCAAAGCGGAGAAGGTTTAATTGATTTTAGAAAGTCTTTACTACATTGTTCTTTTAACACTGAGATGTGTAATGAAGTATTAGTTCTACAACAATATATAAGCAGACTATTTTACTTACAGCAACAATTTTGTCATGAACATGAATTTGGCCATTGTGGTCAGCAGCACTACCAGGTATTATATTTTTCACAAAAATCCCTGAAGGTTCTGTTGGCAGGGGGAGGGGAGAAAGAGAAACAAGTCACTACATTAACCTAATTTGTTTCTTTTCTTACTAAGATTTTTAATTATAGCCTTTTTCACACACTTCTTCTGTCCACAAAGTTATGATTCTGTAAACCACCAACATTTGCATATTACCGCTCACACAGCTTGACATAGAACGACTGAGGATCTCAGATGGAAAAAACAGCACTGACACAACCACCTGTACACTGACCTCAAAATCTTTTCTTTAAAATGGCTCACAAGAGGCCACCTCCTCCATGGATTCATCCCTGGGCTTACCCAGGCTTTAAACCACAATCACTTAAATCCATGCTGCATTTGATTTCAATAGGACTACCTAAGCACATACTTTACTTTTAGCTTAAGTACTTTGATCAGGACTTCAATCATCTTACAGCTAAAGAATTTAGTACTTTAAATCTTAATGAAAAAGGATTTTTCTTTAAAAAAAAGAAATGCGGAAATCAGAAAAGCTATCCTTTGTCATATTTGATGTTTGATTATTAATTCTAACTTCTAATTAGAACAAGGAAATAAAAACATAATAAACAAAACCCAAAAACACAACAGTAAAAAACCCAATCATCAGCTGAAACAGTAACCCTTCCCTTCCACAAACATGAGATGCTGATCTTTAATTCTAGTTAATCTTGACACTTCATCCATCCTTTCTGAACACTAACATTCCTTAGACACCTGCCCAACATGGTTTGTCCATGCTCAGCAAAACTCCTCTACTGGTGCTTCAAACCCATCTTTTCCCATTGCCTGATACGTGCTCCTCCCCAACCCAGTTTCCAGTGCTTGCTTCACTGGCCTGGGATTCCTGACACAAGAGGCAACACAAGACGGTCTCCTAGGAATGAAGAGGGCTGGAAAGCAACCCCAACTGCACTGCACCACATTCCCAGAATACTTTCTCGAGTCCCACGAAGAAGGGGAGGGGATAAAAAGCACTATCCCTTTCTGTAAAACCAGATATTCAGTTGAGTCAATTTTAAAGACATTACCATTTGTGGAACCAACATTTGAAAGATGAGTTAATAGCTCTAATTTAAAGAGTATTTACTAAAAATCCCAAACTGATTCTATGTCCCCATACCCTAGAGCAGGTATTTTAAACTGTTCCCAGAGTTTAGACACTGAAACAGCCATCTGCCAAAGACAACTACATGATCTTGTGAAGGTGGCATACACATCATGCACAGCTAAGATTCTCTGCATCTCCTGCCTGGCAGAGGGATAGACTAGTTAATCTGACTGATCACTTCCACTCTAACACAAGTCATTTAACAAACAAAAAGTTGTATGTTGAGCTATTTTGTACATACTGAAGATGCCATTCAAAAATTAATCCAAACTGGGGACATCTGATACTCTGGTTTTGAAATTCTTAAAATGCGCTATCTGAATCATGCTATATACTACAGGGGCAAAATAAGGAACAGTGTGGACAGGAACCTGACTGTGTTAGACACTGTATATGCAGGAACTTTCTGTTACAATTTAATGTCTTGCACAGTAACAACATAACCATGTCAAATTCACAGTCCAGCAGTCAAGTAGGAAATATTTTTTTTTAAGCCAATTACAACTCTAAAAACTTTTGTGGCTGAATTTCACTTTGCATCAAGTTCTCCAAATATCTTCTTCATAGATTTTGTAAGTCACAGTGTTTCAAAGAAGTGCTATCCATTTTCCCTAAAGTAAATAAAGGGTATCTGAGAAGCCCCTGTCCTAGACCTTACTAAATCCCGTAGAACTCACCTACATCACTTGTGCCAGCATATCCAACAATTGTTATCCCCAAGCTTTGCCCATTCTTTTTTATAAGTTCAACATCATAGGTCTCAAAAAGGTTGGTATTATCCTATAAATAAAGCACAAGACAGTAAAAAACCAAAAAACAAAAAAACCAACTTATCATTTCCCAGTACCATTACAATATTGCAGGTTAATTAAGATCTTCAGAAGTGAGCAGTGATTTTGATTTTCCCATTTTAGGAGGGATCATATTTGCAAAAGAGATATACCCAAGATTTGCTGAAAATAAGGTGTCACCCAAAGTCATTTGTTGCTCTTTAAATTCTTTCATAATACCTTCTCCACATACCTGTCAGAGGTATATTTTTTATATTTTATGGAAAACAAAGGTTTTCGTTAGACTGTTCAGGAGCCATTTCCCTTCGGATTCCACTGCCACTTGGTAACAACAAGCTTCCCAGTCAATTCCACAAGACAACAGACACCCTGAATGCCCTCAGAATTTCTTCTCTCCCTTTCATATGTTGGTCCTGATAAACAGTGTCATGAAACCACTTGCTTGAGTGCTTTCTACTGGACAGTTAGGAAGCAAAAAAACCTGGTATAAATACAGTGTTATCACATCTGACTTTTCTGTCAGAAAAAGTGATGCTTATCTCTCTCCTTGTTATCAACTACTAAGGAAGCGAGGGGCAGCAGGAAAAGGATCTAGGGATCTCAAAACAGAAACAGGTTCGATGCTCTGAAATGAAAGAAACCATGTCTATACATAGTTGGCACAACTCTATTACAGAAGCAGTTACCTATTTAAATGCAAATACAGGAGACTAGGAAGGTGTTTGCGCTTATTGTTTGTTGTTATGCTAGATCCCAAACCACAAAACCATTCCAAAAGACAATCTTTGACACGTCAACAAGTCTGATATGTTCCTGTTCAGATTTGACCACCACCAAACTGCAAAGAGCACTGGAAGCCTCCAGGTTGTCCTCCATTGTTGAAGGCAATGGGAAGCAAAAGACAATTAGTTTGCATTCCATGAAAATTATTTTTAAGACCTAACAGAGGAAGGGAAAGTCTTCATTTGTAAATGCTTTATTGTTGAATAAAGCAAGTTCTCATAACAAACAATACTTGAAAAGAGAAGCACATAACATGATCTGTTCTCTGAACCCTCCGCTTACTACGATTACCAAAAAAACATCTGACCTTACACTGGAGAAGTATATGGAAAAAAGTCCCCTCAAAGTTGGCCCAGTATGTCTGTGCAACTCTACTCTGACAAGTAAAAATCAAAGCTGCAAGACAGAGTTCAAACAGGACACACTAAAGACATTGGTTATACCAAAGAGAAAAAAAATCAAGAATGTAGATCTGGGATTGCAAGGGATAAATTAAAATACATAAAGTTTGTTTTCAGTAATCAGATACAGCCCAATGAGATCAAAAAGATGATGATGATGATCAGAGCAAGGTCTGTTAAAGTGATGAAATCAAGAGAGATAGTGTCACTGCCAACAGCAAAAATGGATCAGGAAATTGGAAAACATTTCTTAAGAGAGTGAACAAAAGAGAATTTTAATCAAATGCTTGCCAGATATCAGCTTTGGAAGGACCTATATTAAAAGAAGGCCAAAGTTATGGCCATACCTATTTCACTTTTCACTGAAAGAGAAATCGATGGACAGCTATCTCCTTTCTTATCACACACACCTCCCTCCACTAGCCAACTCATTAAGCTCATTAAATGTTTTCCAACTCTTGCTCCATAAGATGCTGATGGAGATGAAGATAAGTTTTGATGCTCTGTCACTTATCTTTAGGAGAGGGAATCAAAACAGTAAACAAGCTTATAGCAACATCTGAAATGGAGCTATGGCCTTGAGAGTCCTGCTATTTTGACAAAAGCCCTGTCAGTACTCTGGTGCTACAGAAATTTTCTCTAAGTAGTGTTACTGGTAGAATGCAAAACATTAGAAGTAGAGTCTGGAAAAATCAAAGCAGGAGAGTCCTAAATACAGTCAGCACAAGTAGGCTGCTAACATTGCTGTCAATATCTTGAAGAGTACAGGTAATATGACTGTTTTCTTGTGCCCATGCACGGACATAAGTAGTTTCAGTTATTCTCTACTACAGGAAATTTAAAGGAAATCAAATATTAACATAAAACTGAAAAAAACTAACCATATATTAAAAATGCCTTTCTGCTGGTTTGCAAAAAAGAAAAGGAAAATATTTTCTATTCCAAAGCTCACAGCTAGCAAAAGTACTCAGAAACCAGAGAGAAATTAGATTATAGGAAAAAGTTCTGTTGTAAATCAGACACAACCTGAAAGGTGGACCATTAAAATCATCATTAAATTAATAAATACATTCAGATTAGCCACTATTCTTGACTTCAGCAAATCTTTCTTAACACCAGAAAGAGGAGCTTCTTCAAATCTGAATATGAAGGCACTATTTAGTTCAATGACATTCAGAAAGAAGTAGATGAAATAGCAACGTGATTTTTTTCCCCTCTAAACTACATAGCAGGAACAAGGAGAACACTGAAAAGGCATCCAGAAGGAATAACATTTTATAAAGGCTGCAGCATGTACAATGCTTAGGGGTTGATTAGCAACAAACAGGCCCGCCTTTGAGGTGGGGAAGAGAGAAAACTAGTACTTTGTAGAGGAAACAAAACTAGGACCATGTTATTTTTTCCTACTATGGGCCTTGGAAAATATGATACAGCCAGAAAAGAAGTGCTTCATAACGATGCTGATTCTCTAGGAAAGCCTTTTTTCAGAGTATAAGCCCACTTTTAAGACTCCAACCTTACGTACATAATTACCCCCTCCCATCTCTCTGCCACTCACATTTCCTCCTACACCAATCCCTCTTCTGAGAAGAGGGGCTTGAGAAGGACCCAAAATACTTTGCCAAGTATTCAGCCACAGTAGTCTTCCAGAGAGATGCAAGGCAAAAAGCTAATGGCTGCCTTTGCAGTGAGTATGCCCAGGCAGCGAGGAGGTGAGTTTGTAACAATATGACTGCTGGTCTGACCTTTAAAAATGGTGCTTCAAAAACAAACAAACAAAAAAGCTCTCTTCACTCATATTCAAGAAACTAGACAAGAAAGAAAAGGCTACTCAGATTCTACACCTAAATCTAAGCAGCACAGTAGTAGCAGATGGTACACAAGCACAGCTTTGTTTATGTTTCGAGACCTACTGTACACTTAGTGTAGCATTTGTTGATTTTAATTACTCAAAACTGAAAAGAATGACTTCAAAAACAAGAGACTTTGATATGACCATGATAAGATTTGCTAAAACAAGTTTCAAAATTTTTAGATATATTTCCTATCACAGACAGTAGCGTAGACTATGAAAACATTACACTTATGTTTCATAAAGAGATGATTGTGCTGAATAATTCTGGTGTGGCCATGGCGCTCTGGATTTCAGAGTAGGGAAATTCACAGTGAAGTTTTAAATCCACTTACAAATGATTGATTAGCAAAAATGTAATGAGCTAAGAAGGAGAACCAGAAGTACCATTTATCGATAACGTTTATGGTCTTGGTAATTAAATTACCCACCTGAAATAAATTCTGTAAAGCTGGTCATTCCGATCCTAAGATTATAGGTATTAATAACATACAGGAAAAAGGGAAAAATTATAGAAGGCAGGGCTATAATAATGACCACTTAAATACACACACATAATATCTGGAAACTCAAAAGAGGAGAAGCACTTTAGGTCTCAAGAACACTCTGTTCTCCTCCTCCTTTCTGATCACAAGCCACAAACATATTTTAAATTGTCACAAGTAAACACCAGATACTTACATTTCCATTTTGAAAAGAAGGTAATGTACTAACTGGCCAGCTCACAGGAGCTGGTGGAGCCTCCATAATTTCATACTTCGGGTCTCTTGCAACTATCATCCTAACAGAATTCCCACAGTTTCTCAGCACTTGGGCAACTTGTTCACTGGTCATTCCTTGCACATTGGTCCCTCCAATCTGTAGGATGTGATCTCCTGTCCGAAGCCTCCCGTCCTTCAAATGTAAATAAAATTGCAAAAAATGTTTCTAGTCTATACATAAAATATCTTTTCTATTACAAAATTGAAACTGTGTACAGGCATCTTCATGGCCATGAGAGCCAATGCAAGAAAATACCGTAAAATTGACCACCACAGCAACATACTAAATAATTCAAGGAAGTGTTTGCACAATCATGCACTGTTTTTTCCACAGTAGTTAAGAGTGGTATATCATCCTTTCCAAAACTGAGTAAGATACACAAGTTGAACAGCACCATTCCTAAGAAAGTGGTTACTTTTCTCATTTAGGAGAAAACAGACAACAACAATGTTTTATGATCTCACAGGTTGTTATGTATTGCCATTTCATAGAATACTCCTCATCAGATAGGGGTTAGAATAAAAAGCACAGCATTTTGATTTAGGACTTTTTAGAGTTTTTCCTAATACTTCTATATTAGCCTGGCAATTCTTTTCTCACATAACTAGCTCCAACTCAAGCTAGTAAATCCGCTGAATGTAACAAGACTCCACACAAACCATTTTTTACATGATAATTATGATTCATGACCTACATCATCATTTCTATTATAAGCAAGCATTCATAGGACCAAATCCTCAGCTGGTATTGATCAGCACAGCTCCACCACCTTAGGTGCATTGATTTATACAGCAATCATAGCACAGTTATTCCCAGAACTAACTCAAACTCATTTACAAACTCATCCAATTTTAACATGTATATGTGCTCATTATTTCACATGTTCTTAATGATGTCTCATTCAACTGAGAATGATGTGGTGAGTTCTTAACTTACATGCTTCATTTGTAGTCAAAACACTTTATTCCTTACAGCAAAACAGGTGTTACACAATAATTAAAAAATTCTCATTTATACATGACAGGTTCAGGGGGAAGCAGTCAAGCAAAAGCCAACATTTTCCAGTAAAGCTCTCCAAATATCCAATTTTCGTTTCCATCCTATACTAGAGGAAGTACCTTAGCCTCTCTTTTGTATGTTACCAGATCTTGTCTGCATGGGTTCCAGACCTCAAATATTTAACTTGCCATGACCAAATTCACATTAAAAATCTGAATCTGTTTTGCTATTGCACGTGTTCTACTCCTGAAATGTAGCAATACTTAGAACTTTAAAGATTAGCAAACAAAGGCTGCAAACTGTACCTGTGCAACTTTAAAAGATATGAGTAACTTCAAAAGGCTTTGCTTCAATCCTAAGTGTCTCCTTGAACTGGTCAGACCACAGGGCAGGGATCAAAACCCATTTAAAATGAAACCCACTAAAAATAGGTGTAAAATCTTACAGATCTTAAATCTGTAAACTGAATCTTGCAACACAATTACTTCAATAGGGTAGATTCTCTTGCCTGACAATCCATTTGGAGAGTTTGTCCCTATAGATGTTGCCAAATGTGCCAAATTCTACAGAGGATGTGCAAAACCATTAAGAGCATTGGTCCTCCCCCAGACTGACCAAAGGCTGAAAACACCAGAAGTATTGAAAATATTAGAAGGTTAGACAACTTTTCAGAATTTCTGCATGTTCAACAATGTTATAAAAGCCAAAGCATGTCTGAGAAACAACTTAATTTTTATCAGGTGCTGACTTTTTCCTCAATCATACCTTCAACATTCATAAAGTATATGTTGGCATTCAGACTTTGATGCTATCAGCTTCCTTTTGTTTAAGTATATTAGTTTATTTTAAGACTGTCAAAACCAGTTAATTATACTTTACAATCAAACAAGAAGTGACATAATATAACAAATTACCCGATCTGCTAATCCCCCAGGAACAATTGTTCTTACAACTACTCCACTCGACTTTCCTCCTACAATTCCAAAGCCTAATCCTGAACCATCATTAATCAGCTCAACATCTTCAACATGGCCCCAGTGAATCTGCAATTAATAAAAACAAGAGAATTTAATTTCAGTTGATCTTTAATGTTTCTTACTTTCACGTGTACCAGGAATGACAGGAATTAATAAGAGCAATTTTCTCTCTTTACCCAACATATTGGAGATCTGTTGGATTTTATTCAGTCAGCTTCATTTCCTTATAAATACGCAGAGGGATTTCTCATCTGTTTTTAAACATACATTTTGTCCTTCACTTTCAGAATAAGAGGATACTAGGAAAAAGCTTGACTAAGAAAAAGCAATTTTAAGATTTTCTTGCCAAAATGAAAACTATCCTTTTAGTTTTTCATAAATCAAGACTACTGCAAACAACACAGAAAAACAGAGGCAAGGAGCTTGCACTGGCCTAGTTTTCACTTAGTGTTGCCCAAATTCTTATTTCTGTTATTTCTCTTACACACTCTAAATACCGCCAGTACATGCTGAATTAATAGCGCAGTACAATATTCTGCCATACTGAATTGGAAGCATGTTTCTAAGCTACACTGTACCATGACCTTATGTTCTACAAGACAATCTGAAAATAACAAAGCTGTTAAGCAACCCAAACCCAGCCAATGTTTCTGTCAGATTAATATCTCATAGAAACCAAAATGGAGCAAAGTAGGCAGATTTAAGTCTTCTGTGAATAAAGGATTTATTAGCACACTGAAAATCTTTGCCAAAGCCAGTTAAATATCATAAAAGAAGTTTAAAGACCCCCTGTAGAGATATATATTTGTATTTTATTTTGTTAGTCTGTTCAGTGCAGATCTTTCAATGAAAAAGCAGTTAAAGTTTAATTCTTTAAAATTTTCAGTGCAATAAACAATATTGATTATCCACTAAAACCTTCAGATTTCACTAGCTCTGTAATAATCATGAGGGAAATAATTACTGAGAATAAGGAAAAGCACTGCTCTTAACCAGATTTTCATCAAAACCTACTAGCATAATAAATTAAGATTCCAATATTGCAAACCCTGGATTTAGGTGTACAGTTCGACCAAATTCAGTGAAGCCACCTGGACCATATGGTTTGAACACAGATGGAAGTTCAGCCCTAGCTTATTACATGTTCCAGTGACAATCTCTCCTTCCTCAAGAAAACAAAAGGGTTCACAATCAATGAAATTTGTAGATAAAAAAGAACCTGATAATTAAACAGGGATCGAGAGGTTCTTTAACTGATACTTTTTGTTTGTTTTAAAAACAAAGACAAGGCTTTTTGTTTTGAGCAGTTAAAGTTTAAATTGGTTGGGATATTTCAAGCAGTGCTTATGATAGGTTATGTTTACACTCTTTTAAGATGTAATCAGAGCATCTTTAATTGCTGAACACAAGTAGGTTTCAGCCGGAGATACTTGTAAAATGCTTTACCCAGCCCATGCTGAACAGACCCTGCTGCTAAGAATATGTTGATCTACTTAAAGCTTCTGCTATCCTATAAAAACCCAGGATCTATTTTATAACAACTTCACGCAGCTTTGCCATGGAAGCCTTATACTTATTGCATGATCAGTCCAAATGAAATGTCATCACATATAAAATCTGATTAAAGAAAAAAGTCCCTATATGTAAAGCTTGCTAACACAAACACTTAAAACTGCAAAAAAATATCCAGCATAGTTCAAAATCTGTATTTTAACAGTATTACAACTCACAGTCTCAGGTGGATTTATATCACTTAATAAGACAGCCGAAGTTCTGCTGTTTCCTTGAACTGGCTCCCTAGCAACAACCAGATGTAGAGATCCTGTGGATTGCTGGAGGAGGGCAATAGCGTGCTGATGGGAAATGTTCTGATCCAATGGGGTGCAATTAATGGCCAGTATGTGGTCATTTTCCTTTAGTCTTTGATCCCTTAACAAAACATTAAAAGCAATATTAAAATGCAGCATAGTGACTTCACAACAGGCTTGTGTAATTTAAATATGAACATGCAAAATACACAGTTATGCAAGGTTAAATATTTATATATTAAAAAAATCTGCTTATTACACTGTCTTCACCAACTTACACATTACATGCAATCCACGCTGTACTGAACTGCCCAGCCATATTTTGTTCCAACTTTATAATGGTACAGGAATTTGCTCAAATTTTGCCTTTGCTTCTATTCAAAATTCAATGAAATTCCCTCATAATTTCTTGACAGGGCAGAAAAAATGTATTTTTGTAGTTATACAATGAACTAGGAACTATTCTTCATTATGTTTAGCACCACATGATACTGTCTCTAAGTACCCACAACTCAGGCTATGATGTTGCTTTGTATCATTATTTGATCTAAAGATTGATGAGCTGCATATTTATACTTTACTCAAAATTCACAGTATCAAACTTCAGACATCAAACTTTCTTCAAGCAATATACAGTTCAACTTATACCTTAAGAGAATATAAATTTCACAGTTAATTCACCCTAGTGATGAATTTAGATTAGTGACAAGAGGGAAACCATCACTCATCTGCTTTGTTAAATATTCATTCTGAGCACGAGACCAAACTGTTACATAGACAGACACTGCCTTCAAAGCTCTGTAGGAATCCAAAAAAAGTCTCCAGGAGATCTTGCCTCAGAAGCAAAATGGGAAGCATGCTGGGGAAATTTATAAACTCTGAAACAATATAACTGCACATCTTAACTAAAGCATTTTAAACTTCCTTTTTATCACGTGATGTTTAAGATGTTTCCCAGAAATCACTTTCTTCAAGCACTAAATGTATTTTAGATTCTCTCATTAAAGAAAGTGAGCAGCAGGTCATCAAATCCTAAAGTGAGATATTCACCCTCCTTTGACATCCGGATCAGTCCATCTGTCTCCACTTTGAAAGAGCCTAATATGCTTTTCTTTAAGTGTTCTCTGGTGTGTTCTCTGTGGGCCCATAGCCATTATCATTCCAACCTCTCCCCACTCTTTTTGTCATCCTGTGTTGGCACTTCCTGACATGTGTTATTTAAAAAGTGACACCAATGACTTGAAATCTAGACACATTTTCTTGAAACATAATTCCAAGCACTGCATTTGTCTCATGCCAACTCTTGTGGTTTTACAATCACATTTTATTTTTAAAGGATTGCTCTGTCTTTTGTTGTTGGGTGAAAACCCACAGACAATACGGGAAGAAACTGCCTGAAGCCTTGATTCTATGATGACATCTGTGCAGGGATCTGTCGGGAGAAGTGGATCTAAATTTACACAGGAAACAAACAGTAAAACCAACTATAAATAGGGCATTGTCATAGGCACATAAATGAAGAAACAAGGCGGGGGGGAATCTTTCATGGACACGATGCATAAAAATTCAAATGGAGGCTAATTTTTATTTTCCTTCTATTCTTTTCTGAGTTTTCTTTTGTTTTTTAATCAGTACTCAAGATTCTCTTAAGTGAGTCATGATTTCTGGAAATTCAATTTATGAATGGCTCAGATATTTAAAACTCATCTGAAAATCTGATCCTCAAAACATGAGTCCATTTAGCTGAAAAGCCAGAATTCAAGATACCACCAACAAAATATCCCACCAGATAACCCAAACATGTTAGTCTGATAGATTTTTCAACATGAAAGTCGTGACTTTTACCTTCATGGAAATACTGAGATTTTCCAATACAATTATAAAGATCTCACCTGTCGGCTATGCTTCCTGGCTGGACTTCCTTGACAAAGATACCAACTTCTCCCAAGCTGTGATTTTTAAGGGCAACCACACTAAATCCAAGACCTCCAACAGAAGGCTTTTCAATCTTTATTGATTCTATTTGTCTCCCCTAATAAAACAGAAAAAATTGATTTACTAATTTTTAATGCAATAGAATGAGCTAGTTTAAAATTTATGAACACCGGGAGAATTATTCTCCTCCTAAGACTAAACAAAGGCAAAATACTGAATATGTTATTTCTATAAAAGCTCCTCCATTTATTATTTTTAATATAGCAGAGTATTGGATATGCAAGCACTCTGAGGTTCTGAAACCTCAGGGAATTTAAGAGCTGCTTTCACACTTCATTCACATTATGAGATGAATTCCAAACTGGATGAAAACTATGAACGAAGTGCTGTCTAGAGCAATATATTTGGGATTTCTGGAAATGCTGCATAGCTAAACTAAATTACTTGTCTTTTGGCTCCCCTTGCTTTTAATGCTGATTTTTAGGTACGTGTTCAAAAGATTGCAGCTTTTAAATAAAGAAATTAATTTCCTTCCCCTCCCTGCAATTTCACACTTAATGTTAAAAAAAGTTTGCTTTTGCAACTGCCTGCTTTTCAGTTCTAATACAAGGTTTCTGGGGTTGTTTACTGGGAAATATTACTTAGAGAATGCACTACTATCACAGCTGTTTTATCCAAAATAATGTGCAGCCTTTACTGCTAAATCTTTTATCTGATGAGTTAATGACACACTAATAAGAAGAGTTATGCTCAAAATATTACAGCTACATTAAGGTAGTCAATTAGCAACAGTTACTTAATATAGAAAGGCATGACTAACCAATTAAATTAATGGTTCAAAGTAACACAGAACAATACATTTGTGGAATAAGTGCCAATCCCACATGGGTGGATGTCTGCACCTGTACAACTTCCATAAGCATCTGGTACATGCTACATCACATGTTAATGAAATCAGTATCTGTCTGGCAAAGTTAAGACATACTAAATGAAGAGTTAAATAAAATATTACATGCCAGTTCTTTTAATCATTTGCACTGTTCATATATTAACAAAGTTGGTACATCTCCAGTTTAAAATGTACTTGATAAAACAAGTCTCTCCATCAAAACAAGTTTCTGCAGAAAATGTCCATTTTCAATTAAGTGTCATCAAATACCAAAACAAATACCAAAAACCTTTTCTGGCAACTGAAATTTCTTTTCTACATTGGGGTGTTTGGTAGAAAGTAAGACAAAAAAATTGGCAAAGAAAGGAAAAAAAAAACCCACAACAAAACACCACACCAAACCACTTTCCATTGCTGACATTATCCTTCACAGGGAAATGTTATCCTCAGCACTTCTACTCTTTTACTGGCTAGGAGGCACCACACTCCCAGGTACACAGCAAAAGAGCATATTTGAAAATGTACTCCAAAAGCCTGCAAGAAAAAGTTTGACATTAAAGGAAAATAAGTTTGTTTCACTAAACCTGAGAGCCTTACCTTTGCCATCTGTTGGATGATTGTGTTAAATTCATTAACTCCTAGGTTTGGAGTGAAGGTAGATGCTTTGGGTTCAGGCGAACTGCAAGGTGTATTCACGCTCCCAGCAGCAACTGATTTGTCAGCAAACACTAGTAGCCCTCTCTTAGTAAAATCAAAATCTACTGAACGGTCAGAAGGCATATAATTCAGCTGTTGAAAAGGAACAAAGATGTGGAAAAACTATTAAAAACAAAAGAAGAGATTTCCACATATATCATTTTGTGTGAGGACTGCCAAAGAAGCAAGCATACATATGTTCATATATGCCTATTCACACAAATATACTTATGTGTATAAATTAGGCAATGTTAATATATAAGCTATAACAAGCTACCATATCAAGTTTAAACTGTTTTTCAGAAGGAAAGTTCCCTGAATGTTTCAGCTGTGTTTCTACTCCACTTATTTTCTCCATTTCTTTCACATTTCTTCCCTGCCCATGCCCATTATCCTCTTTTCACCCTGATATTCCAGAAACAGCACATGCAAAAGCACCAAACATTAAACAGGCAGTCAAGCACTGTTGCAACTGTCAGGCAAACCTAGACAATTTTGGCACAAGAATCCAAACTTTTTAAGAGTCACTTAGTCACTCAGGAGCCAAAGGCCTAGTCTGTATTATCTCTCCTCAGAGAGAGCCTAGGGTACAAACTAAATATCATTGAACATGCTATCATTGCTAGAACTTGCAGTTCAATTTCTAGTCCTGACAGATAATGAAGAAATGCAGAAATATTCCCAGTGTGGCATAGTAAACTGAAAAATCCCATCCTGAATGAAACTGTTCATGAGAGACATGCTTAAAAAGAATTTCAAGAGAAGCTAAATTTTCTAGATACGATTATATCCAGAATGTTTGGAATTAAGTCCATTTTGCCACAGTCATAAAGTATGATCTTAGATATATTTGCATTTTCATACATTTTTAATAGCTTGCAGACATGCACCCAAGCTTTAGAAGGAAGAAACAGATGCAGCACCTATGTGAACACGGGAAGAAGGAAGAATGAACAGCATAACCACTACCATGCCACCCACGTAGGACCAAGTGCAATACATTTGGCAACGAGAGCAAGGTGGCCTCATCCCCCTGACACGCACCCCACTATATCTGCAGCTGGGCAGGTGCAGTAACAGCAGAGACAGGGATCACTGCTGCTTAGGGTATGCCAAGTTAGTCCCTGATCTTAAGTTTGCATGCCTGACTTTACTAACTGCATGGTGAGACTTGTTCATGCAGGTGCATCACTGATGCCCATGTCCACAAAATCTAAGTGTCAGTTGGCATTATAAACCAATCCACACAAGTTCCTTCCACTGCTGAAGACAAGTCATTTTAAAGGTAGCTTGGGTATGTCTGCATCAGAGCTTGGCAAATCTTCAGGAGTGGTTTTCTAGATTTTATTTCCCAAAGCAGGTTAACCACTCTTGTACAAGTCAGCAGGAACTAAGTGATGATGTCTTTTAAGGAGAAAAGATGCTGCCATTTAGCTGATAAATAGTATTTAGCTTCTACAAAAAACAAAGGATCCCAGTTCCAACTGTGTTCAGAACTCAAAGCACTAGAGATGATGTCTTTTGCAGATGCTTTTTTCCAACTGATGTGGTTCTCAACGCCCGCCTCTTCTGCATCCCTTTCAAAGCACATCGCCCCATGACCTGTTTGTTGCAATACCACTTATTTCAGTAGTGACTCTGTAGATACTAGCTCGACCAAAAAATAAATAAATAAAAAAAAAAATCAAAGCCCCAAGAAAAGCCCAACATTCACTCACACCAAGTTACAGCTTATTATTGAGAGTGCGCTAATTAACACATGCCTATGTACCCTGGTTTAAGTTCCAAGTTCACCATAGTTATCATCACACCAACAACCATAACTTTACACTCACTTGTTCCTTCAATTGCTTGATGGATTGCTGGAGAGTCAGTATCTGGTTAAACAAAGGGCTCCTGAGTGTGTTACGTAAAACAGTCAGGTTTTCATTATGTTGGGAATCTCTTTTCTCACACAGTTTTGCTTGCAGACGATCAAGGATCTGCAGCACCTGCTGTTTATCTGCACCACAAAGTAGTACATGTTAGGAATGGAGCTTCATTTCTCACTGTGTAACAAAAGTAATCACTTTCAGATGACATACCTGCAGCAGGATTTTCAGGCATGTTGAAGGGCGTTTTTGGAATTACTTAGAATAACCTAGATGAGTTTTTTTAAAAAAAATCAAATTAATAAATTATATATCTGAACAGAATGCTAACAGATACACAGTCAATAAATGCAATAATAAAATACTAAGCTAACTATAACAACTTAATAAAATATACTACTAGCCCCTGCTGTTTACACCAAGTATTCAACAAAGGTCTCAAGCTAGTTGCACTGCAGCCTCAGCACATCCAAAAATCTTTCCTTATTCTGTGTGCTTTTCCTTTCACACACAGAAAGGAATATGAACAACTCTTTTTCAAATATGAGTAAAATAGCAGGTTATAAAAACCTGCCAAGAAAACATTGGGCCAAGAAAACTGACACAGCTATGTTCAACCAAATTTTTTTTAATACGGACATTAAAGTTGCAATCTTTTCAAATATACATACAGTTAAGATCTTTCTATTATTTTGAAGATACTTTCCACCCAATTAATTATTTGTAGACAGCATTCTTATCACAATAGGTCAGCCCTGCTGCATGGCAATATAGGTGAAACCTTGCATGTCCCTATAGAACAATGAAGTTCCCTCCACTCACGAGACAGCATAGCAGGATCTATTCCAAGATGTTCCTAAGGGAGGTCAGTTCTAATCACAGCCCCAGTGCTGAACAGGTGAAAGAAGCCTGTTCTCTTCTACATGAGCTTGCCTTTCTCTTTACTACGTACATGACAAGCTTTTAAGAAGCAGAATATCCTTTATCACGCTCCTCTACAGTGCCAAATAGAACAGGCCTCCAACTGGGGCTGAGGCCTAGATGGCAGTATAAAAACAACAGACTTGCAATTAGCAGCGATGATAAATTTGTACCCTTACTTGCATGTTATTACGTTGATGTGGAGCCTGTCATTCTGAAATCTATCAAGGCAGTTATACCAAAACATACACGAGAAACAAGATTTCTTCACTTAGTACAAGCTCCTCTGAAAGAAGTCAGCCATTTAATAGCACAATTTACATAATTTAAACTCTACCCAGTATATAACTGTGTAATTTCAGAATAATATATTTGGAATTGCTTTGAAACAAAAATAGTCATATATAGATATATTAAAAAAGCTCTGTATTTACTTTTTTAATCTTGCAATTTGAGAGTAGAAAGGGTCATATGCATCTGACTGTAATACCAGGGTAAGCACATCCCAGGGGCGCACTCCCAGCAGGACCTCTGATCCTTTCAGCTCTGCCTCTGATGCTGTCTGTGCTCACATTGAAAACATCTTGAGTTCTGGGAGGACACTGTTATATTTAATGAAATATTAATTATGCAGGTGAACAGCTTCTCTTCTCCCAAAGAGTCAGATTAAGTTGATTTACCTAATGAGAAAAAAAAAAGCGGAGGTGTGTTACAAACCACAATTTCAGATTTATGCACCTTTTACTGTATCTGAGCAGCTTTGGCTCCTGGAGGAATTCCTGCAGAACTCGGTGGGTTTGCATGGTTTCCACCCAGGGCCAAGCAAAATGAGTTGCTTTGCAAGACTATTAACAGATTTAGTAGGTCATTTTAAATCAAACTCATAGCAAGAGTTGAAGCGGCAAACCCATACAACCCCTGAAAGATTTTCAGGAATGCACATGAACTCTTGTAAGTGCTGCAGCTTTATTTTCTTTTCCATTTGAAATAAAACACTTCTAAGAGCACAGCAGCCTTTGATTCTGTGCTGAGATCTGATTCTGAAGAACAGATGAAAATACCATTTCCTTATACACTCCTGAGTCTTCATCTAAACCAAAAAGACAAAACTTAACCTCCTTGACTAAAAATACTACATGAATCTTAACAAAACAGGACAAAGAATATGGAAATTTGTTCTTTCTTCCCAATTTAACTTCCCTCCATTCACTTTCCTCCTCTGTTCTTCTACCTCACATCAGCAGTTAAAAGAAGGAAAAAAAAAAAAGAAAAAAAAAGGCTAAAGCAAGCGAACCAACATCAGAAAGGGATGCAAAATAACTCCTATGAGGAAAAGTGGCTTGAAACACCTTTAAAGCAGCAGTAGGGTGAAGAAAAGATTAAACCCAGAAAAGAAATCCAGCACGGCAGGAAATAATGGTGACTTGACAGCACCATGCCCATCTAATTGCTGAAGCCAAGAAGCTGGTCCAGCTCTCCAGCCCTCTTTCATGCATTTTGTTCTTCCCTTTCCATCTGCGCTTGCACTCATTCATCTGATCCCATAGTGAGCTGGAACAGGGAGCTAAACATGCAGAAAAAACCTTCACATTTTGGTAGGGTGTGCTTTCTGCCCAGTTAGCTCTCAACTGCCAGCAATGGCACGCAGGAGGGGGCCGAGAAGTGCCGGGGAAGCGGGTCCACACCTTGCAGCAGCAGCAGCTAGCAGTTGCAGCAGCTCGGCTGCACTGGCAAACTGCACCATGAGAAACAGCCTGCATCAGTGAAAAACAGCCTCAAAGTGCCGCGCTGATAGTCTCCAAGGTTAATCTTTTTTCCATTACAGCAGGTGTAACAATAGCAATTATGATGGTGGGTACAGATCCAAGAAAGAAAAATTTAAGCAGAAAAATGTAGGTAAGAGTTCTAGGCTTCATCTACGCAGAAGTCCCCTGGAGAAGGAGGTGCAAAAGGAGAGGGAAAAAAGATTAAAGAAAGTTTCAGCTTCCTGCTTGAGCTGCTCCAAAGCGTCGCTAAGAGCCACTGCAGACCACTCTGCGCCAGTGGATGCCAAAGTGGACCTCAGGTACAGTTCGAATAACAGTTCAAGTTTACACAGCACTTTGGGATTCCTCGTGATCAAAGCTGGCCTCCAGCCAGCTTGCAATGGGTTTTAATGATTTTTTTTTTATTTTTTTTGTGCAATATGTTAAAACCACCCTCAGTATTTCTTTGTTCTCCTTCCTTTCATAAAAAGAGAGTGGGAGGAAAAAAAAGTGTTATATTTTAGAGTAAACAGCTCCTTCTGGTATGAGGGGATCCGTGAAAATATAAACTAATTTAAAGTTTTCAAGTAATGTATAATTGAGGACAGGTCTCTAAGACTGGCTTTTGGACACCAGAGAAACACACAACTCCATGTACTATTGAGCTGTTCATGTTTAGGGCCCAAACAGCTTATTGTTAAAAAATTTCCCAACACCAATGCTAAGTCCGAGCAGGGTGTCAACAGATAGTTGCTAAATTAGGAGGACCATTCCTAGGCGATAATTTTGAAGAATGATCCAAAACACTTTGGTTTGTCTTGTTAAAATCAGTTCACCCACTCCGCATTCAACTTCCTTAGCTCCATTCTCTGATTTCTACAGCCACTTATTTATCTTATTGGTAGACAAAACTGCAAACCTCAGTTCAAAATTTATGTCACAACTCCCAATATAACTGTAAAATCATTGAGAAAATAAGGAATTTCAGAAAGTTTAGTGTTTTCTAACATCAGAAAAAAACCCCACACTCCAGCACAGCGTGTATCTGGGTTTTTACTGTCTTCACTTTCAAGAGCTGAACGCAACGCATCATAGGGAGCGGGAAAGTTTCATAAGGTTTTGTATGAAATCCTAAGACTTGGATCTTCTTCAAAAGCAGACTAAGAAAAAAGGAATTCCCCCATGCTGATGCCAGCAGAGGTCATCAGATGAGCTGAAAGGTTTAAGTCTTCCATTGCCATCAGCCCCCTGCCAGACGCTTGCCACTTGCACAGAGACACGGGGTGCTCAACCCTGGCACATCCCAGAGCCAGAGAGGAACATGACACCCCTGGCAGTGGCCTTGGCAAACACCTGCCCTCTGCAAAGGGCTGCTGAAAGACAGAAGTAAGGGGTTTTCTCCTGGGGACTGAAGGAGCACACGGTTTAGCCAGCAGAGATTCTTCTGCCCATTTCTCCCCACACACCTAACAACCACAACCGCTTCTGCCCTATGTCCTTCAACTTGGCCTCCAACAACCTGTGTCCTTCCAGGAGATGTGCCTGCAGGGAAAGTCCTGCCTCATGGGAGGCTCTCCCCACTCAGCATGGGTGTAACCTTTCGGGACATTAAACGCCACCAGTCCTTAATTCAAAAGTGTTAGCTGCAGCTATTTTTCAAAGGCTTCAAACATGGCCAATCTGAGCAGTCTGCCACAGGAACCGCAAAGGGTACATCCCAATCCAAAGTCACCTTTCTGCACTAATGCAGTTGTAATTTTTCCTGGCCCTGTTATCATGAGTGACTGATATGGTGCATATCATCTTCCACATCAGAGAGATCTCTGACTTGGAAAATTTCAGCCCAAACAGTCTAAAATTCGATAAAGGTAAAAGAAAGGGAAAACAGCATTTGTTAGTGTGATCCTCATCCTAAATTGTCCTAACACAGCATCACCTGTAACTTCAGGTATTAAAAATTATACAGTTTACACGCCATCAAGTGACTATGCACTGTGAAAAAACAACACTGTTCTAACAGATATTTTGCTGTCCTACACATTATGCTCAGTTCTGCATAATGCTAACGTATTTATAAAAAGTGCTGTAGAGCACACGGTGACTGCTCCAGGCACTTGAAAGAAGGAAACAACTGAACAGTGCTGCAAGTACCTAAACACAAATACACCACACATCTCCAGGGTAAAGCAGGTCAAAGCTAAATATTGTTAAATATAAAAAAACTACTCCATGGACAAACGGAGTGCGTGCTGTTGTTACGCAGAATTAGTGACCACAAGATGAGGAAAGCAAAAAAAAAAAAACACAAACCAAAACAAACCTCTGCATCTGTGATTACCAATCTCCATGCAGATCAAGAAGAGCCTTACTCACTCTCAAGGCATGCTAACTTTTAACAAGCAGAACCTGAATTCCTGTGGACTTCAGCCTCTAGGGAAGTGCGGGTGTGGGTTCTCAGATGTCTAAATAGAAAGGTGAGCTCACGCCGAAGACACTCTCCGTGGAGCAATAACATGGTCTTAGAAACCTATTCCCACAAAGCTTGTGGAAAACTTGTTTCTGAGATCTAAATATTGTCATATTCTACTGAAATTAGCCATTAAATCCTAAAGTTGATGATGACACTGTACCCTATGATGACGGTGTGCACGATTAAAAAAATCACTTCATCTGGGCACAGTGTCGTTAGACCTGGAACCACGCTGAATTCCTAAGCTTCCAAAACTCACAAGGAACGCAAAAGAACTGCCTTCCTATTAATCACCCCCAAATAAAGCAGAAACCTGCTTTGTTAAGAACCTCTGAATTGTCGGGCACCGATGGAAGGCGTCGCAAACGGTGCGTTACTTCCCCAGCGCCTCCTCTCCTCGTCGTGACAGAACCTCTCCAAGCAATGGAAACCGTTTGCACAACACCACCAAGACAACTCCCGCACCCCCGGAGAGCCTTCGCCCACCGTTCGGGAGCCACGCAGATCTCCCCAGCCTTTACCAGGGGTGTCAGGGAGCCGCCGAGGCCCCCGGTGTGTGAAACCTAAGGGGCTTCGAGGCGGGAGTCTCTGGGCAAGCTGGTGTTCCTGCCCATGGCGGTGTTCACATCGAGATACGGGTCAGGTCAGGCGCTGAGGGAGCGAGGAGATGGTAGGAAAAAAAATAACACGCTTCTCCCGAGGAGACGCCACCACCAAGCGCTAGCGCGGAGCCTCCGAGCCTGAAGAAGGAAGGAAAACTCCTCCAGAGGAGCCCTCACAACGAGCTGACTCTACCCGCCCGCTCCCAAATACCACACCTGCCAGCTCCCGGGGCGCCGAGGCCTCCCCTCAGGGGCACGCCGGCCGGCCCACAGCCGCCCCTTCCCCGCCGCCTCCAACCCCCCGCCCCGACCCGGGGCCTTCGCTCCCGAAAATCACGCCCCCGCCAGTCTCCGGGGGCCGAGCCGGGCAGGGAGGAGCGGGGCGAAGGGGGGGGCAGCGGCGGGCTCCCCTCAGCGCTGGGGGCGCTGCTGAGGCGAAGGGGCCGCGCCGCCGGGGCTGCCGGCGCTCGGGGCAGCCGCCGTCGCGGGGGGCGGGGGGGGAGCTCCCCGCCGCTCGGTACCTGCGGGCGGCGGCGGCGGCGGTCGGAGCGGCGCGATGGCCGCCGGCTCTCACCTGGGCGGAAGCGGCGAATCGCGCCTCACCTGCGGCGCAGGAAGCCGGGGCGGCGCGGCGGGAGAGCCGCCTCCCGGGGGACGGCCGGGCCGCATCCCTCCGGCGGGGGGGGCGGGAGAGGCAGCGGCCCGAAGAACCGCGTCCGGGGAGGCACGCAGCGCCGGTGACCCCTGGGCCGGGCCGGCGGGAGAAACACGGCTGCCGGCAAAGCTCCCCTGCCCGGCTCGGGGGAGGCCCGCAGCGCCCAGGCGGAGCGGTATGGAAGAGCAGGGAGAGCCGTCAGGTGTTGTGGAGAAAAGCGCAGGAGTGACTGGAATACGGCTGGAGGCTCAGAAAAGGGCAGGGCCCGGCTTTTCCCTGCTACTTCTGAAGACGGGGAGAGGGAAGCAGGGGAGCCTGCAGGCTGAGGCTCAGGGCCGAAGCTCGCCGACAGGACGGCCGGTCTGGTCGCAGGAATGAGTGGAAGCTGCTTAGTGAAACGCAGAGCTCGGAAGCCAGGTCAATTTTCAGGTGATTCTGACCTGCTGGCGTATTTATAAACCATAGGCCTAAATAGTATACCCGTCAACCTGGCCACCAAACTCCCCAGTGAGGGCAAAACATGTGCGTAGACTTTACGGAAAAGTTTATTTTTTTACTCAGCTGCAGTAGATCGGTGTCCAAACATGAATTCAGAGCTGTTTTGAACTCAAATTCCCACAGAGGCGAGACAGCCTCAGCAGCACAGCCCCTACCACTTCCACAGAAGGGAACAGCAAAAGCCATAGGAGGACGGGGACTTGGACGGAGTTAAGGGATTGTAACACTTCCCTCACAGAGAACCGAACCGGCGATGCACAACTGCCTCTTGGCGCTCACCACAACCAGCACTGCTCCTCACAGCACTCTGAAACACGCCACCTTACCTGCGGCTTCTCCCAGAGACAGGGCACGTTGCCTGGGATGGTGATAAAAGCAAAGTTTTCCTACTGCTAGTTGCCAGATACTGAACAGGCAACATTGTAGCTGAAACTAATTGTGGGAACTGCAGGCACTTTCTACCTCCAAAACCTCTATCTTGGTCTGCTTTTAGATTTTTTTAAAGATAGGTATGTACACACACATAAAATGGTCAAATGAAACTCTCCAAAAATAATTTTTATTCTGCTGCACTGTTTCACTAACTCATTTGCAGCAGATCTTACACAGCCCTGCTAGCTGCGCAGGATAAGGGCTACAAGAGGTTTGGGAATTAATTTCCCCTCGTTCTAGTGCCCGTTTTGTTTTACTAAGCAATAGCAGCTGCACTAGAGCATGCAACATGCTAAGAGCATATCATTTCATCCTCTTTTAAAAATTCAGATTGCAAATGCCTAACTTCCCAGTCCTTACTCTCAATTTTAATTAATGTAGCGCTCGTAAGAAGTGACAATTTTCTTGACAGTGATGAACAGCAAGTCATGTATTTATCCATCCGAGAGATGCACTGCAGACAAAAGAGCCAAGCACTTTTCTCATCAGTGCACCTCAGTCTCGATCTCGGAGGGCTGAGTTCATTACCGAGTGCACTCTGGCCCTGGCCTTTCGCTTCCAGTTGCTGAAAGGAGTATCAATTTTCATTTGCATACTTTGTCTGCTGAACTCTAGACTGCCAATTTAGTTTACACAAATCTCCCCAAAAGCTGTTAGATGGCAATATTTCACATCACTGGCTGAGCTCTTTGTCAGCCATCCACACATTTAAATCCATGTTTTTACAGATTCTTTGAATATCTGGGACTGTGACAAACCTTTCATTGGTACTGACAGACTCATATACGAGTCACCATTCATTCACCAAAACAATGATCAATAAAACCAAAAAAACTTTCAGAAGGGCTGGGTAGCAATGACGTTCTCTTAAATACTATCTCGGAGTTGCTTTCAGCCTTTTTCAGTTTCTAGGTCCCTACTTGTTTCTCAGGAAATGCTTCTAGAGCAGATGTAAACTTAGGACAGTAGTGCTGCCTTTCCTGGGTAAGTTTACCCCAAACGGTCTCTCCATCTCCTATAAACAGCCCAGGATCCCCAGCAGTTCGTAACTGAAAACTGGCACATTCAAAACCAAACACTAGAAAAACATGAAATAACCTTCAAGGAAGTGAGATGAGGAAAAGGTTGGTAATCACCACAAAATACCTTACAAAGAGCAAACGCTGATGAAGATAAAAGCTTGCCTGCTCCACGCATATAGCATTCATTTAAAAAATAAAATAAAAAGCATTTTTTAACAACACAATCACAATTTTACATGAAAATAGAATAACAATTTCAAACTATTTCTTTGACCTGACTGCTGGACGCGGTGACAGCACACAAGGCCCGTGTGCGGCTGCCAGGGCACAGCCCCAGCCCGGGTTTAACTCCTGGTTCAGCAGGTCACAGAGCAGCACAGGCCACCCCTTTAACCTCTTCTGTGCTTTTTAAAATGATTTTGAAAGTAGCCAGCAAACTCCAGACAACACCAGGGACACCCACGGGTACCCACACCCAGAGGTAAGATTTCACCCGGTGGGGTGAAAAAAAAAAACAGCTTCGGTATTCGGAAGAGCAGGGAGGGTTCACCTCACTCCTCTCGGGACGTGCCCTCACCCTGCCCGGCCCAGCCTGCCCACCGCTGCCGGCGTCCCCTGCCCGCCGCTCGGTTCCAGACGCGGGCATGCTTCCTCCTGCGGGCGACTCAGCTCCCCGCCGCCGGGACGGCCGCTTATCGCCTCCCCCCGCACCGCCCGAGGGCCAAACCCGAGGGGGAGCGCCTCACGGCCGACATCTTAAGTGAGGGCAGGTGGGCGCCGTCCCGCCAGGTGCTAGTGGCGGGCGCGGCCATCTTTGCTCAGGGCACGAGCCCGCCGGTGCCCTGCCAGCGCCATCTTGAGTAGGGGCACGCGCTGCCCTCAGCGCTGACCAGTAGCTGCCTCAGGAGCCATATTTGCTGAGGTCAACCCCCCCCCCCCAAAAAAACCCACCCCAAAATCCCAAACCGGCCCCCTCAGCAGCCCACGAACACCTCGCCGGGTCCCCACGCCGCCCCTCCCGGCAGGCAGGGCGACCTCCCCCGGCGGCGGGGCCCGCTCCTCCACGGGGCCGGCGAGTCAGCTGACGGCAGCGGCGGTTTCCATCATGGCCGCCCGGCCGGGGCGGCTGCCGGCGGGGCAGGGCAGGCGGAGAGGCGCGGCGGAGGCCCGGATCCTGCTTCTCCTCTGGTTCGCGGGTGTAGCCGTGGAGGGAGCGGAGGGCACGGAGCCGCCGCTCAAGTGCGACGAGCTGAGGCTGGGGCAATATCCTGAGGGCGGCCGGGGCCGGGTTGGGGGGCGGCGGCGGGGGTCGGTTGCTATGGCGATGGGGCCCGGGAAGGCGGAGGAGCTGGCGGCTTCTCGCCCCCGGCTCGGTTTGCCTGAGGTGGGGGGGGGCCGCTTGCCCAGCCGCCTCGGGTGGAGGGGGAAAGGGGAGGCGGAGGGTGTGAGGTGCCTGACAGGGTGTCAGAGAAAGCCTCGGGTCAGGAGCCCCCAGGGGTCTCAGCTGGAAGAGCGGGAGAGGGCTCGTCTGCAGCGGCCTAGGTTCCTTTCGAGGGTGGTACAGTGTGTGCCTGTGTGCAGGTTTGGGGTGTCTCGTCGATCTGCAACGAGAAGATCCCACGGGAGGAGAGACCCCTCTCCCCCACCCCTCCTCCACCTTCTTATTTTTTGCAGGACACTCGAGTGAGACGCGGTGGCTTTACACAATGTCGAGTGCTCCTCCGCAGTCTGAAGGAGCAGGGCGCAGGTGTTAAAGACGCTAGCTGCGAGGCTCCTGATTCTCCAAAGGCGCATCAGGCCTTCCCCAGAAAATGTTTGTTGATGGTAGCTGACAGTTGTTGATGGTAGCTGACAGTTATTGATGATCAAAAGTGTCAAGAAAGTAAATCTTGGAAAAGTTAACTTCATCTCTTGCTTTACTTGGCCATGGGAGTTCAGGCTCTGGAAATTAGTTCCTGGTCAGGGTTTTTTTTTAGTCCAAATTCCTGGCATTTCAGATGTTTGTTTTTAGGCGTTCTTTGAAATTTGTATGTTACTGTAGATTTACTCTTCTCAACTAAATGCCTCAATTTAAAGGTACTCTGATATTGAAATAAGGGAAGAAGACTGGATTAGGCGTGCTACCTTGTTGCCTTCAAATACAGAGGCTGTGACTGATAAATATTGTAGTTCCTTTAGGTAGTGCTGACTGCAGCACTAATTAAACGTGGAGCTTATGCGATATATTGGTGTATTAAATTGGATTAGCAGATTTGCTGTATGGTAATGTGCTGTTCCTATCTTGGGGGATGGGTAGGAACTAACATCAAGGTGCATCTTAAATCCTCAGGGTTTAAAGAGGGTGGAATAAATTACTGTTAAACCTGTTGTAGTGTTTGATATGAAAAATGTTTTCCTCAATTACCTGAACATATATGTGTGATGAGCCTAAAATAGACAACAGTACACAAGAACCTATGAATTGTACAAATCACACAGCATATGGTAAGGATTTCTAACTTATGACATATATTGACAGTAACAACATTTTCCAAGGAAGTGTTCAATTTATGCATTTTTGTTTCTGCTAGATGAGCTTTATAAAACATGGGATTAGTAATATCATTAGTGTGAAAGCCTAAAACATGTGTGTGGATTGGATGCTTTACTAAAAATGAATAAATACATTGTCTCTGATTGGTACATTTATAAGTGAGGTTTCTGGTAAATCTCTTCAATGTATGTTATATCCTCTAGGCTCTGTCCTGCACTACCGTGATTAAAACAAACCGTTCCTGTCATACTGATTTTGCATATACTTATTAGAAGAATTGACACGTGACAGAACAGCCTTCAAAATCTATTTTTTACTTTTTTTTTAAGGAAATATGGTGCCTTCCATCATCAGGAGCTTTTGGTGCCATGAGGCTCTGTTTTGAAAGCACTTACTTTTATTTTGATGTCAAATTCTGATGTACTTTGGAGTACAACAGAAAAATGCTTAAACTGATCACTTGGTTTACTGCATATGTTTAGCTTTTCTCATGTTTTCAGGCATTGAAATAAATAGTCTCTGTGTTAGCTAGTAGCGCTACAGTTTTGCTTTATGTGCACTCATGTTTAAAATACATGTGTATGCTTGTTGTCTTTTGTATTTTGTTTTCTATAAATGCTGAATAATTTTCTTCACTGGGATGCTGAAGGATAGTAAAGGTTTTCCAAATTCTTCAGAGACTGGATGAAAGTACTGTCCAAAATGGATCCCTTTTTAAGTTACCTGGTCCTTTACATCATCTTTGACATCATGTCCCTTATTATCAATGTCCAGTAAGTGAGCAGAAAGAATGGTCTGTAGTTTGAGATTGATCACAACTCAAATTGTTAGTTGTCTAACCAGTTACCCTGTGATTGTATTTAGTAGACTATACATTTGAACAGGAGATAAGCTTCAGAGTGGGGAAAGTTGCTAGGTTAATTAATGTTGTTTTATGTGCCTGTATAGATTGTCCCCACAGTATTTGAGTCGCTTCCTGTTTCAGTATTATCTAAGTAATAACAAGTTAATCTTCTGGATCATGCTTGAAGCACTACTGTTTCTGAACATCTTTCTGGGATCCATCACCCAAACAAATGGGGGTTTAATTCAAAGCATCCAATTAGTCTCATCGAGTAGCAGATTTCAAGTCTTACTGGCATGACATTGACACGAAAGCTGTGGCCTTTTCTATATCAATATATTTAAACTGCTGTGGGTTTCTTCTAAATAAAACAAAGTGCTGCTATCTTTGCTTATTTTTTTTTTTACAACAAAGAATGTAGTTTTTTTGTAGTCATCTTAGGTTAGGCACTTCGATGAGTAACATCCATGTAGAATTTATAGCAGTTAAGTCCAGACATAGCTCATGGGTTTTGGCTGTTACTAATACTGATGGCCTGAATTTAGTTTTTTCTTTTCTTTTTTTTTTTTTTCATTTTTTGGTCCCTATGCAATATGGATAGGTATTTAAAAAAACACATATCCAAATCCTAGGCTTCTTGCCTGTAGGTAGTATTGGAAAATCTGGAAAGAAATGTTGAACCTGGCTTGCTGTTTTGTTGGAACCAGCCGACAGGAGTCTCAAATACTGAAAACTGATAGAAAGTGGGTAAAGGACTGGGATCCTTCCCTTTAAAACAACAGACTTAAACACTGAAGAGTGACTAATACTCTGGTAATACATTGCAAACTTTTAGCAGATGTCACTTTCTGCTGTGATTTCCACTTTGGTTCTCTTAAGAGTCAAACCTTAACTTAGAAGAATAGAATAATTCGGGTTGAAAGAGACCTCAGGAAGTCACATAGTCCAGCCTCCTGCTCAAAAGCAGCATTGGCACTGAATTCAGACCAGGTTGCTCAGGACTTTGTGCAGTCAGATCTTGAAAACCTCCAAGGATGGTGATGGCACCACCTCCCTGGTATGTCAGGTTCAGATTTCCCATTGACTCGTAATGGAGCCAAAATGGAAATTACAACAGAATTAGAGCAGCAATTAGGTTTGTATATTTTACTTAATATGTATCATGCAGAAAGACAAGTTAGTCATAGGACTGGCTTAAAAAAATACATATTTTTTAAAAGTAATATGTTTGTGTGTACTGTGCTGTGTATCAAGACTGTTGCACAGTGTAACTTTATTTGTATATTTCACTTGTGTCTTGTCAGAAACATGACAGTACCCAATTGGTTACTGCTTAATTTCAAATAATTTTTTTGTCCTCAGTTCAATGTCTGCCAGCACCAAATATAACTTGCAAAGATCACCTTGGCATAGAAAAAGTCTTTACAGGACATGAAGTTGGATTTTACAAGCCTATTCCATGTCGCAATGTGTAAGTACACTATTGTTTTTTTTAATAATTTGTCTTTGTTTTCACAATGAAGTTTTTCTAAAATATTATGATGTGTTGATAGAAGGAAAAAGAAGTAAGGTAGAATCGTACACACGTTGAAGAGTACTTAATCCTCTAATAAACACTGTACGTAGTATAAGGATACAACATGCATGATTATAAGTAAATCTGTCTCAGCCATGGACACATTTGTTTAGTTATGTTTGTATCTCTGCTTTACCTTAGTATTTTACCTTTGCTTTACTTAGTACTTTATTTACCCTGGCAAAAATTTGCCCCAGATGCTAAGGCTACATTTCACATATGCTTAAAATCCGCACAGCTGCTGAAAGGAGCTCCTCTGGGGACACCTCTCCATCCCTTTCCCTGACATACCCCACTGTATACTGAATCGGGCAACTGATCTGGGTTTGAACTAATTTGGATCAGTTCCCCAATCTGAGTCACAGTACAGTTGCTTCAAGTGCTTGTGCCAGCACAAGGATGAGGGCAACTCAAGGATAAGAGAGAGTGGAGAGAGGAGGGCTGGACTGGGCTTCTCCGATCAGTGGCAGTACTGGTTCGTGCCAGTTCAAAGTGAGCCTGTAGATGCAGCTTAAGTTGTAGTATGCATGAATATTGGGGGAGTTTAAGTCTCCAGTTCCTAAAAAAATATCTTTTAGAGGAACTGTCCTCTATTTTTAAGCAACCTTTGTATTTCACCAAGTCCTCTGTGTCTTTTAAGAGCCTGTTTCTAAAACGTGAAAATGATGGACCTAGTTTTTCTAAAGCACATTGTGAGCAATGGATAGCTCTGGATACCAATAAATGTTCCAACTGGCCAATGCTAATGATCAGCGAACACCTGTCAGTACCATTTGTTTCTCCTTTTTGTGGGATTCCCGCAGAAGCCTTTTTCTTTTGTCCTGCTGGAATCTTTGGAAATTAAAACTCCAGTAATATTTGCTGGGTATTCCTTATCACACCAGTGGGCAAATAACTCTGATGTGATACTTACTGCTCAATAATTTGCCTAACTCAGAAGTACAGCTCTGCCTCTTAGTTTCATAAATATTTTCTCTGTATTTAGTCTTCTCAACAGTCAAAGCTCAGCAAATTGAAGAAAACATATTATTACGTCTAATCAAATTTAAATGCTAGCAAACTAGACTTCAGTCACATTTTTGTCCAGAAACAATTGCATTTCAGTCCCATCTGTGATGGGGATTGAGAATAAGATGAGCTATACTAGTTTAATAAAATTGCTTCCTCTTTGGACTAGACAGTAATTCTTACGTTTTGAGTTTTTTGTATATTTTTGGTTTAATATATTTTCTAGAAACATTTTAAAATGTAGTTTTTCTTTACATTTATTAATAAAAACCCAAATCTATGTAGGCAGAAGAATGCCATCCTTCTTATGATGTTTATTACTTGATCGTGACTATTATTTATGATGAAATAATCAACGGTTACACTATCAGAAGAACTTGCTGTGGCTTTTCCAGTCCCATGACTGCTAGTATGGCAGAAGGAGAAGAGGACCCTTTGTGGGCTTGCTGAAAACTCCAGTAAAATACAACTGTGAGCGTAGAAAGAGTTATGCAAGCATGCCCTTGATAAAGCCCCAAAGCCAGTTAAAAATGGCAGCAAGGTTAATATTAGCATCCTTCATGTGTACGCTTGTTTAAAAAGTGGTCTAATCACTGATATTTATATGAGCCTTTCATAAGGCATTTGGATGTTACCTAAGTGTTATAAACATTATTTTAAGCAGGAATCTCTAGCTTAATATTACAACATTAGGCCTGCCCTTTCTACTGCTTTTTGGAGATTTTTCCAGCATCTTGCCTGAGTTTTGATGGAAACTATAACTGTCTTCTGGCAGAAGTAACTGCATGTGATTTAACCAGAAAATTGGTTTGAGAAGGCATCTTCCCAAAGCAGGATTGTCCTAGCATGGGGACAGCAGGTTTATGTCTGTCCCTAGCTTTTGGAAAGGACAAATCAGCAAGTTGTGCTTAGCCAAAACTGTAATTTAGCAACAGTCCAGATAACAGTTCTGAGATCCAGTTATTTTAGAGCAAGACCAGGAGATGTTATATATTTGTATAAGTAGATGTGTTCAAGTTCAGTTGCTCCTACTATAAGTACAAGGAGAAGCTTGTAAGTGCTAATAAGGTTGCTCCAGCAAAAAAGTACTGGGAGTCAAGATTGTTTTGGTTTGGTTTTAATGTGATGTTTTGAAGGTAGATTTTTTTTTTTGCCAAATTCTAGAATTCCCTCAATTGGCACTCTGTCATGTATTTTGCTTAATATGTGCAGGCCCCGACTCTGCGGACTTGAACTGTCCATTGTTCAAGTATTGCCATTACAGGCAAGGAATCCATAAAATGGTAGTCTGTGAAATTTGTGAAGCTCAGTGTGGACAGGTGTCTGAGCAGTGCTAAGAGACCCCAAAAGACGATGGAAGCCACTGTGACCTACAGCAGTGCCTGGTATCAACTGGTGTGGAAGAGCTGGAAGAAAAAGTCTTTGACGTGGCAGCTGGAAGAAACGTATGCAGAAGAAATAAAGATTGGATGAGGCTAAGAAGCAAGAAAAAATCAGAAGAGGAACTGAAAAGAAATTGCATCTTTTACCCAATTCTAGAAGTTCCTTTAGAAGCCTGGGATATGTTATTTTTCTGCTTGCTGGTTTAGTCTTCAGTGCATTTTTATCTGAAAGAGTAAGTAAGACAAAGGAAATTCAAGAGTGGATGCAGCCTTGTTACGGTATTAACATGCTTCCACTTTATACTAGATTTCTTCTGCCCGTCAGTTTGATGTTGACTGGGTTGCAGACTGTTCTGCTTTTAAAAGCATCTCAATGCATAGACGAGTGCTCAGTTTATTACTAGTTTTGATCAGGAGCATCTCAAATTAAACTGTGTTCCCACCTTTTGTGTAAGAGCTCTTTTTATGCTTTAGTGTCCTTGGAGGGTTGTTGACACTTTGTAGTTGATAAAAAATTTCCAACAGTTTACCTCAACTTTTAAATAAAACCATTAGTGTTCTTTACAGTGGAAACAAGACAGTTCTAAAGATGATAATTTACGTTACATTAGCTTTCAGGAATGCCCAGTATGTTCTGTGTTGCTAATAAGCACTAAGTAACAAATATTGAGGTAAGAGTTATGATTTAATCACTTAATGTTGCCATTAAATTTTAAAGTCAGTAAATGTAGATAATAAGCAAAAAGGTAGATCTTTATTTGGCATTGAAAGTGCTTAATAAAGGTGCTTGGACCTTTCTCAGCTACTGTCTTTGTGAAACTCTGTGTTTTATTCAACTGTCAACTAAGAGTTTAATTTGGGCTTATTAAATAATTGCTGGCACATAGTAGTGCACGTATCAAAACAGTGAATTATTGAATATTTTTAAAGTTCTAATTACATTTGGACTTGCTTTTCTTTTCAGAAGCTAGCTGTTCGCCAATGCAGCAAAGGATGCAGCAAGTTCTAGTATTGATAGCTGTATGTTTCTAGCTCACTTATTAGTGTAAAGTTCACATCAGCAGTGACTGAAAGTTACAGGTGGTTAGGTGGCCACATCACTGCAGCAGTTGGCAAGAATGGTGCCAATTAGTGTAAATCTCAAAAAGTCTGTTGCATCTGTTTATTTTGTATGACTAACCGTGGGATGCTTAACTTGTACATCTTTGTACCATCAGCAGTTCTTTTCATTTGTGAGTTTGTGCCATTTACTACCTTTAGAGTGTAGTAAATAGATACATGACTTACCCTTTTTGCTGAATCCTTCCTGCAGCTTCTTCAGTCAGTGGCCATGGTTCATTTCTCCTTCAGATCTCATTGCAATTGCTGTCTCTGCTGACATCTCACCTGTCTATCCTGTTCCTCTCGATTTGGCTGCATATGAGACTAATGCCTACAGACAGTATGCATACACCTCTTAGCTTTCTAGGGTTGTCTCAGTAGGGCTGAACTGTTAGGAAGTACTCTGTGAAACTGGGAATGTATCAGCAACTGAATTATGTCTTGACAAGAAATCATGATTTAGTTTCAGAATGATCTGTATTCTGCAAGAGTATACTTGAGTTGCAACAGCTGAGGTTGCTTTATGGAGGATGCCTACCCAGTTTGAAAGCTTAACATTATCAATTCTGTGTCCGTTAATTGAAGATAAATAACAAGTCTGTTGGTTTTTTTTTAAACTGAAGCAGCAGGCAAATGAGTCACTACTTTAATTCTCAAAAGTATTGAGTGAATATATTTTGCAGTCATTGTCTACATTACTTGTTTCTTTGGCAGAAATGGATACTCCTACAAAGTGGCAGTGGCTCTGTCCTTATTTCTTGGATGGTTGGGAGCAGATAGATTTTATCTAGGCTATCCTGCATTAGGTAAGTTTATTTCTTATTTTTTCTTTGAGGTAAAGCTTATTATTATGACTGAGTTATATGTGTATACTTATATTTTGAGGAATGAAGGCTGACGGTCAAGTTTTAATATTTACAACTAGAATCTTTACTTTATTGTCAAGTAAGGTAAAATCCTGCATTATCCTGAGCCTGCTATTCTGTTGGAGTGAGTGGTGACAAATGGATATATAGTTGTCCAACAGATAAAATCCTAATAAGCAAACATTATTATTGCTATTCATAGTTTTGCTTTATGTTTGCTTTGCACTGATGTTTACCACAGCATTCTTTGTGAGGCACTGAAACAGAAGTGGTTTTGACTCATGTGCCAGCTACTTAAATGATGCTTGATTTTACCAGGAAAATAGTGGACAACCTTTACAGTAAACTTAGTGTTTTGGGATATGGAATTTATTCTGGCAAATGCATACCTTCAAGATAGCTCATGGTATTAACAGTCCTGCAGAAGCTGGGACCTTTAATAAGACCTACTTCTGGTTAGTGTTTTTAGGACCTGAATCCCAGGGTGATGGTGCCACTGGCTTTTAAATAATGGAAATACCTTAGTACGTTAGAACTACTTTCACTGGCTTTGTTTCTGAGCTGGACAAATGGAGTAAAATTGAGTCTAGATAGCATGGAGCAATGAGTTGGAAAAAGCTATACATGTTACTGTCACTTCAGCTAGGAATTCTGAGTTTCTGCCCATTAAATGCAAACACTTGGTTTTTTTAATAACATCACCTGTCCTTCTCGATAATCTTGCGTTAACATCTATGTCTTTTTTCCCTGAGGTTCTATAATTAGCACTTACTTTGTCCATCTGTTTCAGAAAAAGGTACATTTTTGGAAGCGGTCAATAAGGTCCACATTTTGTTATACCACTGGATTTGGAATAATAATTTGCAGTAATTATTTTGTAATGTATTGTAGTAATTTACATCTATAAATCCTCCATTCTTATATAGGAGTTCTTTATGCTCATGCTTGTTAACCCTACTGGAATATACTGTAGCCAGTAACCAAAGTTAAAAGACTTAAAATTAAACTCTTCAAAAGTCAGGTTTTCAAGCTTTTGAAAGGTAAGGAAGACAAAAGCAAATAGGTTACAGTAGAAAACAAAAAAATAATAGCAATCAATAAATTGGATTCCTTGACAGTGGTTGATTGGGGATTTTTTGTCATCCATGCCTTGGCAAAAAAATGATTAAGAAAGGTTAATAGCATTGAAATATTTTGTGCAAGTGTAATGAAGACTGTAAATGTTCTTTGGTTTATTTTTTTCCCCTCTCTTTTGCTTAAAGAGCGTACAAATACAAACAAGCTATTGAATATGAAGAAATCAGGAAGGCAACCTCTTCCTCTCCCACACACTGTGAACTAAACCATAAGTTATTACTGCGTAAGAGCACTATTTTTTCCCTCTATGCTTTACAGCAGTTTATTTTCTCAGTGTGATCTGCTTGTAGGGAGGGAAGTGAGGAGGAAGAAAAAGATCAACTTTACCCTGCACTCCAGAAATATATGCCAGGTTCAGAAACAGTTCTTTTATATCCAGTAACATAACGGAGCAGCCAGTTCCTCAAGTAAACTGGAGCTGCTGCTGGAACCAGCAATGGTAAGAGAACTGCTGGGTTGCTAAAATGTCGACTGGCAGTGAGGTTCAGGACCACAGCTTGAGAGGAGACGGTATAAGGAGTGTCACAAATAAGTATCTTAAATGGTGACTGCACTCGATGCAGGTAATAACAAAGTAAACTGTTCACCAGAGTTTGACATTATTTAATTGTCTTAACTGTTGTTTCCTAAGGCTAGCATTTCTTTAGCTGGCTGTTTCCCTTATGTTTTGTTACGCTGCTGCCAGTACTGATACGCAGGCTAACTGTGTCTGGCTGCTGCAAGTCTTGCGCATCAGCCACTGGGAACAAACTGTTTTAAAAAATTATATACTTGGGGTTTTGCACATTTAAGTGGCACTACTTTAGTTGTAACATGCACGTAGGCTTGTCTTCTAATCAGCTGAAAGACCATCCTGCTACTACTCTTTCATCTTCTTGGTCATTAGGTATTTTTCCCCATTCTCTGTGACTACTGTGTTGCTCCATGGAGAGATTATAAACTGTCTCCCTGGAGTTTATAAATCAGGCTAGTTTCATCTTGTCAACTATGGGAGCTATATCCAGACAGTGGGATGCTCTTCCTGCAGCATGCATGCAGTTATTCCCCCACTCTCCTCCATATGCAGCCTCATAAACAGGGCATGGGGGAGAGGAGGTGGTATGCAGGACAGATTGCTGCTTCTGAGAGAGGGGGGGCACAAAGGAGGAGGCAGAGGTCGGGAGACCTTCAGGTGTTTGACAGAGAGCAGGCCCATTCTTTGGAAAACAGCTGCGTGGTTTTACTAGCAGGTATTATACAGCACAGCACAACTTGTGGCTGTGGGGAAGAGGTGTTCTGGGATGCCACGCTGGCTGATGTTATCAACATGCTTTCTCTCTTGCCTCAGAAGTGTGCTGGCCCTTGTAAGCACGGTAAGGGTATGCTTTTTAGCAGGGAACTGTGTTTTCCCTATACAGCACAGCCTACAACTGACTTAAATGCAACAGATATGCATTCCTCTTCATACTGTCTATACCTGGGTAAAGAGATAAATGTCTTCACAATGAGTATCTCATTCTCAGAACAACCTAGATGTTTGCTGAAGTTCAGCTGAAGTATTACTTACAATATATATAGTACTCATTGCATTATATTTATTGTACAAGAAACTACTGATATTAAAAAAATAATAAAAATTAAGACAGCCTCCTTCTTTTGAAGGCATTTTCCAAATGAAGTCTGCCTTGCATGGCAACTTCCAATGAAACATTTATCTGTTAGTTGCAATTCCCATATATTTTCTATTAATCTTTCATTTATTCATAGAAAAATAACATTTTTGAATACTGGTTAAAAAGAAGTGTAAATATATATGTATATATATTCAAAATAAATTCCAATTTCAGCAAAAATATAAAAATTATACAAAGGATTGTTCTCCAAAGAGCATGTTCTGAAAGTCAAGTCAGTATGTGCTGCAACTCATGAGATGGTAGAAAGTCTCTTTCTATTCATAAGTAAATTTTGCACCTCAAGTTGGGATTTTTTTCTGTCTGTGCCTCAGTCAAAGAAAGGAAAATTTCCAGTAACTTGGTTATCAACTTTTGCCTGCCTTTGTTTAAGAATATTTATCTGTTTAAAAAAAAAAGTTAATGTTTAAAATCTTTACCGTGTATTCAGGATGTAGAAATATGAATATGTGGTGGTTTTTCCCTGGTAATTAAAGATCTTTTGACTTTAGGTCTGTTTCTAGATGCATGCATATATATATATACACACACACACACACACACACACACACATATATTTTGCGGGGTGGGGAGAAAGTTGGGATGTGATTGCCACCAGAAACCTATGAACTTCATAGTGACTGGCTTAAAGCTCCAGTTAAATTTTATTTTCCTTTTTTAGGTTTGTTAAAGTTCTGCACTGTAGGATTTTGTGGAATTGGTAGCCTAATTGATTTCATACTTATTTCAATGCAGGTAAGTCAGGGCTTTCAAAACAAGATACAAATCTGTGTTTGTTAAAGCTTTGATTTGATTGCTAATTCTTTGTTAGCATTTTAGCCTTAAGAACCTTTGTGTATTGAAAAATAAAGGCATTTATTTTAGCTCTGTTTGTAGATTGATGTTGTAGAATATGGACACAAAATATCAATATATTTATTGTTTGAATTAAAAAATTAGATTAACTATCTATAAATACTTGTAATGAATAGCTTGGAAGATATAACACCATCAATTCACTTTGTCAGAACCTATGACCTCTTTGTGACACAGTGTTGGACTTTGCATGAGTTATCCTGCTGTTTCCAGAATCCTAAAGTTCTGTGTTTGCATGTGCTTTATGCTGATGGAGTCCATCATCTGGGGTGTCCATGCAGTGTGCAGGAGAGAAGACATTGCCGCTTATTTTTTCTGCCTCTCCTCCAAATACAAGTCCCATATCACCTGAGAGCTGTGACTCTGGGATTCATGATGGTTAAATCCTCAGCTGGGGTGACGTCTTGTGGTGTCATGACATTGCAAAATTGTCTTATTATACAGTGCGTCCATTTAGCATGAATTGAAATTGCCTATGATGAACTTAAAATGCATTGTGGAGATAGGAAATGTTTGTGTGGGTTTATAGAAAAATATTTTTAAAGTATGCATCTTTGTATGCACATATTTTAAATGATATGCATTCTCAAATTCCTTTCCATGCTATTGCAGTGATCTTGCCTCAGATCACTTACAGATACAGCTGAGAGTATCTTTCATCTCTCCTTTATTCATCTCCCTGGTGACCCCACATCAATTTAGCCTTTCCAGAACAAAAAAGCCATGATCTTCTCTCCATTCCTTACCTGTGCAGTATTTCAAAGATACCTGTCATCAACCTAATTCTCTCCTGCCTACCCTCCATTGTCCAAGAAAAGTGGTTTGGAGCCCACTCATTTGTTAGCCTGATTTTGTGACTCAAATCCGCATCGGCTTAACCTAGTACCAGCGCCTGGCTGTGTAATTTGGTTGATTAGAAGCCCTAGGGAAATGTTCCTCCTGAGACAGTGCTCGCTAAAATAGTTAAACTACAGCATAACTTCAAAATAAATCTAGTTTCTGTTTGACTAATTAAGCATGACTAATTTTATGATGGGAAAATTAGCAGTAATTGAGACATTAGCACAAAGTGTATATTTCACTTCATGTTGAAAAGTCTTGGTTCTTTTTCTCTTGTAGATTGTCGGACCTTCCGATGGCTCTAGTTACATTATAGATTACTATGGAGCAAGGCTTACACGGCTCACTATTACCAATGCAACATTCAGGAAAATGCAGACCTATCCTTAACCCTGGCAGTAAGTGTCACAAATGCATAGGTGCATTTTATTGTTACAGATGGATCCAGTCGTCCACTGAAATTGCTGACAACTTATTAATTATACTTAATCAGAACTGCATATTAAATGTACATCGAACAAAGATGATAAAATATGAAAATTCCTCAAGTGAGTGAGTTTACCTGAAAGGTGCCGAGTTTCTTTGTGACTGCTCTGTTTCTGTGAGCACATAGTTTGTTGCTAAGTTGTACCATTTGTGAAATGTACAGATTTTTACAATTTGCACTGATGTTGTTCTGTGTCTGTAAGTATAATTTAGAGTGTTACAGAGAGGTGGAGAAAGAGTTGTTCAGAACAACTATGCTGATCTTTAGTCCATTGAAATTGATGAGAGTTTGAGCATGGATGGGCCAGGATTACATTTGGTGTCTGTTTTCATAACTATGCATGGCATTTTGTAAATGAACTTAAATATCCCAAACCACAGAAACTGCCTTTCTTTCTATCCTGTTAGTTAAAATCCAGATGGCCCTAAATCTTGTGCTGGTGTATTCTGTGAAATTCTATTAATTGAAATAATTATTTCTCTAAAGCTTAAAGACAAATTTTGGTCAAGTTGCAAAATTTGGTCAGTGCTGATCAACAGTAGAAATATGGATGCATAAAAAATGGAACCGTAGATGACACATCACAAAAAAGGAGGATGCATGCTGGGGTGCTGTGAGGTTAGAATAGGAAATAATCGTTCTGCTTATTTTGATTTTTTTTTCCTTTTCCCCTCCCTTGCAACCATCCATGGTGAAATACATCCCTTCCTTTTCTGAAAAGAAATCGGTGCATGTTTTACAGCTACAGAATGTAAAAAAAGTGAATTCTTTGTACTAATAAAGCCCTTAAAAGGTTCTGATTTTAGATCAGTTGTGTTTCAGTGAAATAAGTTCTGTGTCCTTCAAAGTTGTTTGACCAAAGTCTTTAGGACAACCAAGATTTACCTAGATGTTCCTTTAAAGAAAAGTATACACGCACAGAGATAGAAAACATGTCAACAGAAACTTCATGTTATTTGACCAGTTTTAAACATTCCTTTCACCTTCTAATGAAAACCAGCAGTAACGTAGTGAGAAATCCACGATATAAACTTTAATGTAGATTTTTTTTTCAAAAATTTGGGCTATTCTTTTGTTTTTCAGATGAAACTTTCAAAATGTTATTAATGTGTCCACAAGTGGTATTTTTAAGGGAATTACAAAAAATGAGATTCCTAAATTGATTTTTAAAAGTGCAATTTGTGGGTTTTACTCTCTTTTAAACCTACATTAGGACTGTTGCACAGAAACCTTTGTAAAGCTGTTTTTTTCCAAATTGGCGTAACCTGACATACCACGTAATGAGAATAAACCACAAGGAATACTTTGTGCTTAACATTAATTCTTTCCTTCACGCAAGAAAGACGGAGTTTCGGAATACTTGCTAACATGCATTTTACTTGTGGATTCAAGGAGACAAGAATGCTCTGTTAGCTTCGTTCACTTGCCTGATATTTGTTGCATCTCCCTTTTGTCTCTTTCACTGAATGCTCTTTGTGCATGTCAGTTTTGTTTCGTGAAATACTTTCAAAAACAGACAGGAAGTGGATGGAA
Source organism: Buteo buteo (assembly GCF_964188355.1). NCBI lineage: Eukaryota > Metazoa > Chordata > Aves > Accipitriformes > Accipitridae > Buteo > Buteo buteo. The sequence goes on along the minus strand of NC_134180.1, from coordinate 41,298,994 downwards.
AATAAATGTTTCAATCAAATAAAATCTTGTGGCTAAGATCATCCTGTGACTTGTCTGCTTTTTGTTTTTTAACCCTGAAGCTGTGAAAATAGGAAGATACCATGGACATTATAATTAAAAAAATAGCCTTGGGCAAATCATCACACCAGATTTCGTTCTAAAATCTGTCTCCACATGTACAAGTAGCAGAGGGCTTGACTTTCAGCAGTCCATCTTGTGCTTCATTATCTGTAAAAGAATACGGGAGCTATTTTGTCTGAATCAGATGAAAATATGATTAGTTATGAGTTCCGTCAAATAGTTTGTTAATCCTAGAAACCAAGTAGCCAGCAGAGAGAAAGATTTGTTATTCCAAGTTACAGCATTTCTGTAGAAACAGAAGATGTGTGTTGTCAACCAATCCAGGAAATAAAAACTGCTACGGGATTCTTTCATCCCGATGCTCTCTGGTTTGTGATACCAGTGCATGCTCTTGTCAGGACTGCACTGCTTTGTCATAGCAGTCAGAATGAAGCCACGGGTGACCAGACAGAGCAATGTTTTGAGCCTTAGCAAAAATTTATTTCTCTTCCCTTTAGATGGTATTCCACTTGATCCTCTATCTTGTACTAACAACTTTCCACTTCTTTCACAACCCTCTCCTTTGTCTGTGAAGCCTTTTAGAAATCAGTGCCACAGATGGCTTAACCTTTGAAACTTGGATACTGTTGGAATTATGATATATACCTGAACACTCATATCTGCCTTTCTATATGCTTGTTTAGTTGCCTAGCTGAAGTTTAGAGAGAGTTAACTGAGTAAGCAGATAGTATTGCAGGCCAGTAGAGAGTTAGTGAGGTCTTTGTTTTCATCTTGTAATTGTCAGATATGGCATGTTTACCATAAGGGCTGTGAAAAGTGTGATGCAAGATGTAAAGCTGTCCCACTGTGTTAATAATAAATTGGCTACAGTAATATTTATCAAAATGTCTGTCCTATGATGATTTTCTGTGTTGCTGCCTGCTTCAGCTTTCTCCTGTCAATCAAGTTGTCCATCCTAGTGTTTCTGTAGTTCTGATTGCTCTGACTGCACTGGAATAGTCTTCTCTCTGAATTGTTTTCCCCCAAACAGTTGCAAAGCAATAAAAATGATTAGACAATGTACTATGTCATCCTCCTGCCTCGTTCCAAGATAAAATGATAACTGCTGGCCTTGCAGGTATTCAGGAATCCTTTCAACATTCCAACAAGACTGAGAAGTATTATTCTGTATCTGTAAAAATAAAGAACATAAAAAGTAAAGGCCAGAGTTTAAAAAAAGAATTTGAAGTGCCTAGCCTTTAAAAACCTGTATAAAGCTATTCACTGAAGATGCTGCAGATCTATGCCAGGAGTTAAATCCAAATCTTCCCTAAGTACCAGTGCAGTTCAGTCATTGCAAAAATGACTCCATAAACCTGTCCCTTTTTTTTTTTTTTTTATGTCCATTTTAGGATTTTCTGCAACGTGCTTAACCATGATCTGAAAAAGCAGTAGCTGGTAGAAACATTCAGCTTTGGGCACTTTGTATTCACTCACACAGTGCAGAAGTGGTTGTACTTAGGTGTGCTTACTGTATTAATAAATTACTCTGGATTGTATTTGTTCAGATAGGTCAACCTGTGCATCTTTCACTTGTGTTTAGAGCTCGTTTTCCAAAAGAGCGGATTTAGAGATATTTTAGAACAAAATCTCTTGACTAGTTACTCCTCCTGTGATTTAAATCACAACTATGCTATGGCAACTTCCTGTGACAGTATTTTGTTATCGTAACTGTTTTCCTCTCCACCACCACCCACCACTTACTACATGAAGATATCACTTCTGCTTTCAGGACCTGATAACACCTTAAATGTTAGGTTTTATTATGTTTCCAAAGATGTATTACTGTATGTCTGCCAGTAAAACTTCTCAGCTCCACAGGAAGGTCTTTGTGTTTGAAATGCTCCGTTAGAATTTTTTTGGAGAACATCTGTTGTCACCCCATCAAGAATTGTTTCCTTTGTTCCTCAAGAGTATATTCAGTTATATTTGCTTACACAGCTATGTCTATTCAGACTTCTTGCATCTCTTCTCAGTGTTTTTGGGTTTTTTTATTTTTAGATTCATTAGGTGTTTAGTCCATTTCTGCACTGAGAGCCATTCCTGTTGCTTGCTCTGCAGTTTTCAAACCTGTTTCCTCCAGAAAATGATGTTGAATACAATAAGGTTGGGTGCTTAAGCACCCAGTTGGGGAAATGCCAAAGGCAGGGTTTTGCAAGCAACCATACGTTTCCATTGCCTCATAGGACTGTCACTAATTGTGTGATTGCCTATTATTTCACTAATACATCATACAGTCTTTCAAACTCAGCGTCATCTCATCCCTAACTAGTTTGCCATTTTCGTTATTATGCATGGTCACTATATGGCTTCTTTAAAAAAATGCATCATTTTAGTTCATTTAAATCATGCTTTTTAACCAGCTACTATGTTCTGGGTTCAGCCTGCATCAGAATCTGCCAAGAGGTGAAATACAAGAGATTATTCTGTTTGCATCTTCTGCCTGAATTTGAGGAGAAAAAATAGCTTAACTTTAGGCATATGCTTAAGTGTTTTGCTAGACTGAAATTTGATCAAGACTCTTCCCACTTTCTTCCTCTCAATCCATCTGTGTTACCCGAAGAACGTTTCTAATCTCTGTGAACTATAAGAGAAAATTGCGTTCTGTATGGAAACCTTAGTACTGACAGTGTAAGTAAGTGATTAATAATATTTGATACAGCTCTACGACATCCTGTGTGTCACAACTTCTTTTTTTCACCTCAGAGCTGCTTTTCGTTGACTCTTGTTCATGTATCAGCTACCTTTGGACATCCTGCCACAAATTCTCAAAGTACCTCTAGGAGGAATTGGACTCTTCAGAGTTGAATCAAGTATGTAGAAATGTCACGGCATCAGATCAGGGTATCTTTTATATATACGAAGCAAAGACACATTGGGGAGCAGTAGATGTTAATAAGAGGGGATTGTAGGCTTCAGTTTCTGCAAAAGTATGCCTGAAACCTAAAACCGTGTTGTCTCTTTGCCTTCTGCTTCCTGAAGGTGGAGCCAAACCCCCTATCAGATCTTCAAATCTTCTGAAGTTGTTCTTTATCATACAGCAAGGACTTAGCACTCCGGTATTTTTCCTTGCACAACAGAGAAAACTGGAAAGTGGATGTGAGGATTCTGTCTGGCCAAGATGCATTTTGCACTATGCTTACTCTCTAGACCTAAGACTGTGGCAAAGGAAAAGAAAGGAAATGTAAGAATAAAAAGGGCGGTCTCAATGCTGTTTGCACTGTGTGTGATGAAGATCTAGTTCCATAAACTCCCAACAAAATAGTGTTTAAAAAAATACTGCTTGTCTCAAATACAAACTCCTTGCTTTTCCCAGGATTTCTGATTCTTACTCTTCGTGCTTCGTTATAATCTCAAACATACTCATGCTCCGATAATTCTCCATTATACATTTGAATGGCTGCTTTCAAGACTGCAGTGCTTTCTCCGAGAAGCACAGTTCTCAGGCTCTGCAGATGCGTATGACACAGCAGAATTTTAGGCAGTATAAAAATTATAAAGATCAGTTTCCATTACTGTAATTACTATATAAATCCTATCTTTAAGGGGCTTAGAACAGGCCTATTTAACCTTGGTTTGAGCTGAGGCTTGGTCCAAGTCTGATAAGTTGAACACCAAATTCTTTTTCTTTTCTTTTTTTTTTTTTTCCTTTTCTCTGCAGCATCGTAACTTAGCGGGGAGTGGGGCGGGGAGGGAGATGGATCCAGCGCATCCTCTCTGCTCTGACAGGGTGCTGGCTGTAATCGGGCAGTATACCTGCCCCCAACCAACAGCAAGACTAAACGAGATGTGCATTTTGTTACATCTGAAAAGCACCGTTTCTCCCCTTGGAACCTGTGGCTGCTTCTCTTACACAGCTGTACTCCAGAACAGGTGTGTGAGACGGCTCGGAGGCAGATGATCCACAGAGTGCAACTAGAACCGTCAGATCCTACACTCTTTGCAGGGCTGTAGCAGTAATTCCCATCTTTTATGTCATTTGCACCACCTCGATGAAAGCGAAGGTGTTGGCTGCCCTGGTGCTTCCCCTTCGGGTAGCTGAGATGCCTGGAGCTGCCTCCAGCTGCCTTTCAGGTCAAAGCATTCAAAATTGAGAAAGAAGTTGGCAGCACCATATGCAGAGGTTGGAGATATCCTGCTCCATTGCTTAAGCATGCCAGACTTAGCTGTAGGCCAGAGAGCAGCTTTGATATGGATAGCCATTACTTACTCAAAAGAAAGTCTGGCACAGCATGTTCCATGTCATGAACCTGTTCTGCGGTGGGTGCTTTGCGCCCTAGTCAGTAGAGCAGTAGGAATGAATTTATTAATGTATTCTGTTTCCTTTACACAGAGTCTTCTTCAAAGTTCCTTGGATTTACCGTGGAGAAAACATGGCAAGAACATGTAAGAGGAGATCACTGCCTGCGAAGAACTGACTGAGTGTTCACCTTGAGCCTGACAAGACTGCCCACCATATGGATTGTGTTGGCAGAGGCAGAAGCCTGGGGAATGCAGAGGTGGGGGGTAATTTTTAGGGCTTGCATTCCATGGTCCCATTGATTATAACCCTATTAAGAGGATGATGCATGCGACTTTTAAGTTATTTTGTTAACTAAGTGTAAGCAATGGATGTGTCATGCTAACAAACATAATTGCTGGTGTGTCTAATACAGTATGTAAGTACAGTATAGTGAATTTAAAAGGTTGTGGTAATCTAAGAATGTTAAAAGGGAAACGTGTGCCTGGGGGGTGTGGGGGTTGGGGAGAAAAACGACTTACTTGACATTCACTGTCTTCCTCCCAGCTCCTTTGCTAAAGTAGGAACAGAATCGGAACAAAAAAATGTTTGTTTTACAGCTGTACCAAGTTACGGCGTGGACTCGTGCTCCCCCCCTCCTCTCCCACTTGCATCAAGTACATCCTGTACTTTTGGCAACATGTTGACTGGATATTTAAAAGCTGTGAACTGTTCTGAAAGTTTCACATACTGGGTTATGGGCCATGTGTGTTTGATCAAAATTCAATTACTGCACTGTACCATGCTTGGAAACCTATCATCCCAAGTTATGAAGTATGACGAAATAGGCTAATCTAATTGGTTCAGTATGGGAGCAGTATCAACCAAGCTTGTTATGATAAATAGCTTCCTGTGTTAAAGGTTCTCTAGAGCTTAAGTATCTTGGCTCACCTCCCTCTACAAAATAAGAATAGTGTTCCCTGGGAACAGTTACATCACTGTCCCTCTCCTACATTCACAATTAAAGGTTTGTGGATTTTTTTCATCTTGTTATTCCTTGAATAGATAAACTGTGGCCATCTACCCCATTCCCCACTTCCATCTCCTTCCCCTTTCCTCAGGTTAGGTCATGTTGTGCTTACTGTGAGTCCGCCTGGTCTGTTTCAGGGCTAGGTAAGGCAAGCTTGACCAGGATGCCAAAACCCATCCTGGGCCGGAGGCTGGGATTTGTGTGCTGGTGTCAGTGCATACGACATGTCTGTTTGTATAAAGAGTTGGAATTTTTGATGTTAAGTTAAATGTGGAAGCTCTTTAATCTTTCTAAGCATCTAATAAAAGAACTTTTGTATAGCGAATTTCATACCTATGGATGTGCTATTGTCTTCTTGAAACTGAAATTTTAGTTCATCAGTAGTTAAATGCAAATCCAATGTGCAAGTGCTGGATTATGACCAGGGAAGGACTATGTTCTAAGCCTGGATTTGTAGTCACTAAATTTGTCACTAAGACAGTGAGCTGTCTCCCATGAGGTGATACTGGCTTCGTGATTTTATCTGGTCCATCTTTGGCAAGAAGTACTTAGCTGGGATTTTGATGTCACAGTAATAGACAGTGTCAAGGGAAAAAAAAAAAAAAACAAACATGGAAAAGTGGCTCCTTATGCTCTGGCGATTCAATTTTTTTTCCTGTCTTGAACCACACCCCCTATGTGCCTCCTAACTGAGAAATCCCCTTCAGGCAAAACAATTGTGTGATGATCATTTTACAAAGACATAATGTAGGCCTGATATTGCAAGAGCCTTTAACGTTGATGAAATTTCTCCAAAGAATAAAGTTATTCACTTACTTAAGGGTTGGTAGAATGAGTCCTTATGTAAGTGAGTCTTCGTATTAGCCCCAAGACTGCCTAATACCTGGATTAAGCCTGTATGGTGATTAATGCCTATTTACTATATCTGTTATCCCACAGCATTTTGCTCTTCAGCCTTGATTAAGCCCTTTGCTTTACCATTTAAAATGTCCTGCTTAACCTTCTGCTTACAAACGTACACAGTGCTGAGGTCTGCATTTTTAACTAGAACAAGTTCTACCATAAATAATAGCATTTAATTTTAAAGTGCAACAGCTACAGTCACCACTTGATTAAATGACAAAGAACAGCAATAGCGAACGGGGGAACATAGAGTTTTTCACAACAAATGTCTATGTCCACGTGAGAGAAAAAAATATACCTTCCTGCTGCTGATGAGCACTTTCTGTGCAGTTCTTTATTTTACATGTTTATAGAAAATTATTACCAGAAGAGCCTAAAACAGTGACTCTCTGCGATTTCCCCAAATATCTTTTGAAGGAGATAAACTAGATTAATCTCTCTTTATGAAGTTCCCACAAGAAACCTCACAGACACAGTAGCTTTACCTTCAAAAATAGAATGTGACTGTAGGCACTTATGCTAATCTCTTTTTTGGCAAATCAGCTTTTTTGTATTGAATCTTGCTTGATTGAATAGCACTGGAGCTGCCAGAGTAAATGCTATTATCAATGTACAGTAATTAAGGAAATAGTCCTTGTCACTCCAACAGTGTCCAGGCAGTGCCTCTGTAATAAAGTTAAATGATAAAGAAATCTCTTCAAGGTGTAGATGCTGGACTGGGGGAGCTCTAGACATGCAGTAAAATAATGCAGTGTAGGTGCAGGGGGTCGGGAAAAGTATAAATGCCCATGGAATTCATGCTAAATGCATGTTTGATGCTAAATGTCTAAATAGATGCTCAGCACTAAAACACATAATTGTTTAATTTGTCATGTAATTTCCTGACTCAGGGCAGTTGAACATCTCCCAGTCTCCACCCTTAAAAAATGTGTGTGAGGGAGAGGAGGGGGGAGACCCTTCCATCATTCAGCAACTTCAAAGATCTTTTCCCCCTTCAGGCAGCAGCCTGCACAAATGATAAACCTTGCTGTAAGATCAGCAGAGCCGGGCTCTGCCAAATCCATTTGGGGAGAGAATTTCAGTAAAAAGGACTTGTCATTCCTTCCCCCGCCCTTCCGTTTCACTTGAAACTTTACAGCCTAGAAGTACTTTGGTGGTTCGCAATTGTTCCTGCAGCACCCGAAGAGAGAGATTCCCCAAGGAGAGAGGAAAAAAACCTTTGGACATCTTCTGTATTATAACCTTATCGCATGCACCAAGAAATGTAGTAAAGTAGGGTAATTCTCATATACCAGAAATGCTGCTTAATAAGCAGAGAACCCTGATCCGTGCTGCCGGAGTTTTCTCAGTGCTGCTCAGCTGCAGCCCCACGTAGAGATCATTGCAGTAAACTGCTCTGGCCTAAGACATGCTGAGGTCTGCATTCGATAGCAAAGATCTTTTGTCCAGCAAAGGTACACGCAGAAGATATGTTGTTTAATGGGCAATAAATAACAAGGGAAGGTATTTAATCAAGTGTGCTGGGAAATACTGCTCATGTAAAAATACACACATTTCAAAAGATGTGGCTTGGGAAGGGACCGCTCGAAGGGATGTAAGGGAAAGGCGAAAGAGTCCATAGCGAGGCTGCTAAATTTCATCCCACTACTCGTAAGACACACGCAGAAGGATTCTGGCCCCTATACTGCTTTTTGCCAGCAGTCTATGTCTTATCTAAACTCTGTATAATCATTTTCATATTTCATAAATCTGGCAGTTTTGCTTGGGCGTATGTTACCGGGGATTTTAACATTCCCTGCAACGCTCCGTTTTAATGCATTGACATTCTGAAGGCTGGGCATCGTAACCTCTCCATTAAATCTTTGACACAATGAAGTGTCTTCTAAATAAAATAATTCAGAGGGATCGATCCAGTGAACTTTAGGGTGCACCTTTTCAATTATTTTTTAAAGATGGAAGTGTTTTGTGCATATTGAGCACCAGATTTGTGGGGCTGGGAGGGAGGGGAGTCACGTCTTGAGAGGGGACCTGAGCTCCACTCCAGCAGGAGCTTACGGAAACGCTCGGGGGGGAGCGAGCACGCGAGCCGTTCCCGTGCTTCCAGCATGACTCCGGACTTGGCTCTGCTGGATCCAGGCCTCTTTTCTGTTGTATGTAAAACGTTAATGTTCTATATATTGTTCCAAAGGATTTGGTTTTTTACATACCCCTAGCTTGACCTTCAGAACTGTCTGCTTGAATCTGAGCAGAAGTGCTCTGGTCAGAATTCAAAAAAAATGATAGCCCAGGCAGTGGGTTTTTTAATTGAGGCATGCCAAATACCAAAGGCAGATGCTTTTTCATTCTGTAGCTCCTGGATACGCGGTCTACTTTTCGGTTTCAAGGACAAAGGAAACACTTATCCAATTAGATGAGGCATGAGATTGTGACATACGGGCTCTTTCCTTAAATAAAAAAATGTTGGAAAAAGATATTTGACCCTAAGTCAATAAGTGCTATTAAAATAATGAATACTCCATAAATCCAACCATATATACAGCCTGTGTTCAAAGCTGCGCTGTTTTTGTCACTGAGAAGACTGCGAGACGGCCCAGCATAAAACCCCACGCAACTCACTTGTCCAAATCGCATTTTGAAGGCCTTACTTTTAAAACAGGATATACAAAAGTGTAAGCCAATTAAACTGCGAGGCAGACTTCTGCTATCTTCTCCCATTTGACATCTCTATCGAGTCAGCTTGGATGATATCAAACATGATTTGGTTGTCAGAACAGCTGAATTTCCCCCACACGCTCAGCAAAGACGAAGGAATCTCTGGCTCCTCTTACGAGGCTCGTAGGAACCGATTCTTTTTAATAGGAATGTGGCTTGCCCAAGGTAATGTGATTTTGTCTGCCATGGGGAGGAAATGGTTAATGCTTTATACACATCGCACCTGAATCTTAAGCGTCCTAGAAGCACACTTGAATTTCTGCACGAGGAGCATCACATGTCCTTGTCGGAAGCTGGGTGCATCGGGGTCTGCGTCGTTTCGCTCCCTGTATCTGGAGGTGGGGGCAATAGTTAAACTTCAAAATAATTACAGCTCTTCTGTTTCCAGCCTCAGAGCCGTGATGTGTTTACTCTAGTCTTAACAGTTTACCAGGCAGCTGGAACTGTTGACTGATAATTGCTGCGAGTTTCTGATCCTCCAGAAGAGTGAAGAGCCTCCTCCGTCCTCCGCCTATTGTTCGTACAGTTTGCTTTGCCGAAATTACTGAAATTAGTGTTATCGACGCTGCACGGAGGACTTGAGTCTCAGGTGCTGGGAATTAACGTCTCCTGTTTAATTACATCAGTTTACAATCTGATCTGCTATCTGTCCTTCCTCGTATAGCATTGCTTAAAGCAAAATTGCAGTCTCTCATCAGACTGGGTGTGGGGCTGAGTGATACTGGAACAAATGGAAGCGACTGGAAACATTGCTCCTGTTCTGCCAGCCAGGCCTAGCTGCCATTTTGATTCCTCTCCACCTTGGTGGCTGTCTCCGGACCCCTCTCCCCCGCACCCCAAAAGTAACCAGCACAGCCTGCGGCGACCCTGGGGGCTGAGATCGACGGTGTGGCTTGACTTGAGGCTCTACTGCCTTGGGCCAGCTCAGCACTCTTGCCGACGAGCTAAAACCTCGTCTAATCGCATCACTATTGCTCCCATTGCTTTTAAGAGAGCTTTTACAGAACTCTTTATTTCTGCAGTTTCCACGCCTATAAAAACCATCCGGAACACAGTGAGGTGAGGAAGAAACACCATGAATTTTCATCACATTGGTATTTCTGGCACAATTTACATCGTGACTATGTCCCTGATGAGGAGGAGCAATAAATACCCTCTGCAAAGCTCATATTACGATGGATGGGAGAGGAAACAGCGACCCAAAAGGTGTCACATTCTGGAAACCCGACCTGGAAAGAAGGATCCACAATTAACGAGATGGGTAAGGGATTCTCTGGGTCTTAGCAAAGCCCTTTGATTATCATAAAGAGAAAGTGGGTGCTAAACAGTTTTAAAGCATCCCACATATTATCGATGATTTTTCTGTTGATAGGAAGAATTCAAAGGGGTGCTATTAGCATTCTGGGCAGAGAGGGTGCAGATCTATAGCATGGCTCTCAATAAATACGTTGCTGCAGTAAACTTCTTTAGCGCTTTGCAATTCACATCTGATCTCTGCTGACCTTTTTTTTCTCCTAATTAAACCTTTAGCTTGCAAATGAGCCATCACCTACATCAAACTGCTATATGGCAAAGGAGGAAATTCTACCTGGGATTTATAGGAGTTGCCGGTGACCGAACTGTCTATCACAACCTTTTCTAATTGATCTCTCTTTGAATTAAATTTGACCAATTACTTCCTCCTAGGCGAACAAAGATTAGGCTATCCTTAAAAGCTATTGTGCCGACGGCAGTGAACAAAGCCGGGTGTACGCAGTGGATGGAAGATAACAATCCATTTTGTGCATGTAGTGAGAAAGATGAAGGCCAACTGCCTCCAACACCCAAAACCTCTGGTTATCTCAACCAGCTGTTTTCCCGGAGCGGTGTTTGTTTGACGAAATGGCTTTTGAAGGGGTGTGCGTGGGGGTGACTTAGATTGCTGCTCTGGCAAGCTCTTCCACGCAGAGGGAAGGCAAGCCTGCCATCACTCCCCCCCGTTTTTGGGGCTGGATGACCAAAGCAACCTCTTCCAGGTTGCTCATGCCCCACTGTCCTCTTCCAGCGCAGTGATGTTACAGTCTCTAAAGTCCCTTTCCAGCACACCATCCAAGAAGAAATCTCCCAAATCACGAACCAGCTGTGCCTCCACCGGTCTGTCTCATGATGAGGACTTAGGAAGGGAATGAAATATCTGAGATGGGCGTAACAGCACGATGTTGAACTGCTGACCTCAAGAGTTCAACCGTATTCCTGGCTGCACTGTATAGTGCTTTGCATGTCCAGATGAATCCCTTACCCTTCCCTGTAGCTGAACCACAGGAGTTTGGCTGGGGCAGCGTCCTGTGGCAGCGGGGAAGGACCCTTGGCTCGTCTGGACAGCAAGAAGCCGGAGCTGCACCAGCCAGCAGCGACACAAAGGGAGTTAAATCAGTCCGGTCCATTAAAAAGTCATGAGTCTTGCCTCAAAATCCTTTTCAGAAGTATATTTTATCTGATTTTCCTTCGTCTCCTGGCTCCAGAGCATGCATTTTCAAGCCTTGCTTCTACAGCTGAAATGATGAGAAATTCCCTTTCCTTTAGTGGGAAGCCAGGAGTCTCCCACCCGCGCAGGACTGCCCGCGCCGCTGCAGCTTCCCGAATACCATCAGGCTGCAAGATTTCGCACCGCCGTCGCCCCTCTGCCTGCCCCATAGCAAGGGCAGTCAGCATTTCCAACCCCATGGGGTGCAAATGCCACCGCAGCCAGCAGCTCTATCCCTGCGGCACCGGCTCTGCCGCCGGAGCATCCCGATGCTGCGTCCTCCGTGGGTGGCACAGGGCGTGCGTTGACTGGGAGGAGACCTCTCCATCGCTCACCCTTTCTTTGCCTTTTAAATGGTTGCCCTGAGGCAAATAAATGCAGGCTATTTTCTCCTCCTTTGCATCAGACAATAACTGAGATAATTTCAGCCCTTTCCTCTCCTCCCCATGCCACAGGGAATGGGAGACCTCGCTAGCGTTCCTGCCCCGTGTCCAGGGTGACCCTTCCGAAATCTCACTGGGAAAATGCTCTTCCTCTCCGGGAACACCGGACATTGTGTCGGATGTTGCAATTCAACTGCACCCTCCAGCGCTGCGAGCAGCGGCCAAGCAACTGCTCCGCTTCCTTTGGAAAGAAAACAGAAAAAACACCCTGAACACCTCCCAAACGGTGCAAAAATATTATTTGGCAATAAGATAAACTTCACCAAACCCCAGCTCTGGAGCTGTAAAGGGGGGAACACAGCCCATTGACATGGGGTCTCAACCGAGGAAGCATCCCAGCTGGGAAAATGCTGGGAAAATGCTGGGAAAATGGCTTTTCCTTCATCCAGATGGGTTGTGGGAGGGTTCCGGCATGGGGTGCTGAGGGAAGAGAGGACCTCTAGGAAGATTTCTGAGTGGGATCTTTGTATTGTCTGTCCTGTCCTTTTTTAATAAGGAAAATCGACCCATTTCCCTGCGTGGAGGCTGCCTGGCACCCCTGGGGATGGAGCAAGGGCGGTCGGTGAGTTCCCCGCTGAAGTGCATGTTTCGTAAATAAATAACCACGGTGTTCCCCGTCGGGGTGTTCCTCAAGCCACAAACCTCCCCTTTGGGGTCCCCTTGGCATCCCCAGCCAGGCCGAGAGATGCCCGAGCCCCCGCCGGTTCGCAGGCTGCATCCCCGGCGCTCTTCGCGCGAGTCCCGTCGGCAGCCGCCTCGGTTCGGGAGGTTAAAAGTTATTAACTGAAAATCAATCGAAATAAAAAGAGTCCCATCTGCCGCAGTACACAACTCACTCCCCCCCCCCGGCACTGCAGGAAACCGAGCCGCAGCGCCCGGCCATGGCTGCGCAGCGCCCGGCCAGCCCGGATCTCATTAAATATTAAAGCTTTGGAGGCAAAAATGGCCAGTGACAAATAGCTGGACGTGGAGCAAACAAACAGCGTCATTCCTCACACGGCTGTCCCGGCGCCGGGGTTGCCAAGCGCCGCCGTGCCGGCACACACCGTACCGCGCGCGGGGATGGCGGCGAGAAAAGTTTGCCGAGCCGCCGCCGGCCACGTGAGCAAACTTGGGAGATGAATATTCCTCTCTTTCCGTCAGCTCCTTTCAAGTGGACTGGAAAGAAAGGAAGAAAAGGAAGAGGGAGGGAGGAAAAAAAAAAATCCCCGGCAATATCCAGCGAAAGGACAAAATAATGAGAAAGCGATGAATCATGGCGCTTTTCTGTACGCCGTACAAAGGGCCTCGCTCGCCCCGGGAGCCGCCGGAGCCGCGTGCGTTTGCTGAAATAAAAAGTATCCTTGGGGGGGGAAGAAATAAAAATCTGTTGTAAAGTAATTTAATTCCGGCTGACTAGCTGGGTAAAAGCTTTATTTGCTAGAAAAGTGATTAAAATGTGTAACGTGGATAACTTAAGAGAATATTATGGCACCGGCCACCACGGAGATGCCCGGGAAGGTCTCGGCCCAAATTCCTGCGTGCTGTGGAGGGAGATGCTCCCAAAGCTGGGCTGTGAGCCAGACACGGTGCCCCTGGGGGGACGTGCCCCCTCCGGGCAGGGCGTCCCTGCACCCCACTGGCTTTATCCGATAACTTAGGATTTTCCCAAATCAAAGCCAACTCCATTTTACTTAAATATTTACTAATATTTAAAATTAAATGACAAAGAGGCAGATGTGGTGACCTGGGCTTGCCAAGCGGGCAACAGCAGCACGTCCTGATGACTCTGATGTGAGCACAAATTGCAAAAGAAAATAGATATTCCTATATATGTGGATGTACGTGGCCTGAGGGACCCCCCACCTTTCCCATGGCTGGGGGGGTTCCGGAGCATCGCTGTGTTTCTGCTAACAAGAGCCATTATCTCACAAGGAGCAAAGAGAACAGAAGGGCCAGAAATTAAATAAAAAATGAATATTTTATTAGAATTGATGGTTAAGAAGAGTTCATCCATGGTTTTGGCCACCAGTGGGAACAGCCCGACACCATTTCTACCAGCACGGAGGGCTCCGGCAGGACAGCGAGGGGAGGGGATGCCACCGCTCCCGCCGTCTCTCTCCCAAAATACAGACACGATGGCTTCCTCGCAGCCGGAGCCGCTACATTCCCCCCAACACCCCTCCAGCCCAATCCTACCGCCTCAGTACATATTAAAATGAGTTATGTAGGTCACCGTGTAAAAACAAACAGCGTGTAGATGCAGGCAAATAACAAAAGCAGAACTCGAGGAAAATTTATATCGCAGCCAGAAGACTAAGGAGGGAGCACGGAAAATGTCAGCCGCCTTATAATGCCACCCCGAAGGACCTCAGGGGGGTCTGGCAGGCCTCGTTAGTGCCTCAAAGTGCACTGAGATCCTCCTATACACAAGCAAAATTAGTTACCGGGATCTTTCCTCTGGCGAAGTAATTGGTAGGGGTCTGCTTCACCCCGGATGAGTGATGGTCTGGGTAAAAAAAAAAAAAAAAATCACTTTTTTTTTTTGAGATTTGCTTTCCAAGCAGAGGTCCGGCTGACCAGCCGCAGCCCCCTCCTGCGCCCAGGTGAACTGGAAATCCCCCAGTCTGGGTGTTTCTGGCAGCTCCACCGTGGCCATGCCCAGGTTTGCTCCTGGCTGGTGGAGCAGCCCCCAGCCCCTGGGAACGGACCCTTCGCACGTACGAGGGCTTTAGAGGCAGCCCGAGGGCTAACCCTGTTCCTCCTTAGCCGGAAAATAATAATAAACCCCATCCCCCCGTATTTTCACGGGGTCTTGGCTCTGCACGACGAGGCCGGCCGTGGTCCCCGGCGCCTGGAGCAATGGCTGGAGAGGGGAGCTGGCCCCGCGCCTGGCTTCCACTGCAGATGCGCCAAATGCTGCGTGTCCTTCATCTGGCACATTTGAGCTGTAACTGCAACAGCCTGAACTACCACACGGTTTTATGTGCTGATATTTCATGACATTTTATGTACATAATCTGCATATGTTATTTTTAGCAAACTTTCTCCCTGGGACAGCCTCATGTGCGCCACATCTTGTTTCCATGAGCATGTGCTGCAGTTGGGAGCGGTTTGGTTTTCTTTTTTTTTCTTTTTTTTTTTTTTCTTTTCCCCCTGTCAAGACTGGGGTTTGAATTGCAGAAGCAACACAGACACCATAATATTTTTCTTTCTTTTCACGAGGCTGCTTTAAAGGGGAAAAAAAAAACCCAAAAGCAAAGGCTAGCAAGGTGGACCAGCTCCCATTTCCAGGAATTTCCTTGCTTGGGATGCTCTGGAGTGAGTTACCATGACCCTCCAAAAGAAATAGCATCCTTCTTGGGTGGAAATAGCATTGTTCTTGGTGGAAATAGCATCATTCTTGGTGGTAATAGCATTATTCTTCATGGAAATAGCATTGTTCTTGGTGGAAATAGCATCGTTCTTGTGGAAATAGCATCATTCTTGATGGTAACAGCATCATTCTTGGCGGAAATAGCATCATTCTTGGGTATTTTGGGAGCAAGACAATTCTTTGGTCTTTGCTGGAAATCGTTTGCTGCGGCTTGCGGGGCTGCGGGCACGTGCAGGGCTGCAGCGAGCGCTGTGCTGTTGGGTGTTTTTTGAGGAACACGCTGCGTGCTTGTGTGGGAGATGCAGCTCTCGCTTGGAGACTCTCAGTCCCTTGAGGGGGAAAATCCCAAACTTTGAAACTTAGGTCTGCCTTAAATGTTTGGTGGGAGAAAAATATTCCCTAAGAACATGGTGTTTTGTCAAACTCAAAGCTTTTGTGGAAACTCACTGGTTGAAACATGAATGCTGGCCTTGGTAGGACACTTTCCCATGGTGGGGGTTGCTGATCCATGGAGGATGGGGTCCGTGTGGGGAGGACATGGTCCACGTGGGGGTGAGGGGGTCCATGCGAGGAGGATGGGGTCCATGTGGGGATGAGGGGGGGTCCATACGAGGACGATGGGGTCCACGTGGAGTGGAGGTGTCCATATGGGGCAGCAGCTCTGCAGTGGAGCGCAGCCATGCCCAAGCCCATCGCACCGTTGATGCAGTGATGGCCCCTCCACTTGAGGAGCACCATCTGGAGATGGTCCCTGAAGGCACCAGCGATGTCCCATGGGCTCCTCCAGAGCCCGAGCACCCTGAGCAGAGCTTGGCCAAGGCCTTTTAGAAAGGGGAAGGCTACTTCGTAGAACTGGCTTTTAGTTCAGAGGCTTTTTGAGAGCGACAGCTGACCAGGACCTCGGTGTTTCCATTTGAGCTGGACACGAGCAGCTCGTGGGCTTCACCGGCGGCTGGCCGAGGTCTCTCCTCCAGCACGCAACCAGAAACTCGCTTCTGCTGCGCCGAAAAACTGCTTCTCCCCCCGGCCCCAGTGCTGCCTGTCCCATCAGATAGGGAGAGTTTGTAAAACACAAAAGAACTTGTCTAAATTCGACGTCTTGCTTGGCCTTCCTCCTGACGACGCTGCAGCCGGTGCCCCGGGGCGGGAGGAGCGATAGGATTTGCAGCACCCATCCCGGCTCCTCCGCTCCTCTACACACCAGACGTCCCCAGCTGGGACCGCCGGGTCCGGGGGTGCAACGGGGACACGGGGTAACGCACAGAAAAGGGCAACCTCAAACGGCACCCGCTGCGAGCGGGCGTTGGGCACGAGCACTTCTGCCTGGGGTGTCTGGGTCCCCGGTTGGAAGCTCTTCCCCAGCACTCGAAGCAACGAAACCTCTTTTTTTCCCGAGCCCTCGTCGTGTACTAATGAAGAAATAAAATAAACATTTGGTAACAAATCCAGCATATGGTTATTGTTTGCTGCAAGGACAGGGGAAAACATTACTCCATAACGTGGCGAAAAGGCTGCAGCTGCAATATCGCATTACAGCGCCGCGCTTTATTTAATAAAGGCTCATCCTGCCAGCCTTAACGAAATTTTTCCTTCCCCCTGCCAGCCCTGAGAGGTGGTTTCGGTGCCTTCTGCCGCGATGGCCGCGGCGGGGTCGCATGTGCCCTTCGTTAGCCGAGGAATCTGCTTTCAATTCTGGCCCTTCAGATTGTATTTTCACAGCGACTCATTAGTCACCAAACGTTGACAAGCCGCTGTAAGTGTGCCATCTCCCTCATTGTTTATATGCAAGTGCAGCGACGAACATGATTTATTTAGGTTTTAATTAAAATTTGTGGATAGACCAGTGATTTTTAGCAGTGCCGTTTCTAATTTGTGGTTGCAGGGGGAAAACTTTTTTTTAAAAAAAAAAAACTAATAACCTTATAGCATTTACATTTTTAGAGTTACCTTGGGCAGTTATGACCTGCCGGTCCCCACGAGCAGGACGGGTGACTTGTTGTTTGAAAGGAGAAGTTATCACTTAAAAAAAACGCTTTGGAGGGTGTGGGTCACCCTCTCCAAAATAACCCGGGGTGCCCGGGCGCCTTCCCCACCATCAGCATCATTCCTCCCCGCAGAGCGTGGCCGCTGCCGTACGACCCGCAGCAATGGTAATTTACCTTACCGGTAACTTATTTATAACTCAAAACCACCGAGCAGGAGCGGGAGGACGAGGGGGTTGTGGTGGGCGCATCGGCAAAGCTTTGGGGGCATCGCTCTCCCCCCCGAGTCACCTCCCCAGGCGAGGGGCGATGCGACGCTCTTGCTGGACGGAAAGTTTCTTGCGACATCGAGATGAGTTTTTACAAGGTGCAATAAAGCACTAAAGGACTAAACTCACGTCCCCCCCTGAATTATGAAAGTTAGGAGCCTTTCTTGGCCTAATACCATGGCTCAGAGAAATCCCTGCTATTACCTGATGTAAATATGTATTAATTAAAGCACTTTGGAAATGCAGAGTATTGACCTAACGGACCATAATGGCTCTTCTCGAGCAATTACAATCTATCATCCAGCTACAGATTTCGGGAGGTCTTTTTTTTCAGAGGCACGTTATTGACCCGAGGGCCCCGGGCGGTTTCCTCCCCTCACACAGACCCTTCCTGCCCCGGGGCTCGCATCCTTCCCGGGGAAATTGTTAGAGGGGGAGGCCCTAAATCCCTTAATTTTAATAAATACGACATAGTTCATCCTGCGCCCTCCCCGCCGCGTACGTCCTCTCCTGTTCCCCATTGCCGAGGGCACTTTTGAGACTTCCCATCCACCTGCAGACCCTGGGAAACACCCAGAGCAAAATATTTATATATAAAAGAAAAACTTTGTGCTTTCCAGTGGTGGAAACCCTTCTCAAATAAAGCATTCGTCTCCCGAGACTTACACCTTCCAATTTAATTTTCCCTTAAATCAAACAGTGTATTAATCCCCAATAGAAAACACGTTCCAGTTGCACAAACAATATTTAAATGGTATAATACGGACATCTTTTATAAATACTTCTAACAAATCCTGAAAAAACCTGAATGTGTGGGCTATAATTAATAGAAATGCCAAGTGCCAGCTAACCAGGAAAACTCCAGCATCATAAATCTGCCCCGAGCTTTCTCACACATGCTGATGGATGGGGACTTGCAGCTTAAATATTTAACAATCAATAATTCAAATACCTATCCTACCCTATTAAATTTGTCACATTTACTTATAAATGCGACATCCAGCTGAAGTTTCTCTGAAAGTTGTGCGTCTTCCACCCAATAACAAAATGCAGCGTTTTGGAAGAAGAGCGTTTCTTTAGCTTTGGAAGGGACAAAACAGTGCCGCGTTACAAAATTTTGGTGGGGAAATAATGAACAATGGGGGGAAGAAAATTAAATGCCATATACCAAAATAGTTGGCTGCATCTCCTGCACCCTAATAGGTTTGGATAATGCAATGTGCAGGCAGGTGTTATGTCGTATGAATCACATTTATAGGAACATTTTCCAATTTCTTCGCCGCCCAAGGCAGGGAGCTGCCGTTCATCCTCCACAGATGAATATTTCTGTGGCACAGGGTGGGCTGCGGCCCCTGCCCGCGCATCGCCTCCCGTCCTCAGCAAATTGTGCAAAAAAACCCCAAACCCGGACAAAGGGGTGGGTTTGGGTCTGACCTGAACCGCAGCGACGCTTTGCTTTGCCCTGTGGGAGGGAGGATTGGGACAGAAATAAATACATGCTGGGTCCAGTGCTAGCAAGCGAGAGGCCATTCACTGGCTAATAATAATAATAATAATAATAATAATAATAATAATGATAATATTGGATCTAGCCATTTTGTAGCACCAGCAGACTGACTCTGTATTTCAAAATTTTTTGGGAAAGTGGGGACGATTGCATGGATTATCAGGTGGCCCCTCTCCTCGCCAATGGCCTCGATAAAAATAACAACAACAAGAGGGAAAGCTCCGCTCCGTTTCCGTCCGTCCAGAGGAACGGGAGGAGGCTCGGAGCATCCCGTTTGTCGCTGGAGACTTGTCCATGCCTCCAGTCGCCTGCGGCAAGGAGGGTCCCTTTGCCCGCTGAGCATCATTTATTTTAAAGGAGCACCAAAACTGACCCGAAAGGTCCTGGAACTCCTGGACCCAGATTTCTGGAAGGATTTAAAAGAATCCTGGAGCTGCCTATGGGTAAGGGAGGTGGGGGGTGCCAACCGTGGCCCCCCCGTCCCCGCCGGAGCTCGCCTGCGGGCCCGAGTGCGAGTTAGGGTGGCATAAATCTCCGTCGCAAATTTATTGCCATAATTTATCAGCTCATGTTGCTGAATGGCCAAGCAGTTAATTTTAAAATGAAGTGGTGCTATTTTCATTAATACCCTTGTGCTAACTACCTATCAAAACACGCAGAGGCAATTAATACCGTGTTGCTGAAGTACTGAACCAATAAATATTTCCAGTCTTGGCTTGTCTTCAGCAGATAAAAGACATCGGATGAACCTACCACCTTGGTAATACTCCCCAAGTCCTTCTCTTGTCGCATCATCAGGAACATTTACATTTAAGGAAGAGATTAAGTAGCCAGATCCAGCAGTAACGGGAATTTAAAAGGCCGTTGTTTCATGACATGTGAGTAATCCCTTCGGGATATCTGTGCAATAACAATAAGCCTGCGAGAAGATTGAAAATTTCTGAAGATTATATATCAGCAATACAAAAGCAATTTGGCACAGTCTGCATTTGGGGAAAGGCAGGCGAAAATGCCCGACGTGTCGAAATTCGGTATAAATACTTTGTCACCACCGCACTAGCTGCAACTCCATCACCCACCACGCCACGGAGCATCCTTTCGAGGGAAAAAAGGGCTTGCATGTGGTATTTATGGCCAGAACGGGGTTTTCAGCCTGTATTTCTTCCAGCGATGAAAATCCAAATGAATGTAAATGAAACCTCACTACAAAAGGGAGAGCCGGGGCGGCAGGATTCTCACCCGTGCACAGCAACGCGCACCTTTCCGCGGGCTTCGCGCCGTACAAATCTCCCTGTAAGTGCATCCCATCGCTTCTCCCTCCAAGGCAGAGCAGCAAAGGGCCAGATTTTCTCTGCCTAAACACCACCCCGGCACTTTTTCCACCCAAAGTTTTTAATTTTCTCTTAGCCAGCTATTGTGTATTCTTCTTGCGTCCCGAGCCGAGCTGACACATTTTGATAGCGATAAATAATAAATGGGATTTATTTCCTTAGATGCTGATGGAGACCTCTTCTTCTGCAGCAAGAAAGAGAAAGCGAGAAAGAAAGAGTGAAAGAAAAGGAGTGAGAAAGTGGGAGACGGTGCCCAAGCCCCGGCTGCGGCCCCGTGGGTGCCTGCTCCCAGCCCGGCTCTCACCCCGCGTGGGGCAGGATCCGGCCGCCCTCCTGGAGCCCCTCCTGGTTCCTCCACAGCACTGAAACCCAGGGCAGGCTCAGCCAATGCCCTCGCTAATAAAAGGTATAAATAAATGATAGTGAATGATTTTTGTAGAGGGGGGAGGCGAGGGATGAGAGCGCGGGGGCGAGGGGACGAGTGTGAGGAAGGGGTAGCGATAAGGAGCTGTCGGAGACGGCAGCATCGGCTGCGGACGGGGCGATGGGGAGAAACCTTCCCTGTGTAGCGTAATTGCACTTTTATTTTTTAAGCATATTTTAATTTTTCTGTGTGTATTCGTGCAGTGATGCGCACGGGTGTGTCCCTGTCCCTCCCTCCCATCCCTGCAGCCCCGGCTCGGAGGAAGCATCAGCTCTCGCTGCCCCGCGGGGCAGGCTGACCCACGCCTGGGCTCCTTTCCAAGCCAAAGGGCCGCCACCACCATTTGGGCTCAGTTTTGCTTCCTTGAGATGATTTTACTGCCCAAAAGCGGGAGCCCTGCCCTCCTTTTCCAACCCCCCCTCCTCCCAGAGCTCACAGGGGTTTTCTGTGAGAACAGATTTGGCTTTTCCTTAATGTCTAGTCCCCTTCCTGAGAAAAAACAAAAAGCTCAATTGAATGGGCACCAACCTGTTCTCAGCCGCTACAAGGTGCCCGGGTGCCACGTGCGAAGCAGCGACCAGGAGTGGGCAAGGGGCACAGCGAGGACGGTGACATTAGAGCTGTGCCCAGCCCAAACCCCCCGTCCTGGCCTTGTAGGTTAAACCGAAACTGCGCAGAGGTGTGAGAAAGGAAATACCAGCCGTTTATGAGTGTCGGGCAACCGTTTGTTAGAAAACACTCGTTTCCCCCCAAATAAAAATGGAAGAGCTGGTATTGCGGCTGGTGCTGCCCTGGGAAGGGCTGGGGGTCACGGTGACCCCCGTCTCCTGTCCCCAAGGCCACGCAGCAGAGCTCTCCTCGGCCTCAGTGGCGGCTTTTGAGTAGAAAACAGGCAGAACGGCTTAAATGGAAAAAAGTCCTTTCTGCGACTATTAATTTCTGCTCCTATCTTTTAAGAAAAAGGTGTTGCAGAGTGAAAAACTTCGAAGATAACTTTAAAGGTTGTAAAGAAACCTATTTTTTCCTGTCCCCCACCTACAGAAGCCTCGCAGAGAGGTGCAGTACAGCCGGGGGCTGCGTGGGGCAGCTCTGCACGGCCAACTGCGACGGAGACGGCCAAAAAAGTGGCCGACATTTGGGGTTCTTCAGAGATGCGGTTTAGCTACATTTAAAGATATCTTGTAGCATTCGCAGAATTAACTAATCTCCTCAGCCTTTACTAGATGTGCTTAGTGTCTCTACTCTGCGTGATTTAATCTGCAGAGGTTCGCTGAAGATTAATCCGTTATCGTGCGAGGAACGATTTTGCGTTGACGGGACACTGACAGCACGGGAAAGTACGGCTGACGGGATGACGGTGACTCGATTTAACCAAATGGCCCCGTGATTTGGGATGAAGCTACTGCCTGGGAAGCCCCAACCCTTGCCCAGGTCAGCGGGCCAGCGCCGGCCCCAGCGCCGCGCACCCAGAACGCTCAATGCCAATGCCCGCAGCCCTACGGCCGCATCCCCCCCCATGCCCAGCTGAAAGTAAATAACAACGCAGCCTGTTAGCATTAGCAATTTTTTATTTTCCTTTTTTGTTGCATAGGAAATGCAGTACTTGCTTCCAGTAATTGTATTGTAATGTGAGAAGGTGGTAGCACTAATGGTTGAATACAAGAGTTAAACTAATCCACACCAGCTCAAAAAACCTGCGGAGACTTAGTTGAATAAGAATGGATGCCCACAGTGATTCTCAACCAATTACAATTTTTTTCACAGAACACAGTAAAACTAAAATGGTAACTATGAGAGTCAATACAAGTATACTAGAGGCACGAGGGGCCTGACTCATAAAAAAAATGAACACGACATGGTATTAACACGGGTGTCAAGTGAATTTGCAGCAGATCTTTCACACGGCCGGTGGAAATTTTAGCGCCCCGAATTTCAAATTGACGCTGAGGGACCTGGCTGGGCCAGTCTCAGGCAGCAGGGCAGGGCCAGGTCAGAGCTCAGCCACGCGGAGAAACCGCACAGCCTGCCAAAATGGAGATTCCTCCTTGATTGTATTTCCAAAGCAAAGAATTTTGCAGACCTTTCCCCAAGGCAGCAGTCGCAGCCGGGCGCAGGGCGCCAGCAGCAAGAACAAGCGGCGGCGGTGGCAGATGCCAAGCCGGGAACTCTCTTCCTACCATGCTCCGTCTAGAAACTCATCTTCTTTTTTTTTTTTTTTTTTTCCCCCCTCATATTAATTTGTGGATGCAGATAAAAAAGGGGGGGAATTTCACCCAACACAATTGTTTTTGTTCATGCTCGAGCATAGAAGATTAACTAAGTGGAAAATAGTCTTCCCTAAAAAAAAAAAAAAGCGTACAAAGTACAAAAGTTCAGACTGTGTACAAGCGTTTGCCTTGACGAAGGTTTTTCGCTAGAGCTGAGAGGTAGCGATCTTAGCGTCATTTTTTCCCCCCGGTACGGACAAGATCTCGTTTGTAACCGAGCAGCCTCGTACCACCGCGTTACAGACCCCCGGCATGGGCCAGAGCGCGGCACGGAGTCGTCCTCTCCCCTGTCTCCCCCTTTTCTCCCGCCAGCCTGCGCCTCTGGGGTGTCGGAGCATGGTCCTGCGCTGCCTCGCCTCCTCCGCGGCCCCTTCCCATCGATTCCTCTTCTCCGGTGGGGTTAGGGGAGGCGGAGAGGGGAAGGGGAGGGAGAGGAAAGCCAGCGGGCGCGCCTGCCGAGGAAAGCGGGGCTCGCCAAAGCGTGCGCTGGGGAAGAAAGCCATCCTCAATTTGGACGAGAAAAGCCCACCAGCCTCCCGTGTTAATAGCAAAGGAGCTTTTATGAATCGGGCCCAAAGTTTGTACAGAGTTTGTTTGAAGAAAAATATTGCAACTGTGCATGAAACTAAACAACCACATGAGGTTTTTTTTTTCTTTTTTTCTTTTTTTTTTTTTTAAAGGGTTTTTTTCTTTCTATATGAGGAAGTCTGGTGTGAAGAAGGGTCAAGCATGGGTACCTGGTTAACCGCTGCCCATTAAGAAATCTCTCGCAACATGAGCTCAATCTCATTTGTGGGTTTAAAGGACTGTCCCTTAAATTTGAACTTTATGCACCTGTTCTTCAGAGCAAGCTCTCTGAATTCTTAGGGTAGCTTTTCGAGACGAAAATCTTACCAGGCACGGATTTCTGGTCTCAAACACCATGTCCTGCCCTCTAGGGAAATTAAAAAAAAAAAAAAAAAAAAAAAAACAAACACAAGAAAAGAAAAGGAAAAAAAAAGAAAAAAAAGAAAAAAAACCCAAAACACAAGTAATACTGAATTTAAGTAAATGTATACCTCCAAAATACTGAAAACACCCCAAATCAAGAAAAGACAGAATTTGCGTTCTCAGTGAAATATCTTTAAACCTATCTGACAAGAACCAAGTCAGAAAAAAAGACTAACATAACTTTGAGTAATATTCATACAGCTACTAAGCATTATGGAATAGCATGCATTAATATTGTACGGTTATTTTACATCACCTATATCAGAAGGTTCTGACAGACAGCGAAGGCTACCGGTGTAGAAAAATCTTACTTCAGAAGAGCAATATAATACAGATTTCACAGGCACTACATTTTAATATATCAGGTATTATGCTGGTTTTCTTATAATTCTTTCTGTCCTAAAGCTGGCATTATAACAATGACCGAAAAGGCAAGGATCGAAGTAAACGGAAAGTAGATACCAAAGTTGATATATTCTTTTCTTTTTTTTTTCAGATAGATTAGTGCATAGTTTTCATGCAGATAAACACTGCTATGCATTTACATTGTTGGAAAGCAGAGTGAATTGAGCCCAAGTTGTCACATTTTTGTAAATCATTTTGCCAGCCTGTAATAGCACCATGTAATGGATTTGCATTAAACATTAAATTGATTTCAGAATTGGTGACACAGTATTCACTACAGTTAAGTGCTATGGAATAGCTTCAATGTTACCTGCTATATATCAAAGCAATTTTCATCCCACTGCTTTTTTATTGGAAAAAATAAAAGGAAAATGTACTCGATACTAATTAGACTATTGCGCAGCCTTGGACTTGATGATGGCATAGCTGGGTTTACTGTCAAACAGTAATACATGCATTGACTTCAAGACAAAATTGGCATTGTAAGCTTGATTTAATGAAAATCCTGCCTAGCAGGCAGTGTTAACTTCACAAGACCTGCCTCCGACAGACCTCATGAGGTTTATTTTGTTATTTATTTATTGTTTAGGTGCCATTGAAGCTCTCCTTACATTGTCATGCCGGTTATGGTTTTAATTTTGTTCGATGGAGGCCTTCTACCAAAAAAAAAAAAAAAAAAAAAGATATTTCCAGAGACACAATGCAAAGTACAATATTAACTGACATTCTTAAAAAAAAATTCACCACAAGGAAAAAAAAACTGTTTTAGGCTATGTATCTGGGTTTTTTTGTATTTTTGTACAGTAAATATTTTATAACACTGTTACTACAAAGCTGCAAATATACGGAACAAAGAGAACTAGAGAAAGAAAAAAAAAATGTTAGAGGGATTTTGCATATTCCTGTGGGCTGACTGAATACTGTGGAGTTGAGAAAACTTGGTGTTTCTTTTCCCCTTCGACCTTAAGGGGAGGGGGAACAAGCAACAGAGACAAAGTGTACCATGGCTGCCTAAACTCGAAGCCCGAAAGTTTTTATTATAAAGGAAGAAGAATAAATAATAATGGCATTGCTGGGGTGTGCGGCATGATAAAAGCAAGTGCCCTCGCTCGAAAAAAAGAGGAAAAAAGAAAGGAATTAACTTGAGAAAAAGTCAATTCGCGCTAAGCCAGTTCTAGGGCTTTAAATTTGGATGGGTGGGGGGGTGGACACAGGTCAGAGTATTTGTGCGTCTGACGGTTTCTGGAGAGAAGGAGACGGGGAGAAAAAAGTTGTTCGCGAGACTCCAAAAGGACGGCCGGAGCGACTCGGAGGGGAGCGGGAACGTAACCCGACGCGGAGTCGGGGGCTCCGGCCGCCGGCCCGACTCCTGCCCGCAGCCCGCACACCCCAGCGGGACCCCTCCGGCTCGGCTCCCCACTCCTGGCGTGACTCGGAGGACTAAAACACTGTTTGTTCTCTACACCTGCACAGAACGGAACTGCTGGGTTTTCTGCGTGAGAGTAAGGTGAACGAAAATTTAATTTAGTGTGTAATACTTTACAACCCCTGTTGGTTAACACCCTTGACCGCCTACCTAATGTTTTAAAGCCTTTAAAACATTTTTTTTTCTCGCAATTCTGCTCAGAGTTCCCTAACTTTAGCGTCATCAAACTTAATATGACAAAATACCTTCAAAAATACAGCATACCTGTAATGTCCATTTACAATGGTTCTTCAGTAGCCTATACTTCTCAAGCATAGGAATATGCTATACCATTGAGAGAAGAAAAATAACTGTATTTAAATACATACAAAAAGGAAACGGGAAAGTTTTTAACTTAAATCCAGTTCCCAAAGGAAAAAAAAAAAAAAAAAAGCAATTCTATGAACGCTGCCTTTATAACGAACAATCAGAAATTCCACTAAGCTAATTTGACAGAAATTTTTCCTCATTTAAACAACATTACAAAAGTCCTGCATTATAAAATAGGGTAGAATAAATCAGTGTAATCAATAAAACTATACAACATACAAATTACATATCTTCTGAGTGGGCAGTTTAATTCTCTCTCTTTGCAGCCATGACTACAACATGCTCACTAAAAACAACTAACTGCCCAAACTATTGCTTAGTTTGTTTTGTTTAAAAAAGGGTGCAATTTTATTGTATATACAACCAATTTACTGGTAATACCTTGTCTCATAGCAAGGTTCTGACAAAATGTTTGTCTAGGCTTTTTTCCCTTCACTGTGAAGCACTGAAAGCTGCTATTTTTTTTTTTAGTGCACATATGTCTTAATAAAGTAATGCCCAGCTAAGTGCTATAGGGAAGGCAAAGGATGCTGGCTAGAGGATGTGATACCATATACTAACAATCACACAATACAATAGAGCAAAATGACTACTCAACCACTTATCAGACACATATGAAAATCCAAAACATTTTATTTTTTCCTTAAATAGAGAATAACCAGTAAACAATTTTCAGAACTTGGAAGTTTAAAAACGTGCATATAAAAATGGGCATTATATACTTTTATTGAATGTGGATTGATTGCAGTCTGCTAATAAAAATGGGTGTGGGATCTGAAGAAAAAGGAAGTTTTTTTTTTTTTAAGGCTTGCTTGTGAAAGGAACAGTTGTAAAACAAAAATTGCTTGAAGCAGGGTTCAGCTTAGTGCTTCACAGTTTGACTGCTTCTCTAAGAAGAGCCCTTCCTGCATGTGCATTCAAAATCACAAAAGTACAAAGACAAACACCTAAAACACACTGCGTCAAGTGCAGCACCAACTTTGGTCAAATAAAAAAAAATTAAAAGAAAAATTAATAATTGCTAAGCTTTTCTACATGATATAAGCAGGTATTGCATATTTTCATATATCTGGGAGAAAACAAAACAAAAAGGAAGACTCCAAATAAAATGTAAAATGCAGCAACATCCAAAAATACTGATAATCTAGCATCTACAGATCTCAGAATAGCACTGCCACTGACCATACAGGACAATAAACACTACTCCTATCTGCGGAACAACTAACATCCTATTTAATTCTAGATGTTGAAACTGACAATGGCTGACATAAAAGTCACATTTACAAAAAGTGTCTCCAAATGCTTGACTAGGGAAAAACCCCTTTCAATATAGGAACATGTGCAACAATTCCACAAATAATCGCTATCCAGGGCAAGGCACATTGATATGGAATTTTTTTTTTTGTTTCGTGCAAATTAAGAAAACAAAACAAAACATTGTTTCAGGGAAAAGATGAGGAGCAAAGTGTCTTCCCAAGAATTTCAGTTACTTGATTGTATAGGACAGTAGTAGAAACCCTTCTGAAGGGTCGAACAAACATAGTTTAAAGGCAAGTGCCTGGAATAGGGATTACAATATTGTGTCTTAATGCACTCTACTTTACCCTACATTAACTATATAAAAATTAGTTACTAACACTAGAACATGCAGAGACTTTCTCTGATTAGCTGGACTCGCCAACCAGAACGTATATATATGTATAGTATAGGAAACCTTCTTAAAGTTGCATGTGAAGCAAAGGGGTGCTCCGCTGTCTGATAGAAAAAATCACTTGCACTCTTTTTTTTTTTTCTTTTTTTTTCCTTTTTTTTGTACATAAGATACAGGACGTTTGGGGTCCAAACTTTTTTTGTGTTTTTTTTTTTTTCTTTTTTTCTTCTTCAGCAAGTGCCCTTGCTTTGAACTGGCATAAGTTGTAAGATCAGCATCATTCGTTTCTGTAATGTTTTCTTCGCAGTCCAGAAAATGTACCAGTTCAGGGACACGAAGGTGTTTTACTTTCTGGACCGTTCTCTCTTATTCCCAAGGTGTTTGAGAACTGATAAACCCTATATTGCCGGAAACACGTAAAATTTGTCAGAATTGGCATAATCCATTATAGTGACTTTTAGCTTATAAAATTAACAGATATTATGATTTCATTTTAGTTATGTGCTTTGATAACAGAAAATGATTAATTAGCATTTAATGTAGTTAACATATTGTGGTAAAAGCACCATTAGATTTGTTTTTTTTTTTTTTTAATTTTCCTTCAGTTTTAAAGGGATACAAGTTCAACAATAAAAAACATAAAAAGCAAAAATAGCTCCCCTTTTTCTTGCAAGGCTGTTTTTTACCCCAATAATTTAGAGTCCTGGGGTGGAAGGACTTGGAAAACAAAAATAGAATTTTCAACAATCTCTATCTTACAAAGATATTTAGCTATCCAATGAAATTGCACTTTACTCAATTCAAAATTCGATTGTTTTGATTGATTCCTGTCAGTTTCTGTCAAAACAGACCAACTTCCCCATTTCTGCGTGAATTTTTGTGTAATTGTTGAAAATTGTTGAAAAATGTTTTTTTTTTAAATGTAAGTGCAGCATTTCAAACTTTTTTTCTTTTTTTTTCTTTTTTTTTTTTTAGTGAATAGTAGTAGTTCGATGTTTTAAATCGCTCTGCAATTGAGTGGAAAAAAATTGTTGACAATGCTCTTATGGTTCATGTTACGTATCTAAGTGCCGACTGTAAAAAAAAAAAAAAAAAACAAAAAAAAACCCCAACAAAAAAAAACCTGCAATTTTTTTTCCGATATGTTACAGAAAAACATGCTCTATGTCTGTCCGGTAAGTTATATATTGCAGAATTCAGCTACTACAAAAGTTATAGTTTAAGTGTGTTTCATGATTTCTCAAGAAGTCTCACACCTGTATGGGAAAAATCGATGAGGATACTGTAAAACAGTTAGGCTCCATATGGAAAGTGTGTTACAACAGCGAGTTGGTAAGCAGCAGCAGAGGCTAGTTCTACTCAGTGTCACCTAACGCTTACACTACCAATGAAACACTTCAAAAGTTATGAAGCCCAACCATTTCCAGCACCATATGAGAAATTACAACAGTCCTAAGTTGTCTAAAAAAAAAAAAAAAAAAAAAAAAAATCTCGAAAAAGTTACGGCCTTTGCCATTCAACCATAACGTTTGCCATTTCCATGTACTAGTTTGCTGTCGGTGTCTGCTCGCCTCCCCTTCCGCCGATGTGAAGTCGCTGCGCTGCGTTGCTGCTGCTTCCGTGTTACAGAGGTGGGAAGGGGTCTGGTGGTCTGTCCGGTGGGTGGTGGGAAGCGGAGACTTTTATCCCAGGTACCAGGACTGCAAAAGAGAGAAGAGAAGCGTCAGCCCCGCCGCCCGCTTTCCCTGCTTCCCGAAGGGCTCCGGGCATCGCCGCCAGCCTCCTCCGCCAAGAGGGGGGCTAATTGAGACCGTGACGAATCGACCTAATTACAAAGCTTAATTAAAAATACTGTACGAATCAATATATTTTTTTTTTTCCGCCGACAGTCGCTGGACATAGCTACAGATGAACGCGGGGGTCATGTCACGTTACAAGTTATCAATCTTTTTAATAGATTATGGCTTGAAGATCCCTCCAGTTCACTTTTGTCTAATCCCCTGAAAAGGCGATACACATTCGCCTCTCTGTGCCATTTATCACCCTGCAGTCGGGGTTTTCTTGGGTATTTAGGCATGTGCCAGCATAAGCATCTGTTGCTTTATACTGCCCTGCTTCAACTGTCTCGCTGGAACAGATGCACAGAAATTCAACAACAGGGCTGTTTTCTTAGGAGAAATGTGGATCGCTAGAAAAAAGCCAGGATAAAGCAAATCTGGGGGAAAGTGGATCGTCGAAAAGGTCCCGTATCTCTGGCCGTGCTTGCGTTTCAAAGCGAAAGGTGGACCTCAACTAATAGCTCTCCTTTGGGAAAGTCGGGGTTTTTTTCCCCTTCCTCCCCCCAAAGGGAGGGAATTCCCTGGGATTTCAGCTCCGCAACAATGCCACCCTTAACCCAACCGCGCAGATGCCCAGAGCACAGAAAGCAATTTCGCTCCTCGATAGGAAAATAAACACCGCCGGAAAGCTGGAGTGGGCTCTGCTGGAGTCGGGGCAGTGCCACCGCACCGGGGAGACCCGACTCGGCCCCGGCGAGGTCAGACCAACCTGAACCCGGGATGAATAAGAGCAGTGTTAGGCCCTGGGATTGTGCGCGCAGGGGGATGCTACTTGGCAGTGACATATTGCTGTGGGAGTACGGCAACAAGCGGCAACTATTTAGCCTGAAGTAAAGTAATACAACAAGAAAGATTCAGGTATTAAAGGGCCGTTGCTGATACCCCACGTTTTTACTTTGGCTCCCGTAATATATGAGGTGCATACGTGTGCACATATAAACCGACGACAAGTTTTACCAACTTTTTCCTCCGTTCCTTTTCAGCGTCTGACGTGATTGATAGCATAATCAACCCGGGGTGGATTTATGAACATTTACAGAAGACTCTGAGGCAAGTTTCATGTGGGACTGGGAGATTATGTGGTCTTGCCATGGAGGTAGGAACCGGTAAAACAAATAGCATGATCGGAGAAGTTGTCCTGCTTCCAATACACCTCATTAACTAACTCTTCCTCCGCTCACCCTTCTGAATACAAACATGCCGGTCCCCTATCGGCTCCATCTATTGCCTACAGATTTTATATTTAGACTTACGCAGGCTGCAATTAAACAAAATAGTTCTCATATGTAAAGTTCATAAACAGAGAAAAGTTCTGGCGGGATTTGTGAAGTGCTGCCAAGTCCCGCTCCCCTCCCCGCTTGCAGGGCCCTATTGATTTTAGGCGGGCGCGGGGAAGCCGAGCGCGGGCCGTGCCGCAGGCACCTCTGGCCACCGTGGGCTGCGAACTCTTCCAAACTTTGCAGGGTCGTCCCTTACGCTCGTCGTTTGAGCGTGACAGTCTTTGGCCGGGCTGGGAACCGTGGCCGTCCCCGGCAGGGAGTAGAGGGGTTAAAAACTCAGAGCCGATGGTTCAAATCTATATCGCAGATGTCCAACTGGCTCCCATCGCCGCTGGCCTGGCCACATGGCCCACCGGCCGGGGATGGCGGGAGCTGTGCTGGCCTCGCCACTCCTCTTTTGCTTCGAAAGCGGGTTTAAAGAAAGCAGGGGGAAAAAGGCAAAAAAAAAAGGGGGGGGGAAGGGAAAAAGGAAAAAAAGAGGGGAAGAGGGAAAAAAGGGGGAAAAAGGGGGGGGAAGGGGGAAAAAGCAAAAAAAAGGGGAAAAGGCAAAAAAAGGGGGAAAAGGGCAAAAAAGGGCGGAAAAAGGCAAGAAAAGGGGGAAAAAAGGTTAGAAAAGGGGGGAAAAAGGCAAAAAAAGGGGGGGAAAAGGCAAAAGAAAGGCAAAAAAAGGGGGGGGGAAGGCCAAAAGGCAAGAAGCGAGCGAGCTGCGGCTGCGGGGCTGCCCCCGGAGGAGGCCGGCGGTGCCGACCGGCGGCGGCCGCGCTCCGCTCCCCGGGGCCGGGCTCCCCCCCGGCCCGGCCGGCAGGGGATGCGCGCCGCCGCCGCGCCGCTCGCTCCGTCCGTCCGTCCGTCCGTCCGTCCGTCCCCGTCCCCCCCCCCAACCACGGCACCGCGCTCCTTCACGCATCTTGCTATTCAGCCTGCGCCTTGCAGACAAGGTTACCCCAGAGCGGCTCTGTAATCCTTCACTGAAATAGGCTTTATTGATTGCTCTGGTCTATTGTTCCCTTTTCAAGTCCCCCAAGTTCAAGTTCATCCTGGTGTTACATCATGTCTCGTTGCTAGGGGCAACCAGACAGCCCCAGACGTGACTATCATTAGCAAGAGCCGCGCTGCGCCCTCCCACCGCCCGCCAGCCGCTCTGACGTAGCAGCCCCGCTGCAAACACATTGAAGTATTTATTCTGCCTAATTTATGACCTCCACAGCAAGAGAGACCCCCACTCCAAAAACCAACACTGTTGTATATTTAATTAATCTGTCTTTCTCTGGCACTTGGGAAAGTTAGACAAAGGTCTAATTATTGTGTGTCGCTCCCCACACTTTTCTTTTTGGGGTGACTATTTGCATGGGAAAAGAAACGGCGAGGCTGGGCGCGAGTCCCCTCCCTCCAAAACACCTTTTTTTTCTCCCCTGCCCTATTGACATTTCATGAAATACTTTAGCTGCTTAAGGGAATTAGAAAAAAAAAAATCTGATGTGAATGTAACTCCTTCTGAGTTGGTATTCAGTAACACAAATCAACTCATGACATGTTTAAATTTAAATGCTAACCACACACTCTGCGAGTTACTTTAAAGGTTAGTTTTTAATCAATAGAAGTTGCTGACTCCGGAGTTTTTAGCGGCGCAGTGCAGCTCTG
The DNA here is from genome assembly GCF_964188355.1 of Buteo buteo. Taxonomy (NCBI): domain Eukaryota; kingdom Metazoa; phylum Chordata; class Aves; order Accipitriformes; family Accipitridae; genus Buteo; species Buteo buteo. Next base: position 41,266,329 of record NC_134180.1, on the reverse strand, counting down.
GGGCCTTTGTCTAGCGTTGGGCTTTCAAACTTTTTTTTTTTTCTTGAGATGATTTTAGCAATGATTTGCAGACACAGAGTGCTATTGTGCTCCTGACTAGCAACATGTCAATAAAGGAGTAGAGTTACCGTGCACTAGGGTGTCAATATGACTCCTGCAGACACCGCTCGGCCCTAATACCAATGAAAAACTTAATTAACCCTTACAGGATCGACCCAAACCGCGCCGCTGTTTTTTAAACTTCCACCGCCTTCAGTGAGAAGCTGCTTTAACAGGACCCCAAATCCGAGCACCTCGCCAACAGCTGCATCCCGCGTCGCCCGCTCCTGCAGCCCCGCTTGGATGAGATGTTTTATGGGCTGAGGCAGCAGAACAGCGAGACAGAGAGCGCATTTACCCATCACGTCCCACCAGCACCGCTCTCAGGATACCGTTTTAATTTAGAGCGTCTTACAGCTGAAACGCACACACAGAATGATCCTCCTTTTCTACTAATCATTTTAATATTAAGATCTCATATCCCCCTCAAGCCTCCTATACACGTCTAAGGCTTCCCGGATTAGGGCTGAAGAGCACCATTGTCCTCCTGAAGCACCTGTGAAACTTCCCTGCGAGGGGAGAGGAGCCCTCCGCGCCTCAAATGAAAACGTCTAGGAAGCCTATTAGGCTTTCGGAGCCCCGATAGTTGGGATCTGTCAAGTTTTTTTTTCACTTACAGGGGGTTTACAGGGGAAGAAAGAAGCCCGGATTCCCTACGTTCGGACGGCTGAAGTGTTTTAGGACTTCTTTCAGAGCACTGCTCCACGTGGTGCAGGCTGTGCTCTCACGTCGAACCACCTTACCCATTTCATCCCTTCACGTTCCGTAACCTATCCGACTGCACCCAGACGGAGAGCGGCGTATTGCCTTTCTTAATTTAAAATCTCCTTTTAAATCATGTGCACTATCACAATACGGTTAGGATGATATTATCTCCGCGCATTTTCATAAAAGAGCCAGTATTTTATTTCCCCTCTATTTACTTTGCAGCACTATTCTCCCAGCGAGCGTAGAGCTAAATGAATACACCGGAGCTAAAGGTCCTACTCAGTAAAATTACTGCCACGCAGTTGTCAGTGCCACTACGGGTCTGTATTGTCCTGCCGAGCATCTCGCTGTCCTTCCCCAGTGCTCAAGGTGAAACATCAGAAAGAATTCTGCAGTCCGGTACGAGATCTTCGCTTCCCTTTCTCCAGTCAAATGAAGAAGTAATCTCATCAGGTTGAAAAGTGCTGACTAAGGATTTAATAAAGTGCCTGCAGATGTGTGTCATCTCTAAGGTATTCAACTCATGTAATGCAAAACAGTTCCACACCGAATGTGCTTATAAAATTCCATTTAACCATTGCAGAGCTCTATTTTACTGTTCTCGGAGGAGTATTATCACACTTTTTTTTTCCCCCTAATTTACAGCACCATGAAAGTTGAAACTCTGTGCTGCCAGTATCTGAGAATCCTCACAGTAGTAAGGTTTTATGAACCATAAACAATATCTACTTGACTGAATCCTAAACAGGAAGTCTGAAATGGCAATTACGTTTCTTTGATAGCGCAAGTCTATTTGTTTCTTATGCTCTTCTGCAGATACCAGAGACACACAAAAATCCTCAAGCCACTTCTGACAATCGGGTCCTTTGTATGGGAAGAACAGCAAGGAAACACTCCGCGATTCAGGATATTTAAAAGGAGAAAAGCTGAAAGTGCCTCATTGACTCCAGTAGCAGTTTCTGCCTGCATCAGGAGCCCAGAAACAGGCCCATTGTTTATTAAAATCTTCTTAAACCAGCCTTCCTGCACGACGTGTTTCACCCCCGGCTCCCAAGCCTCACCGGGAACACCGCTCACGTGTTTTAAACCAGAAAGACAATCGTATGCAAACTTGTTAAATTTACTTCTACCTGCACATCTCCTGCCCTAACAATGAGACCTTTCAGCTCGCACAAAAAAGTGAGGGTTGTAAAGCGGCCCTATCTGTTTTTCAAATTAAAAAGTTAAACAAAAGTCCTCAAGGGCAAAGTTTAACGCTGCGGAAGGAGGTTGTTAATGTGGAATCCAGAACTGGGTGTGACAGTTGGCTTATTTCTCCGGGCGATGTAGGTTATTTAAGGACATTCACACGTTTGAAACTCTGACAGACTCCACACATAGGAGCTTTTGCTTCACCTAATCCACTTAGGGCTAAGACCCAGTCTGCACTAGCCATTTTCTTCAGGTTTCAGCCCAGTTCGGCTGCCTGGCGGCGGGATGGGTCGGTGCCATCAGGACTTCAAACGCGGCTGCCGTGCTGCCGCGCTGCCGCGGCCGTTGCTGCCCCGGGCACGGCTGCGCTTGCAGGAAGCTATCGCTGCACGGGCCTGGGCGGGAAAATCCACCTTTGATAAGAGCCTAAATAAAAAAAAAACCCTGCAGCTTTAGAGCTCGCCGGCAAAGCGGCTGTTTGAGCAGCCGAGCTGAACCCGAGCCACGACCGTCGGGCACCTGCGAGGATTCATCACGGCGCATCAGTTCAGTTGTTTTGTTTGGGGATGACATTTCAGTCATCTCAAGAACTTCAAGGCAATCAAAAACATTAACCCCGGGAAGGTGAATCAGGGTAACGAGTCCTTCTGGTTGCAGAGATAAAACGAGAATGTAAACAGCTAGGCAGCAAAGCGGTCCTTTAGACATCCCCTTGTGAGAGGTCCCGGGAAGGGTCTTCCCCACGGTGGGTCATTTGAAAGCAAGGGGCCAAAACTGGGGCTTTGATGCAATTTCAAAAGGGCTGCCAGGGTGAGCGAAGGCAGCGGCACTTCAGCTTCTGGTGCGACTGGCTGGAGGGCTCCTGCAGATAAAGCAACTGCTTTTGGTTTACCCCACGTCTGGATTCGTCCCACTTTTCTATTGGTTTCTCCAGAGTTTCTCCAGGCATGAAATTTGATCCTACTACATAAACCAAAAGGTGAATATTAAAGACAAGGTCACCTTTGTGCCTATGGAAGTTATTTTCTTAGAGCTAGGATTAATTATTTAGTAATTATATTTTCCAAAATGAAATACCGAAAGGGACGTAAGTAGCACGTTGGTCCTCCCCAAAGGGACATAAAACAGTGAGTGAATCTTCTGGTTGTCCAACATCCGCACCCAGGAGAGTCCCGCGCCCCACTGTGAGCATATTTATACTGTCTCGAGGAAGATAAAGCCTGTCCCGGGAGGGACACTAGTCTCCAGGCGATGTGTACAGTAGCTCTGCATCCAATAGCTTTTGCGAGAATGCCAATTGTGGCAAACTGCATTAAATTACGTGCAATAATTTTGTAGTATGGACTTCTGCCTGCTGACTATTAAAAATGTATAGTAGTCCAAACCACTTCTCTCCTGGGACCAACAAACTCACTTCAGGCAAGATTTCTGCTTGGGTTCAAACCTCAAGTTGGGAACAGCAGTGTTTTTAACTAAGTCACCCCAAACCCTCCCAAACCTATGAAAACACACTCATACAGCAACTCCTGCTGTTGTTCCAGACATCTGAATGTTCCAGTAAAGTGTCCCAGCTGGCCCCAGATGTTTCTTAAGTATAAAGCAATGCTCTGAGCGCGGGACCCCCTGCCGCCCGAACCTGAAGCTCAGCGGATTAAAGATTGACTGCGCTATGACATATTCACATTTAGCCTGAATATAATACAGCAAAGACTTATCAATGGCAAATGTTTGAAATGTAATCCAGCAAGCAGAGTAGGCTGGCACTTTGAATATGATGTATAAATAATGTATGGGAACTTAAGATCTAAATTAGATCTACAGGAAGAAAACTTTTCCTTTTCTCTGACTCTAAAAGAAAGTTCTCTCACAATGAGGTCATTTTTATGTCCGTCTTTCGGTTTGCAATTTTACTTTTAGACAGAGGGTCTTCCTTCTACTTTGGGAAAATTTTGCGAGTTACAGTTTTCCTCCGGTTTTCTAAATAGCGAAGCGAAGAAGCTCATTTATTTGTTAATAAATTGACTTTGAAATCTGCAAAATAACTTCTAAACTTTGCGTGGTACACTGAAAGCTAACTGCAGTAACGCTAAACCGTAACCCTTGCTGTTTAAAAAAAAAAAAAAAAAGATAGTGGAGTGAAAGAGAGAGAGGAAAAAGAAAGGGAGAAAGAGAGAGAAACAATCCCATTTTGGTTTTTGTTAGAGGACGGCATACTACATAGATCAGAGACTTTTCAAAAAATAAAAACCCCCACTGTACACAAAGCACAGGAAAATGTGAGGAAAAAAGGAAAAACCTAAAAGCAGCTTAGAATGTGTTAACTCTGCCATTCTGTCAGCTTAAAGAGTATTTTATGCTTGATCAACAGCTCTCTTTTATTATGCTTTTCTTTCATTCATTCAAGACATCAAAGACCAGAACCACCAGTGTACCTGATCTACCAGAAGAACTTGTAAGGGTGTTCTAAAGAAACGGGGGTATTGGGAGCCAGACACCCCTGCGGACAAGGCAGTTCAAAGAGAATATTTCAACAATGATTACATTTTGTAAATCTTTGTACGAAAGACAGCTTATTTCCTGCTTTTTTCATGAAAAATAGATTCTATCCATTAAAGTGAGCCCACAGTATGAAAGTTACTTGAGATCTGAGGTACAGCAAGCGGATTAAGTGGATGGTGAGATGAAATCTTTGAGAGAGACGATGGCTTTCTCTGATATTTGTCGCTGCCGTAAGGTTTTCTGACTGGGATAGAAACTTTTTTTTTATTATTTATTTATAGACTTGCTGGTGGCAGTGAAGACGTTTGTAAAAGCAAAATAAACCAAAATGAAACAGAAAGGAAAATCGTAACAAATAAAGGAACTAAGAAAACAAATGGCTGCAAAAACCTTTGGACACGTTTAAAAGAAAAACTATATATATTTGCCCCACTCCAAAAATCGCAGGCTAGCCATTTAAATCCAGCAGACAACTCCAAAGTGCAGCACACAGACCCAAGCCAGCTGTTTACTTTTCAAAGCCCGTGGTGGTTTCTGCATTGATAAACTATATAACCTCACACACACAGAAGGGATTTTAGCTATGCCAGACCTCATTGCTCTGTCCCGGTCTCTTTATGCGCTGTCACAGAATAAAAATGATCCTAACACAAACCCTGAAATAATGTCTTGCTCCAGAAAGGACATCTTTGTAGATATTTCCTGAGTTACTGCCAAAAAGAATTTTTTTCGCCCATTCATCCTTTCAAAGTTTTGCTATAAACATAGCCAAAATTGTTCGGGAGTAATCAGAAATGACCAAAATATGACCCACCAGCCAAGTACAGCTTTGGGGGGGAGGAAGCTGCCCACACGCCTGTGGCCCGGCCAGCAGCCACCTCTGCCACCACACCTGGGTGACACTCACCAGCACTGGCATGGCTCTTGCTCCCCTGGTACGTACATTGCCTTTTGCAAGGGAAGAAGAAAACAGCAGTACGTATTTTATCAAAGAAGCAAAAAGACGACTTTAAAACCTGCTTCGCGGTTTATGTCTACTATTGCGATTTAAAAGTAAATATGCTGCAAAGGGGTTTTTAAATTCTGCACTTTATGCCTCGCTTTTTAGACAGCCCTGTATTTTCCTCTGCTGGAAGCACAGTTAGATTTGCTAGAGAGTGCAACACTTCAATATTTCTTATGCTAAATCTCACTTATTTCTTTCCTTTTATGAAATAAAGTGTGCATCGGGACTTGGATCCGCTTATAACTTCACGCCGGGAACTCCTGTGGAAACTGGGATGGCAGACGCACTGCTGCGACGGGACTTTCCAGCATTTTGCTAGGAAAAAAAGCGAGCCCTTCGGGAACAGCCGTAAGCCCATTCCCGAAACTACAGTGCCCGCGTTGTCCTCCGTTTCCCTGTGCCCCTGGACGCGGCACAAAGCCAGTGGGTGCCGGGGTCCCCCCCAAGCCCTGACGGTGGGTGCGCGGGGCCGGCGGCAGCCCCCGGCTCCCAGCCCCTCGCGTCCGCAGTCTGCCCGTCCCAGGCTCCGGCAGCGCGTTTGCAAGTTCAAGTTCAGGTTTAAGCGAAATAAAACGCTCCTCGGGAGTCTGCAGCCAGCCCTCATTTACATGTGATCCCTCTGAACTTCGCCTGCGCCAGCGCGCCCTGTTTCCAGGGCCCGCCGAAGGAATGTTTTACAGTTAGAGCCCGCAGTGCTTTCTCAGGCATTTTAGACCCAGAGGCCCAAGTTTCAAGCTGCAGCATTAAAAGTTTCCACAGAGCTACTGCAGAGAGAGGGAGGAAGGGGGGTGGGAGGGAAATGAGGAGAACAATATCGTCTTAATTGTCTCTATATAGCTCCACAGTTAAAGTATTACTTTTTAAAGGGACATAATTTATTCTAGAGGCACGGTGTTATAACAACCAGTACATACTTTCACCGCAGCGTAACCCGCTCTATTCTTCATTGTGCTCTCCGGTTTTGTTGCTTTTGCAGAACTCCTTGTTACCCAGTCCCCTATACTGTACTTACAGTTTTATTCAATTTAAGCCAGTTCCTGCAGTCCTCAGGCGAGCGAAACTCCCCTGAAGCCTCAGGAGTTTTGCCTGCACCAGGACTGCAAAACTAATCTCCCCGCAACCACCGTTTCCCCCAAAGTTTCTGTACTTTTATTGCTTTAGACAATCGGCGAAAGTCATCCAAAGAAAATCAACCCCCAGTCTGGGCCTCCCAAGCTCCATTTGCAGCGAGACAGCCCGAGCGCGCACACACGTACACGCACGCACGCACACACTCACTCGGGGGGTTTGCCCCCCGGAGTCTCCTTCCCCGTCCCGTGCCGGCGGGGAGCGACGGAGCGACTGGAGCTACGTGGAGGGGGGCCATGGGGCCGAGGGGTCCCGGCGGGACGGGCTGCTCTGCCGGCAAATCGCTGCAGAGGCTCCGGCTCTTTGCTCTGCAGAGTTTGGGGTACAGAAGGTGGTTTTCAGCTGCTTTTCTTGACTGCCTTGATTGTACTTGAGAGTACACAGTGCAAGAGGAAAGCGAGGGGAGCTAATAACTTGAACCGGAGGGGAAAGCGAGCGCTCCCTCCAAAATCCCCCCCCAAACCTCCAGTGCTGGGTGTCTATGGGCGAAGCAGACAAATAAGCAGCCCTGTGGTACCACTGAGAGAGCAAAGGCAGCGTGCGCAGCCTGGTAAAAGCAGGGCAAAAAATAGTGGGGGAACAGGTCGGCGGAGGGCCGGGATGCGCAGGCGAGGAATTGGGCTGTGGGCAGCAGGAACAGCGGGGCTGGCGGGGCGCACGGCGGGCAGGTGCAGACGGACAGAGGGACGGCATGGGAGCCGGGGACTCCTGGACGAGGGGGCCGAGAACAAGAGCACGTTTTCAGAAGCGGGCAGAGAAAGGCTGGGGTTTTGGAAACCGCAGAATGGGAAGAGGAATCGGGGTCTTGGCAAGACTTAGGTGTACCGGGCAAGGAGATCAAAACCCGTCTCCAAATGAACATGGACAGAAATAGGGGCATGGAGGCAACTCTGGGTTTTTTGCCACATTGACCTTAAAATTAAAGTAGGCAAACTGGAGGAATAACGAATCAATTCAGCAGTGAACCCCCCTTCCCAAATCTCCCCTTAAAAAAAAAAAGCCAAGAGGGCATTGAGCTGAACAAAACCCCCCCTCCTGAACGCGAGAACTTTTGATGTCTGCATTTTTCCTGATGCTTTGTACCTTGCTAAACTGAACAAACTGCTCTGAGAAAAGTGGACGGCCATGCACCGAGCCTGTGCTCAGCGCTCAGACCCCGGGCTGTGCGGCCGTGGGGATCGATGATGGGACTTCTCCCATTCTACCAGGGACGTGGTGGCCGAAGAGTCCCGTACAGCTCCGTCAGGGCCATTGGGGTTGGGATGATACAGGAGCTGGGTGACCGGGGCGAGGAAGGGCCACTGCAGCCTTCGGAGGTAGCCAGCTCTCCGGTGGAGAAATGGGAAAAGCCTTCGCAGCACATGATGTGCCTTTGGATGAGGAGGGATGTATTAGACATGGTTGGCTAAAGGGAGTTGGGTCTTGGCCTAGTGTGGAGTGATTTTCACAGATATTGTGAGATGCCAATGAAAGTCCTGGTGGAGTGTAAAGTCATTAAATGAGATGAAATTAAACAATTTAGTTATTTCTGCTTCATCATACTTGTGCAGCATGGCAGGCAGAATGAATTACTACTAATGATCAAATTTAGTAATACTCATTAAACTATCTCAATTTAATTAATACTAACAGAGAAAACAGACAAAATTACTAATGTAAACCTTGAACTTAAAATCGAAAGGTGCCTCTCTGCTTTTATGAGTCAATGAATGTGAGCCTTTGCTCTGAAAATAGACTGCGTAGAAGTGGCTCTTTGTACTCAGTAAGTAAGCTGCTCTATTGTACGGAGAATTATAGCTCTACCCCATCTTTTTTTTTTTCCTAAATGTTACTACTTTTACTCCTCATATTCCTGAAAAGCCTCCAGGAGAAGAATCTGAACTCTGTTTTGCAACAGGACTGATAAAGCCGTTACCATTACTGGGACAAGTTCTGCCCTTGTTACTACTGTTAGGAGGACAACGAGTTTATAAAGAGCCTGTGGAGCCTCCCTTGGTGGGAATGAACCGGATGGAATGTAACCTGGCCTATACTTTCAGATTGGAGCCTACAAGAGCAGTTAATTGGGAAAACCCCCAAACTGAACCCATCTCTACATCAAGTAAGACTGCTTTGGAGTCTCTGAGAGATAATACCTCTAGCCACAAAATAAAAACTCTAGAGATAACTGATGACTGCACTGCAAGCCCTCCCCATAAAGAAAATGTGAATTTTAACCTTTATCTTATTTGAAGAAGACTAGATTTATTCTACTGTGCATAGCTATAAGCAAAATACAAGTATAATTAAACAAAAATATTATTGTATTTCTAAAAAAAACTCCTGCTGATAACAAATCTTCCATCTCCTACTCTCATTGATTTCAATGAATGTACAGTTGGGTCCAATACCATAGATTCACAGACACAAACTTTAACCCAGAAGACTACAAGAAAATCCTTCAAAATAACAAGAGAAAAACCAAACATGGAACATTATGTGTAAAAGTGTTCCTGCAAAATCTCCAATCTCATTGTTTAGCACATGCAAGGATGAAAAAACCCAACCCCACATGCAAATTTCATATCTAACTTTATCCCCCTTTTTAAAAAAAGATACCTTTTCTGTTGTCCTATTTAAAAAGATGTAGTTATGGCAAAAGCACAAAAGGATACCTAAAGTTGTATAAAGCTGCTCCAAGCAATGCAGAAATTATTGTGTTCAGCCTCAAAGGTGGCTTTTACATTTCATTGGCTTCTGAAATGTATTTAGCTGCATCTCTTCATGTGTAATAACTACTATTTGCACAGATGATGTAAGAGGTGGGTCATGCAAGTGAATATGCCTGAAAATATTATGATTATAGTGTCAGTAGTGTTTTCAAAATTGAATATTAATAACCAAAGTAACTAAAGGCTACATAGTTAAGCCTACAAGAGATATTCACATTTAGCCTCTTGATTTTTATTTGATTTTTTTTTAAAAAATCCTGGTTTTGGATTAAACTTTTTCAGTTCTGCCTCTGTTCAAGTAGAATATACTGTAAAAACAAATGACTAAAACAAGACAATACCTTTTGTTGTTCTGAACTAAAACCAGGTAAAGTTTGAAAGCTACAACTTGGCATGCTGTTAGTAATCCTTACTAGAACAGACATTTTGCTGTATTTCTTTTGAAGCCCCAATCCTTCCCCTGTATTTACATTTCTCTAGGATAGTCCAGCACTAGGGGAGGTGATGCTCAGTGTCTCGGGAACATAAAATCTGCTGCAAACTGGACAGTCCTCCTCTGTTAAGAAATGGCTTCTCATCTTTTGGTCCCTTCTTATGGAATTTAGTATTAACTTCAGAGCAAGACAGTCTATTTTGCAAGGTGTTCACCTCTGGGGCTTATTTATTCCTTGACCTCAATGTTAAGGCCATTAAGCAAAGGTGATTCTTAGAACAGAGGTATCTTAATGTCTATCCATTGGGAAGGATGTAGGGATTGTGGCCTTTAATTTTTGACTTTCATTGTAGATTGTGGTCCTAATCCTTTGATTGCAGAATTGTTAAAAAGTATATATGGCAGTTGGCAAAAATCTTAATGTTCCAGTAAATGCAAAAGCCATAAATCCAGCTGCTGACCTTTTCCATCCAGGTCACATGTGACACCTACTGGAGTTTGTCAGGCTGTGTGGAATTTATGGAGCTCATATAGGTATCATCAGCTGCGAAAGCTGAACTTCCATGAAATGTCTTTCAAATGCACTTCCAAAACCCTTGTAAAAAGTCAGTATGTCTTTTTTTAAGGGTATACATTTTACATGCGTTTTAAAAGGTCTCATCATGCCATCTCTGCAAATCTTCAACACTTAGGAAACTTCAGCTCTTAAATTATTACTCTTTACGAAATAGAGGAATCAGGCCAGGCACGTAACTGTTGTGATTACCAACTTCCAACAACCCCTTTCCAAGCCTACAGAATACACTGAACCTCCGCGCGCTCCTTTCTTTCTCATGTGCATCTCTCTGCCCCTCTCTGAAATCAATGGTATTGATGGTGTATTGTCAGTCAGGGAAATGTGATTTGATAGTACCCTAAAGCAGTTGCAAAAGAAGGAAAGGAATACAAAACCTACTCAGGTCCACACCGTGAGCGTGAGATCAATGGTTTCAATAATACGTTTGCCGCCATGTAGCACCCTAACTGTCGCAATTAATAATGTAGAAGGAGCTGATTAACTTAAGTAAAGTGCTCTCCACTGTGTAAACACATGAAGATCTATAGGGCAAAAGAGGAAAGAACGAACAAAACGTCATTTTTATATTTTATGTGGACACATTCTTGCTTTCTATTCTGCTCTTGTAACAATTACTGTACTAGCCACTCTGACAGAGTCAATAAATCGATCTGGGACCTGATGCAGCAGTGAGGCAGACTAATCCAATACAGCATTATCTACAATGGAGGCTGGGGGCGGGCATGGGGTGGCCAGGAAATCGGCCAAGTCAAGTAAATGCAGTACGAGGCACATAACTATAATCTTGCCTTATACTTGTTTGTTTGATTTGTGTGTGTGTGTGTGTATGTACCTGTGCATGTGTGTATCTGAACAACTGTGCAGCTCTGCAGGAGGAAAAAGTGCTCTGCCCATGCTGCATCTCCAAAGTCCTTACAATATCCAAAGTCTTTAGGATGCTCCAGCTGCTCACAGGACTCTGTGGTTCAGCGAGGATCAGCACCCACTCTGCTTTAATCATGTGAGATTAAAGTGGCCGATGAATTTAAAGATCTGATGACTCTCTCCCCCACCACACCAAAGTCAGTACCTGCTCCCTCTCTCCGCTGCGCCCACCACAACAGTGGCAAGAGCTGCTGCTTGTCCATTGAAAAAGAAATCTGGGAGCCCCCTTCCATGTACTCTGTACCTGTGAACAGAGGAACTGTCACGTTTTGTCAGCTTAAATGGTCACTTGGGCCTGGTATTATGTCTCTGACAGTGGCCGCACTTCTCTTGGGAGGAAGATGCAAGAATCCCTATAAAGGAGATGGACCAAAATGATTTGGCCTGAGGGGAAGCTTCTTCCCAGCCCCATGCAGTAAGTGGTAGGCCTTGTAAATCCATGTTAGCGGGGAATATGAGATTGAAAAAATAAAAATAAAAGAAAGTTTCCTGCTGAATGGAAAAAAGAAAACTGTTTTTTGGCAGAAGTTCTTCAAGAAAGAGAACATAGGCCATTGTTATTATGAAGACTTTTCAATGAAAACACAGAAAATCATTGCCTTTTAGAGTAATTGTTTAGCTAAAGAAAGGTTACACAGCTTGTAGAGAATTTAGTAAGAAATTAAATCTCTCCAGCTCATTCATCATATTTCTGCATTTGCCAACTCTTCCCACCAGGCCCACACTTACTTCTTCTCTCTCTTCTCCCCTACTGTGGAGCATAAGTAATGGCCATAAAACCCACAGAAAGGGTGCCTTGCGCACAGGCTTCCTGTTTATTGTAAGGAGGGGGAAAAACTGCTATGAGTTTAATTGCTTAGTTTGGCAAATTCGTCTATGTCCATTGTAAATAATTGTATGCTATATCTATTGGAAATAGGATGCTTAGTGTTAGTTTCCAAAAAAAAGTCTGAACTGCTCACCGGAGCCCACAAGGAGGAGGAAGAAAAAGCAGAGGAAAAAGGATCCCCCCTGCTGAGGACTAACCCAGGCATTTCTGGACTGATTTGGCTCCAACCCACTTTGAAGATAAGGCCACGTAACAGTACTGGGAAGTTGTCTATGAATCTTTACCTTTATAGTGCAACACATGCTTTCTTCTAGAGGTATACCGTTCTCTGCCGCTGTTTAAGAACTGATCTGAGAGTGAAATTTCATACCCTCTGTGCAAAAGCTCAATTAAAGGGGCTTTGTGCACTGAGCTGAGCAGGCAGTGAAGGGAATGGGAGTTGGGGAGTGACCCTGATGTCTGGCCACCTTTGTACCTCCTCTCTGTGGAGCACACTCTGAACTGTCATTAGCAACTGTGATCAGAGCAGCACGGTCACACTCAGGCTGCACTGGGGACGGGTGGCTATGGAGCTATTATGTGATCAGGGGCACATCAAGAGCACCATGACCACATGCAGGCTCTTTGCTCCCATCATGGTGGAACCATCTCAATTTTAGCTCAGCAAAGGATTCGGCCAACATTTCCTTGACTAATTTCAACAAAAGAAAAGAGCGAGTTTAATACGGCGAAACACAAAGCGAAGACAGGATCTGAAACCTTCTTTCAGCTTCCCAGGGTCTGAGGTTTGCTGATGCTTCATAGAGATTGACACTGTCTTTTCTATGAATACTCTCTCTAGACTCATACTACATACTACATTTTTAGAGCCATCTCCAGGCCACCCTCAAGATTAGGCCAGTATAGCTGCATCCTGGATGGAAGATGAAAGACAGCACCAACATTAAGGTCACATACCAGTAGCTTGGTGCCACTGGTTCTGCAGCAAAACACTTTTTGCTCAGGGATCGGAACTTTCAGTGGTCATAATAGGGCTCAAGCCCACAAAAGCCCATCCTTCTTTAATGCCCTTTCAGCTCAGGCCATTACTATAAATTAAGTGGTCACACCCCCCCTTCTCTTCTCACACGCTCAACTGTTCATTGTAATGGTTCTGCGTCTGATCTCTGTTTTGGGTCTCCCATTTCTTACATGTATGGTAAATGTCTAGCAGGAAAGTGATCCATGAGGGTATAGTGCTCACATAGGCTCAGGAGCAATCTAAACTTCAGATGGCACTTCGGGCACTGTGTAACTCTGCTCCAGGTGTCAGAAGAGAGCAGCCCTCACTTCCCATTGCTGATACGGGAAAGTTCACAGATCCCTGCTGGGTTTGGAAGGAAAGCAGTCCCTCTAACTTCAGCAGCTCTAGAAAGTTGCAGTCCCACACCCCAAAACTGTTTTTTTATACCTAGTCTCTGCAAATTTCTGTTCTTTACCCAAGAGAGACATTATTCCTGCATGCAGATGGTGTCCTGAACCTGCCACTACGTTTCCTGCTATGGGCCAAGAGAAGGAAAAGGGCTTAAAAGTGCTTTGCAGCTTAGGTTTCTTCCAAAGCCACGTGTGCTGGCCTAGGGAGGTTACTTTATGGAATATGTAATTCTCAGGCGGCTGAACTGATTTGAACAAATGCTTCCAAATTAGTGTTCTTCATCTTCATTCACGCTCAAACACAAGCGGTGCATTCAGCCTTGAGGATAAGTATTCTTATCCTGGGGAGGACAAGTCACCTAAGCAACAAGTAGCACTGACCCAGCTTATAAATAGTTCTGCTCAGAACCCCCAAAATAAAAGGCCTGATCTTGTTCCTGCAGCCTCTCATGTTCTCTGCACGTCTACTGCAATGTACGAGCCACACGCACCCCTTCCTTAACAGTTTTTCTGAACACAAACTGCTCCGCAAAGTGAAGCGGTGGCTCAGCTGTTAGCACGGTGTGGCAATACCACGAAATCCTGACCTTACCCTTCCTCCTCGAGGGCCAGCAGGTGCTGCCTGTCTGACCAGAGCGATTCCTGGGCACTGGGAAATGGGAGAAAGACAGAAGGGTGCAGCGGCAGGAAAGGACGGGTGGCTTGTGGTACTCTTTAATAAAGCACATCGACACGAGCTGTGTGTGAGTCTGGTAGGTCTGTGTCCCTTTCTGATGGTGCAAAGGGCAGGGCAGCGTGGCAGGGGTTCAGCGCGAAGCAAAAATGGAAAATCCCCGTGAAGTGAGGCACATGCTTTATTTGTCAAAAGAAAAATGTGTGCACTGGTTTCTTTCTTCCATAGGGTGGCAATGGAACCTGGGCACAAAACAGCTAGGCGGTTTCAGCTGCAGGAGCGATAGCTCTGGAGGAACTGCATTAGCTTCCTATTCAAGGTGCTGACTTTGATCTATGAATCCTATACGCTTTTGGGCCTTGCTACCTGCGAGACTGCTTCCCTGCCTCCCCCCTGCCTGTGCTCCCTCCAGCCTCGGTGAGGGGCATCACCTGCACTACACTCCTCCGAATTAAGTGTCTAGGCAGCAGTGACTGGCTGTTATCACAGAAGGACCATCTACTCTGGAATTTGCCTCCCTCCCTAGTCTGACAGAGCTCACATCTGCTAACCTACAGGACACAGCATAAAGCTCATTTTTTTCTCGTGCCCTTTGTTTTAAAGTGCTGCCAGTGAAAAATTGCAGCTTGCAGTTTGCTTTCTAAAAGGATTGTGGGGAAGTGAAATAGTCTTTCCCTTGTCTCTCGAAAAGAAAGTAATTGTACAATTAGGTTTGTATATGCACCTGAGGCATAAGGTGGTTTTTTAGAGATAAATAAAAGCCTAAAAGAAGAAGCTACAAAGATACTGCTGTCTAATTCAGAAAAGGCAGAGAACAGGAACAGATATAAAGAAGTTAGCAATTTCCTTATACTATAAACATTTTGCTAAACTTCAGTAATTTCCCCTCCTAACTTACTATGGGGCAGCATTACTCTTTTATAGATGTGTTTCACAGCGTGCACTTTTGTACCTGGTCTTTATAAGGCTGGCAGCAAGAGCATGGCTGCGTTTCTGAGCTTGCTGGTTTTCGTACTTGTCATTTTGCTGCCTAGATAAGCTTCTTTGACTTTTGGGGTTTTTCTTTATCATGGTGTGCTAGGTAAGTTATGGGCCTTTTGTTTCAATTGCTTTGTGTTATAAAGGATGAGCTCTATCTAGAGCACTGTTGTAGCTGAGTGGCTCTAGGGCCCCACCAGGGCAAGTGTGAAAAGGCAAGACCTTGGCTTACTATCCATGATCTGACTGTAGCTTTGGGATCCTGCGAAGGTGGAAGCAGGAAGAGCTCCTACTTCTGTTCTAGAAAATAGTTTTATCTTTTCCTAGAGAAAGGTAAGGGAATAAATATTTGGTTTTGCGCTTAACTAAGTTTTAGAAACTAGCTGGGATGGATCTGATATAAAGCTTGTTTACATTAGAGAGGGATTTTTCCTGAAACAGCTGGTCAAGAGGGTGCATGATACACTTTCTCCCTCAAGCAGAGGAGAAAGCCATTTAGTTTCTCACAGGTGGTAAAGCAGTTGATCTTCTGCCTGGGTGCCTGCAGTGGGAGGCAGTTTCTGTTCTGTGCATCCTCGTAACCTCACTGTGTAAGGCACACGGGCTACTGGCAGGTAGGAGTGATTAGATGGAGCAGGCATGTGTTGCTCGGGAGCTGTTTTTAGCATCCGAAGTACAATTTCCAGGAAGATGTAGGGTAAGTAGGTGGCAAACAGGACTCAGCCTAGTAAACAATGTTTAGTGTGAAGTGGAGCTGCAGCACACTGAATACTTATGATCCCTAAAGGAATTTTGTACTATAGAGCAAAGTGAGGGCATCAGAGATCAGCAAACACCGTTTAGAGCGGCGAGCGACCACGCAAACTCCATGCACAAAGAGCAGGTTGCTAGTTTAGCGTTACCAGCTGCACGTACTCTGAGTGCATATCCTGTGTTTCACAATTACTTTTATCGCTTGGTTAGGATGAAAAACCCCCTAAAACTCAGAACCCTTTATTCTTTATTAGCGTTGTTGCTACTGATAGGCTAGTCCCTAATTAATGTGATGGTACTTTCCCATTCCTCTACCATTCTCCTTATTACAAGTCCTTGGCAATACGAGAGACGTATCTATTACTTAGTCATGAGGTATCTAGACCAGCCTGCTTTTGAAACTAAAGACTGTGTACCCCAGGCATACTGTATTTCTGATTTGCATACGGAAAAGGCAGTTAAAAAGCTGATGCCCCCATATTGCTTGCGAGTCAAGTAGCAAAAGTAAATGATTTATCAAGCAAAGGTTACAACACCTGTGCCTTTTTGTCAACATATACAGAGGATGCCAAGTCAAGTGTTTCTTCTAATAGCTCAAACAGAAATTTAGATTCAAATAACCCCCCAGATAGGACAATTATGCGGTGAGCCGCTGAGGTGGCAGAGTGATGGATGGGGTAAGCAGAGGCAGTGTATGAAAAAACAAGCCAACTGAAAAGTTTTGAAGCTGCTAAAACCAGACAAAGCCAACAGCCCTTTTGGGCCTTTTGTTCCTGAATCAGAAGTACTGACTTAAGTCAGTTTATTTCCTGGTCTCTTCTGTCACGGAGTTGTCATCCTGCTACAACCTTTGTTGACACAGGAAGACGGCCTTTTTCTAAATAAAATATTATATAAATTCTATAAAATTCCTTTAAGGGATTATATTTGAAGCAATGTCACATAAATCAGAACATGCTGCTAATGGAAATGTCTACTGCTAATTTTTATAATGCCCATTAAGAAAGGCATGTGCTGGTTTTGGTTGTTTAAAAACAGCCCAGGACAGAATGATCCTTGCTCAAACCCAGCCATGCTGTTGTACATTTGTCTGCGATTTTATTCCAATGTTCTGTGAAAGCCTGTGAATGCCCATGTATGGGAAATGTGACTTCTGCTAAACGGCGCTGCCACATCCCTGTGCACAGACTCACTTTTGCAGCATTTTAAGACTAATAACGATGCTGTGTAACTAGTGCCTGCAGTCAAATGACCCACCAATTGGAAGAGAAAATCAGGGCCACCAAAAAAGCTGACCATAGTGTTTTCTTATAGCTTGTAGCTGGACCATAATTTTAAAAAAGCAGATGTTCAGATACAGTCTTCATTTTTATTTTGTTGTTCCAGCAGTAAAGAGTTGCTCAACCCTTATATTTAAGCTCGACTTTCAGAAGCTCTGAATGTTCACTGCTTCCTCTTGTCTAAGGGAGCTGTGTGGCCTGGCAGTTAGTGGTCCTCAGGACCCATATCTTAGGCTGACTCTGAATGTACTATAAAAATCCTGATGGAAAGCAGCCACCCCAGCTGCTTTTAATAACACAGTCCTATGTGTTTTTATATTTTCATTTCACAAATGTCCTAAGTGATCGTCCTATACACGAATGCCCTGCAAGAAGAGTACAAAAGCATGTCTTTGTTTAGGGGAATGCTAAGTAAATCCCAAATTATTGCAGTTGTTAGTATTTTTACCTCACTTCTCTGACTTAAAACACAGTCAACTTCAGAGTTGTTTCATGAATAAGTAGTGAGTTTTGCTGATAAATTATATATTTAGTATCAAGTGGGTTGTGGTGGTGTAATGACGTATAGAAGAAGTACGGAGATGCAGCTGGAGTCAGAGACTGGAAGTCAGTCTCCTTACCCACTGCAGCATGTTTGACTTTAATTGAAAGCTGTGCTTGGGTATTGTTTTTCACTGTACAGCATTGTTATTCACTATACTGCATTACATAGAAGCACTTAAAGTAAGGCTAGAGCACTTTAAAATGATTTAAGTCATAAATAAGGAGGATAAAAGTTTACAGTCAACAAACTTATCTGGGAAACCTAGACTGCAGAATGCAAATAAGTTTAAAATATTTTGGAGACTTAATACTCTTGTGTCTGACTACATAATCAGTTTACCAACTAGTAGTTTTTCAAGTCTTCTGGAAAAGGTAGGTAGCATTCTCCAAAGGGTTTCAAGTTTCCTGAGCTATGAAGGAAAAGACCAAATGCTTAAGGACTTTAACAGTATACCTTAACATTCCTGTTTCCCGATTTCAGCGTGTTTGTGTATATTCCAGTTGTTTCCAAAACTGGAGAAATATGATTTAAATGTGAAGGCGCATGAAAACTTGTCACGTACATGAACCAAATAAAGGAAGAGGCCTGAAAAGTGGGGTGCAGGCTGCATTTTGTTAAGGCATGAAAAAAAATCAGAACCGGATGGGTTAAAACCCCACTCTGCAGTGCTGGTGTACTTTCTGTGACCCTATTTAATGCAGAGAAGGTTTGAGATTCGATGTAGTTTAACCTGTGCTGTCGACAGAGCTATAAACTAAAGCCCCTAACAAATTGTACACAAAGAACAGATAGCAAGAAAACACATTGTGTTCACAGGCATCTGATTGCAGCCCTGTAAACTGAAAATCTTTGGTAATGGCTGACTTGTGTTTCATTGACGGTGTAGGCGCTGAAGCCATCGCAATGAGGAGTCTGTCTTCATGCATATACTGGACTGTGGCATGTGACAGCCATTCTTATTCATAAGTATTCAGATGCATATAAACGATTTGAAAGAACTTACAAGACCTAAGAGGAGTATTCCCCAATTTGCTAGCTATTTGAATTACTACTTTTTAGTCATCGCAACCAGCTCAAAACAAAATTGCAAATATTTCTTGCTGTTGACCTTTAAAAGAATTGTAACGTAGTCAAGCCATCACTTAAAACTACAAACTACAGTTGTCCTAGGACACTAGTTCTGCTCACTTTTTTATACCTTCTCCCCCATGATAACGTGATATTAAGCACTGACTTAATTTTTTCAACATCTGGCTCAAATTAGCTGCTAACAAAACTGCCAACAACTATTTTCTTAATCGACCCTGGGAATTTGATACAGCTTGGAAAAAGCACATTTAAACCTCGTCCTTCTCCTAAAGAAACACAAATGTTTACTTGAGCTTCTGATTTGACCATAGCAGGACGATGAATTCAGTTAACCCAGCTTTATAGGCCTGCCTCAACTGGACTTTTTTCTCTTTGTGTAAGGAAACAGATGTGCTCGCAATTACAAAATCTCCTGCTTGCTCAAAGCCCACCATGCAAATGGCCAACCAGGAATTCGAGTCTATTTTTTTACACGGAAGTCACTGGAGAAGTCTCCCGTCGTATCTGGTGGGGGATTAAGGTGCGCTGTTACCTGATGGGTCTCTCTGAGCTCCTTTCGCATATGCATTTAAATGCACTGCCTAGGGAACAGGTTGGAGCAAAAGTCTTTGAAAACCCAGCGCTAGAGGAAAAAACTGTGCGCTAGAAGCCAATGTCTTAGAAAGCAAGAGAGATCTTTCCAGTTACGAAAGCAGAGTTATTACTACATAAGCCCAAAAAAACACAACAGACAAACAAACTGCAAGTGACATTTCACTGTAGTTACTGAGACCATGTGGGTGAAGTGACAGCGGCAATGCAGCTGGCTCCGCGGGGACACGTTAGAGTACACTGAAGAAGAAGAGGCTGCAGGCATACAGAGAAGTCGAAAGCGGCCCACCTGAGTCTGTTGAGGGATATTTACAAAGCTTGGATCCCGTGGTCCAACACTGACGAATCGGTTTGCGGGGGAGGTGCTGGGTGTCGAGTAGGCTGTGAAGGGAAGGGACACATGCGTTGAGGAAGCGGCACTAGATTGCACACGAACAACACCAAAACACACTGTCTCAGAGCCACCTAAGCAGATGTTTAACATAGAAATGTGCAAACGTTTTAGAGAGCGAGAGTTTGGTTTTAGACACTGGAAAGGTTCGGTCTTAATGATGGGGATATAAACACGCAGGGGACCGGGCTGCTCCTTGCGAGGCGGGACGGCAACGACGTGCGCTCAGGGAGAGATGTGCTGGGGTCACCTGTGCTGCTCTCCATCCCAGAGGAGAACCGCTGCACGCCTTTCCATGCTGGGATAGCACAAGAGACTTCTGTACGGCCGGGTATTGCCTGACTGTTTTCACTCAAATATGCGGTACCTCTGGTTTTAAGGGAGTTTTGCATAGCACTGAATTTACTAAAGTGCTTATTAACGGAATCAGACCCTTATTTCATGCTAATCCAGCATTCTCTCTCGATAGAAAGTTTTGGTTTTCATACTGCTGTGGTCTGCACTCTCTAAAATGTTCACTTGATGTGTTTGAAAAACTAGGAAGATCCTTTCAGTAAAAAATTAATGGGTTGCAGTTTCACTGGGGTGGTAAGTGCAATCAGTCTGAAGGCTGAAGCTGCCTTTAAAAACTGGAGTGGCTCCCATAAATGTAAAGCTATTAAATGCAATGCAAGCCAAGAACCCAGATTACTTCCAAACTTGAAGTACTGTAATGATTTTATTGTTGCATTATATTCTCCACTACAACTGTCCACAATGCCACGCACTTCCACATCCAAAAGCTTTCAATGCATTTTCAGTCTTCCTCTCATTTGAAAATCCCCCATGCGATCTTCTCCCTTGTTCAGTTTTTTGCAAGTTCAGATCTAAATTCAAATAACCCAAATAGACGCCTTAATACAAACAGTGATTCTGTCTATTTTAAATATATTTATGGGAATGAATTCTGCTGAATAAAATCCCCAGACAACCTAACTATCCAATGAAGAGACAAAAAACAATGTTAAAAGGAAAGTTACTTGCCAAATTCCAGTCAGGCTAAATATAATGTTCAGGCCTCAACATTACAGAAAAATAAAGTGAGTTAAGAGTCAGAGAAGACACTGGCTTGTCTGTGTGGATGAAAGCCTGTTGCCTTTTTGAAGGCAAAATGTTCAGTGAAGAGGCATTACATTGGAGGAGCCTTTGGTTTAAAACTGTACTGAATCGGACCAATGCTCCACCTTATCCATTGCCCTCTCTCTTACAGAGGCCATAAGCAGATGCACAGGGAGGAGTCAAAACAGGTCACATATTTACTTTCTCATATTCTTCCCCACCCTCTGATTATTTTCAGCTCAGGGATTCCCTGTATTTAATGGCCCGCAAGGGATTTCTCATTGATGAATGCCCAATCTGCCCTTGAACCCACGCAAACTTTCTGCATCCCACAAAGCCCTTTGGCGAGGAGTTCTCAAGTTTATGAGCATGCAGAATCGCATCCTTCCCTTCCTTCTCTACCCAAGTCTCACAAGCGTCTCACGATGCCTCCTAATTCTTACCCTGAAATCACCCCAGAAACTGCACATCTTCATTTCTTACTGATCTGAGCAGAGATAAGGCACTCCCGACTTCTAAGAATGAATTCTTCCCAGTTGTTTCCAGTGAGGTGAGCTTTCCTCTCCAAAAAGCTAACACTTTGCTAGTAATCGCAAAAATCATGCAAGGAACACCTTTCCTTCACAAAGATTTAAAGGAATTTTTGAGTGCACTAATTCATCTTTCCAAGATGATTTTGCAAATTGCAGTGCGGCTTGCATATTAGAGTATGAACAGGTACACTGGTTGTTACTTATATCTGCAAATCAAGGAAGAAATGAACTGAGCAGATTTGGTGAGATATTCCCCTTGCCTTTTTTCCATGTTAATTTGCTTAATAATTCAAAGAAGCCACAAATTTGCAAAGGGTGAATCTCTGTTGCTAGTGCCAAGTATTAAGATTCTTCTGTACTGTTTTACGGTGTTTTTTTTTTTTAACTAACTACTGAACCCTATGTTGTGCAAGACTAAAAAATCCTTCTGCAGTAGGGAAAATTAACTTAAAGCTCAAAAATCAAACATCTGTTGTTTGGTTCTTCTGGTCTACTGTTAGGAAAGCAGAATGAGTGGAGAGGCCATTTAATCCCTTGGAGCAGGTAAGTTCCACTCAGGGGGGAAGGAACTCAAGATCTTGTTTACGGTTCCCTGTTGGCAGATACTTTTCCTGTGATATTTGGTAGAAAATCAAAGGGAAACCATCAGAACGCTGTCTTAAATGGTTTCTCTGTTCAAACAAAAATTCTAAAGCATTTGAAAACTGTATAATATGCACAAAAGTCCCCTCAAACCTTGCTGGGTGAATTACTATGTATACCTTTCTTCTGTAATGCTCCAAGCTATGTTTAACTTGCTTTCTGAAAATACTCAGATGTCAGCTTGGTATTTCCTTAAGGTCATATAACTACATTGCTAGAGCCAAGAAGTGACCAAAACTACATATATGCAGAGCAGGCTTTACACTGGACTCTCCCAAGATGCTAGTCTCACTTCACTGTAAAATGTCACGAGATGTTTGCGGATTGTAAGGGGCCATTTTGGCTCAGAATATTAAGTTGACATGGAATACACATTAGCAGTGACTCCTGTTACGGTGCAATTTGGTTCAGAAAAGGGAGCAGTACTGAGTGTTGCTTAGACTACCACCAACATGGCTTCTAGCCATATCTTACTGTCTTCACATAAATACCCTTGTTTGACATGGAGGTGGGATTCCTGGAAGTGCTACCATTTCTGATCCCTGTACTCTGTTCTCAGATTAGGATGGGGCAAACTGCTCTCACTGGTTAAAGCTGGGTCATACTATATTTTAGTATACATAGGCTAAGCCTGTGGTGGGGTCTTCAAACTCCTTTTTAGGAAAGGGAAAAGCCAAAGCATGGAAAAGAACAGAAGCCAGGTCTCTTAGGCAGATCTTCTCCTGATCTTTATCACCTTTGCTCCCTGGGAATTGCATAGAACTACACTAGTTTACACTAGCTGAAAGCTGGCCCATTGGGCTTGAATAGAAACCTCTTCCTGCCCAGCCTAGTCCTTCTGCTACTGGAATTCACTAAGGATCGTTTGCAACATCATAGCCCATAGCCAAGGAAATGAATGTGATGCCACAAATTTGCTATGATGCTTCACTTCAGGAACAAGCAAAACAGGAGCTGGCAGAGAAAGAACATTTGCTCACACAGACAGCTTTGATATTTAGCCAAAATGGCAAGAAATTGTATGAAAGACAAGACAAACAAACACTTTTGGGAATGTCATGTATTTTAAAGTTGCCTGCAGTAGAAGAATGTTAATTTAAAATATACTTTCCTGAAATAGTTTCTATTAAGTATAGGTGTGTGTCATTTATCAGACAGTTCTGGATTAAAAGGATAAACTTTTGGTTGGTAAAGATGATTTGGGTGAATGATAACCTAATGTACCACTAGGTCTCTCTTTTACAGACGAAGACGACAGGTACATGTGCTTGATATGATGAGCTGTACTGTTTCACAAAGGACTAGGAGTCAGTTTAGCCATCGTGCGGTTTTAGCGAGAGAATTAACCGTAGGAACGTGGTGCAATACAGCATTTCCTACTGCAATGCATTCTGCAGCTAAGTATCTGAGAGGGAACTGCAAATTCTAACAAATTAAATGATACAGTCATCACCCTCTTTTTTATGGATGGGGAAAGGAGTGAACAGAAAGCTAAAATGGCTTGCCCAGAGGGTGCTCAGTCAATGCATAGCAGAGAGCGGGAGAGAAATCCAATCTGATTATGAATCCAATACTATAGGCACAAGATCATTCTTCCCATCCTGACACAACTGCTGTTTAACACGAAAACTCCTTTGTGCAAAGGGACATTAACTGATAACGATCTTGCCCGACAAGGGAAAATAGCTAAGTTTCTCCCCATGTAGAGTTGTGAACCTTAGAAAATTACATTTAGTTTAGAAGTGCTCATTAAAAATCATGGTGTACAGGATGGCAGTATCTTAGACTCTGCATCGGAATGAGGGCCACAGATTCTAAGACTCAGATTCAGTTATGATAGTGATAAAGTCCAACTGGCATGTAGTAGAGGTGGTGTTTTCTTTGGGCAATGAGATAGTAAACCCAGAAACTGTCAAGTTCAAGAAAATATTGTGTTGTGTTTGTTATGGGTTACCAACCAAACAAAATCAAGAAGAGATCTGAGATAAGATAATTTTGGGACTGCTTCTGATATCAAGGATGTGTTCTATTGAAAAGGCTTTTTATGGAGGAAAAATGAACCCTCCCAAACCTCATGAATCCCATCTCCATTGTGTCATCTCACTGAGGAAAATGCTGGCTTTCCAAAGGGATAGGATTCGCAGCTGAAATTTTCAACTCCCAGAGCATGCCTGGCCACCCAGTAGCGGCAAATCCCCGATGTGCATCTCCAGGGGCTCTTCCTTCCTTGGACAGCACTAATGTTCATGTTTTGGTTAATGTCACAGCTGGAGAGTTTCACTATTGCTCTGAGAATCATTAACCACCTTGTTGTGATTTTTAGCTCTCATTCCCAGGAGGCCATGCTGTATTGAACAGCTGCTCCTGGCTCCTGCACCCCTCAGGAGGGCCATATTCCAATTTTTGGTAGGGCCGTAACTGTATTCTGTTTCTGCAGAGGGCTTTCTGCTAGACCAAAAAAGGAAAGGAGAACGGAGCAAATGCCAACCCCTTTCACTCCATTTGCCTGGGGGGGGCTTCATTCTCCTCCACACAGCTAAGGAGAGAGTCTGGCCAAAATCTAACATCACTCCTGCCTTTGTTGCATAAGTGACTTTCCAATATCCTAAAGCTCTGCAGGGCAGTCAGCCATAACCCAGCGACACTCCCAGAACCGGTGCACTCGAGCAGTTCGTAACCATGGAAAACACCTTTTTGTGCGGCTTTTATGAAACTCTGGTGAATCTGCACTTGCTATTTGAAGGCCAATATTTAGTTAAGGAAAAAACAAACACCGACGAAAATGGAGGGTTGGTACTGATTGACACACTAAATGGAGTCCAGTGGGCCCTTCTGGTAAACTCTCACTGCGAGGCTAGGAACTTTGGTTTGTTTTACGCTTTACATGGCCAGCCACTTCCACTGGCTTTGGTATATATGTAATATTTTTTCTTACAAAATGTTTCCTATAATCTACTTTTCTGTAAAATTTGTCCCTAAATTAAATTATATGTTTCTTTACAACTCAAGTCACTATTATTCAAAACCCTTACCAAAAGGAAGATGCATGCCTGAATATGTACAGAACTATATGTTTAGACATCAGCGTAGCTAATTAACAAACAGTAATTATTTTCCTAATCTTTTGTTTAAATACCATTAACTGGCTGCTCTTGAGAAAACCTCGATTCCCAATTAACGTGGCAGCTGTCTGCTGAACACTGAGCCACAGTGACCAGTCTGAGCCGATACCGATGGGTGGTGTTCTGCAAACTTCAGCGGACAATGCCAGTTTTTATGCCAGCTGAGAATCAGGCCAGACGCACATTTAGCTTGTTTACATGATCACAGTATCATAAAAATTAAGTATTAAGATTACTGGTAAAATGATGTTGGGAATTTCTTTCTTTTAGACACCACACACTGCCAGTAAACTGAGTCACAACTGTAATGACAAATACACATTGACCTAGTTTCATTTTTCCCGGTTCTGAAGACAAGGAAATAGTAAGGCATTGCTGACTATATTCAGTGATAAATATGACTAAACATTAACCTTTTAGATTCCACCACTGAATCTTATTGATAGGACTTAAAAGACGGTATCTTCTGTCAGAAAGCGTCAAAACTTCCTGATAGCACAAGTGTTGGTCTAAGGTCAGAAAGAGGAGTGGAAGGGAGGGAATGAATCAACTTCTTAGCTCAACAAAAATCTGCTGATCAATTCTAGAAGTCCTGATTCTAGAAGATCATGTTCACAATCTTACCAGACTGTCTCATACTAAAACCCATTTTAACTTTGAAGCGAGCCAGAGCATCTTGCTGAGTTTGCAGTTGTGCACTATCGCGCAGCAGAAGGCAATGCAAAACTCCGAGAACTACCAGATTTTAAAAAAGCCCCCTGGAACCTGTGCAAATCTCCTGAACAGTATATAAAGCTTTAAAAATGGAGGCTTCACATGGTCTGAATAGTGAATACCTCTTTGCACATCAAGCAGTGGTTGCATATAGCATTTAAATAATAAGCTTGAAAAGCACACAAAGGGATTTGCTCTTTCGATTAGATTGATTTTTGTTTGTGGATGTTATTTGGACTCCCTTCACTGTGGAACAAGTCCCCTACAGTTGCCATTAAAGCACTGAAAGCTTCCCTTTTGTTTTTAAATGTCAGTTTGAGCATAGCTTCATTAAATCATTTCACAATTAACTCCCTGAACATCCAGACTTTTTTAAAGCATCAAACCCAGCTGAATCGCATTTGTTTCCCAGAAGAGTGAGTCCAAAGTGGTATCCCCAAGTGTGTATCCAGGAATTTGTATATTTGACTTGTGGCTACACAAAATACATATGGGAGCCGTGTGGGTGGTGGAGAGAAGATTAAAGCTTTCTCCCTGGGCCTAAGAAATACCATAGCTTCTTGCCCCAAATGCAGGGCTCGGGAACCAAGTCATAAGGGAAGGACGTCTGGGTTAATCTAGGAAGACTTATTCCCAAAAGAACTATAAATGAAGTGAACTCAAAAGAGTTGTTAGTTTAGCACAGTATGTATAAGCAGCAATGTTTTCGATGAGGCTATCTGTCTGACTTCCATGTCGTATCTATCTTCTAAAGCCTGACTTGAGATACCCACTTGCCTCCTCATGACAGTAAACAAGATCCCAAAAGTCCGAGGTCTGTGTCACAGCTTAGCTACTGGCCTTGGTTGCTCTCATACGTGGTTATGTGAAATGCCAACAAAGTCAGAAATAAAACGGTAACCTTAAGCTAACTCTTTTCTCGTTAATGCAGAAGCAGCTCAGAATTTTGTCCATCATATACAGAGTGGAGAGCTCTCCTGCTTCCCGAGAGCTAGTCCAGTCCTCGTCTCTGAATAGCCGATAGACGGTGATTGCAGCACATTGCGCGCTGCTGTTAGCCCTTGGTTCCCGCTGCGTCTATACTTACTTGGAGAAGTGGGAGAGGTGGCCCCTCCTTCTGTTGATGTAGTTGGAGGTTTTGTGTCTGGCACTGGCAGAGGCACAGGCCTAGCCATTGGTGGCGGAGGTGGTGGTGGCAACATTGGGGTAGGAAGGAATGGATTGTGCACCTTGCCTTGGCTGCTACCATTGGGCTGCCAAAAAACAAGCAAACAAACAAAAATTATACTAAAAATCAGCTATTAGGAACCTCCAGCAATAACAATCTAGTTGAAAGCTATGTGCAATACATTTACAATTACTTGAGAAGTGGCAAAGAAAGTGCTGGGTCAAATTCTCCATTGACTTCAAGGAACTTTGTCTCAAACCCCGTGAACCTTGTGAAACTACGGAAATTCTCACTTTTAAACATTTGTCCTATTAGCAGCTGGTCTCAACTGCCCTGGATTAAATTCTACTACTCTTTACATTTCCTGCAGCCACTAACTCATGACCAGTGAGAGCTGAAGCAGTATTTTTGACCCCTTAAATCCCCAGTTTCGTGTCTCTGTTATACCCTTAGGATATCAGTGCCTAGGACTTGAGTGTAAATTTCTTAAAGATACTGCTCATTAAGAGAAAAAACAAGCATTTTTGGTGGTCTTAAAAGTCATGCTGATATCTTATTACAGGAAGATGAATGAGTATATATTAAAGTAACTGGTCTCCCACATCCCTTTTGAGTTAGCAATAGTGCAGCTCACAGTTTAGTTGCCATTAGGATCATATGGAGAAATGACTGAACTTTGGGAAACATCGGGAAAAAAAAACCCCTCCCTTAGTCTGGGATGTGCTCAGTCACAGGCAGAATGGGCCTAGATATACAAGTGTGGTCTTTCAGTTAATCACCAGAAAAACCTGTCCATAAGTCAAAGTGTTTTCAAGTATCACAAAAACAAGAAGCAGGCTTAAAAAAAAAAAAAAAGAAGCCACCCCTTCCCCCAACTTGTTAAGTTTACATTTTAAACGTAACACAGCCTGGACACTTGAAAACCATACGGATAGATGCCAACTACCATTATAAAGAGAAAGTAGGACAGCCTGTGAATCAGGTGTTCCATTTTAGTGACAAAAATGATGAGATCACTTTCGACAGCACTCTACAAATTGATCTCACTGCAGTTCTTCTGGCACTGAGCATTGGCTTTTCCATTGATGATAAAAGCTCAGCTTTAAACACAGATCCATATTCTAAGTACTGCTAAAGAAAATAATATTTTAATTCCTGTTAGGCTTTCCATTAGCCTGAATTACTGGGGACAGAATACTTGTACTGGCAAACGCTTGGGACCTTATTTTCATTTCACCTGTTTTGGCACTGACAAAAGGCCTTAAAGTCGTGTGGGTGCAAATCACACTTGTGCTAGAGCAAAAATGGTTCAGGGCATAAATAAGACTCAAATTCATCTGCATTTAACTTAAGCACTCCCACTGACTTCAAAGACTGCAGTTACTAGTGTTTGCAGTAAGAAGCAATCCTTCAGGGATATTTATTTTTCCAACATACAGTACCTTTAATAAACTAATATATTAGTGACATCTCTCAAACACTATCTTGTCTCACAATTAGGTCCCTTTCCTGCCAAGAAGACCCCTGCTGTATGTTCATTGTGAGTGTGCTAACAGTTCATAATGCTGAATGGTTTGGGATAAATTAAGCAAATGAATACTCAAGGAAAAAGAAAAGCACTATATTGATTTGTTGTCTAGACATAAATGTATCTGCTAACATATTGCAGACATTATTCAAAGCCAGTACTGGCTGGAATAAGTAGAGTCAGTTTTTCTGCTAGGGAAAAGAAAGCACTGAGAACAATATAGCTTATTAAATAAGTGTAATAAATTAGATGCTAATAATTAAACTAATTCTCATTAACACTTTCAATCGTATGTATGTCAGGAGAGAAACAGTAATTTTGCCAGTTATTACTTCATTGGCTGGAAAAAGTTACATGCATTACATTTCATGAAATATTCAGAGCATTATTTTAGATTTGATTTACATAAAATTTATAAATTCTGTATTTGACCGGAATGCTATTTCAATAATAGCAAGATGATTCACTTTATTTGATTAAAAAAAAATGAAAATGGTTATTTGAAGCTTTGGAACTCTGCTTAATTTTTCATAGAGATAAGGGGAAAAGATAACTGCTTACAGAAATAACAAACCATAATAAACTGTACTTTTAACATCTTGAGTTCAAGTACTGGTCAACTTGATCTAAAGTGCTATAAGGCAGTATTTTTTTTTTTTTAATGAACTTAGCTGATCTGAAACATCTGTTTCTCACCCTCCCTTTTCCTGCTCCTCCCCCCCCACTCTCCCCTGAACTTCAAAAATAATTAATAAAAATTATTCTGCCTTCATATTTTGTTAACCCTAGTTCCACTAGGGTTACAACGCATGCAGCAAAGTCATTTGTGGAGGGACCCAAAAGGTCACTGTATCACCAGCTTCTCTGACAGTTTAACTTAACTTCACCACAATGTGGTCGAGTGGTTTTTTGGGGGAGTTTTTTTGTTGTTTTTTTAAAATATTTTTGCAGTAGCAGCACTGGTTTTTTTCTTCCAACGACTATTCAAGGTGTGTTCCTGTATGCAACATGCTGTTAAAATAATCCCATAATCCCATGGTTAATTTTACATAGGACAAACACTTCTGAAGAAATAAAAACGGCTTCCTTACATTTAGGAACCCCACCTGTCCAGCCTGCTGACCAGCGTCGGGGCAGACAAGTTGGACAAACTCTTTCAGAGTCTCCTGAGGATGATAGCGGATTGCTGGGTGTGAGAAGTATGGCCCAGGCTGTTGAATAATGGGTGATGTTGGAAAATGAAGAGTCGATGGTGTTGCATGTGGACTTGCTATAGGAAAGAAAACAAAGAAGTTATATAGAGTTTTGCCTTTGGAAAATAAAACAGTTTTAATCTACTGTAGCTTTACTTTTAGTCTTTTTTTAAATGTACAGTATTGTTTATACATCTGATCTTCACAATTAATATATTAGACCACATTGTGTCCTACACTCACTTCATCTAGATCCTGAAAGCAAACGGAGCCAGACATTTTGAAGGATTTTTTTGTATTTTTAGTGGACACGTATAGAAATCAGCAGTCCTTTCTGAAAGTGAAAACTATTCATCACCTTAAGAGCAGTCCTCATCAATCAGGCAATAAAAAATGTATTTGGGAGATTAGGGTTGATTTAATTGACATTTCATATAACTTGGATTTGCACATATGAATCCATTTTATATTGTACTATAAATGGTTGATAATTTAAAGATGGTCTAACACTTCCTGTTGTTGGGGTTTTTCTCCACCTCAGTTTAGGAACATTTATTTTAAGTAACATGTTTTCATCTAATGAACATGCACAAAGTGGCAAGATCGTTTTGAAAATTACATTTACATTTGTCCTGAATAATGCTAGGCTCAAATCTTCAGCAAGCCGCCAGCTTACATTCAGGGATGAAGTTTAATTTGGTGAATTTATGGGCCAACAAGCCAGCTGGAAAATGTACTACAGTGAAGGTGTAAAGGTGTAATGTACACAAGCCCATTGGCAGTGACAGATTTTACCCTCAGCTGATTTCAGCAGAACTACAAGTGCACCTGAAGAGCCTTATGCTCTCCTCCATTAGGTGACACCTTTGCCCAGTTCCTTGGCCTTCAAGATACATTGGGTTGGACCCTTGTTAGCTAACAGTGCTTTCCACTGTCAGTTGTCACCATGCGGCAGCAACTGCTGCCACTCATAGTGCTATGAATTCTCCCTTTCCCCTCAAAAATGAGAATCCACTCTTCCTTTAGAATGGCCAATTAATCTGGTTGCGCACAAGCTCATCTGTAAATCATAGTTTATTTCTCACCAAATAGTCATCATTACAGCCCTGTTGCTCCCTTGGCATGCTATCCTAGTAATCTTTGAAGGGTGTCCATGTGCATATACTGCACTTGTACACCACACATAACCGATTAGATAAAGGCTATGCAAGGGAGGTAATATCCTACAGAAACTCATGTGTTGCCTTTGAAGTAAGTTAAATATACAAGAGGGAAAAAAAGCCTTTGGCACTTCTCAAAAAATTGGAGAAGCAGGAAAGTTAACTAAAATCAAATACAAATGAGCAAACACTCATTTCATGACAAATGTTATGAAAAACCCTCAGTTAAATAAAAGCTAAAATCTGCTTCTCAGACTTGTTCATCGCCAGTTTAATAATATGACACTTTATTAATAATTTTTTTTCTTAAGAATTATTAAACCATTAGCAAACTCAGAGCCTGAAGATGTGGATAAAACATGTACTTAGAGACAGCAGCAAGGAAACTTACTGCATTATCCTATAAACATTCATTAAGGGTTGGCTGGGCAGCACTTCTATGTACTTCTTTCTCCACGACTGGATAGGAATGATTGCTTTGACACCACCACCAAAAAGAGCTGCAGTCATGCCTGGGTGCTGATATGGGATGAATATGAAGCTCTCATCCTTGCCATGAAAAGCTCTCCTGTATCCTTGTTAACCCCACAAGTCTTCCCAGTCTGCTCCCTTTAATACTGTTTAAATTATTCACAACAGGAAGAGAAACCCATACTAAATGCATGGTACTAAATGGGAAAACACCACTGAAAGAAAGCATGGAGATGAGGAACCAAAAGGTAGCATACAGCCTTCAACAATCTCCGATCAAAGTAGATGTATATCCAGAGAAATGCTTCTGAAAGCATGGGCCATACCTATCTTCTAACAGCTAGATATTGTGGCGTGTGGGCTGAACTGGAAAACAGTGTCTTCCCACAGCCGTGCTAGGTCTGCAATGCTGCACTTGGGAAAAGGAAACAAGAAGCAGCATATCCCACACTCCTTGTTATGGAAATGTTGACAGTTATTCCATGGCCAAGGCAAACACCTGTGTGCCCAGCCTGTTCAACCTGTCTGCACATCTGGGCTTATCTCTTGTTTTTTACAAACCTAGTTAATTATTTCTTATTCACTTTTAAGACAAATAGTTTTGTTCTGAGTTTGCATCTTAAATTATAGTATATTTGAAAACTCTTCAGATAAAGAACCCAAATCTTCAAAGGAAGAAATGAAGGCTATTTTCCTGTCCCCAAACTCCTGGGAGAGGCTGTAACTTTGAAGTGTGCTAATAAAGGTAGAGATAATGTGGGATTCACCTTAGTAAGTGTGGGTGTCTACCATGGAGCTAATTATCTTAGAATCAATGGAGAGCTAAACAGGACTAATGGTGTCTAAGGAGCCGTTCTTCTCATCCAAAAACAGACCACTGCCTTTGACTAGACTTCACTGACCACACTGACTGGCTCACCAGTGGATGTGAAGGAAGCCCACTGGTACTAGCTCCGAGGTAGATACCTCCAGTCTACACACACCCCTTCAGTTAGGTGAATTCCACCCGAAGTGTCAGGCTCTGATCTCACTTAGACCAACCCCTGAGGTGCAACTGCTTTAATGACACTTACGTCATAGCTACTTTACAGGTATGAATGTATCATCACCTTCTCCAGGAAGCAACAGTCATTTTAGAGCTTGTAAAAATATTTTGCCACAAATATTGATTCAATAAAGTTGGTGGTAAACATTTTGATGACTACGACAAAATTTTGATTAGCATACAACATTTCTGTCCTTTTTTTGATATAAAACATATTCTTCCTCTCTTTCTTCATATGTCCTTTTATAGTTTCCCCTTTCCTTGTATGCCAAATGGAAGATGAAGGATGAAGATAAAAGTGAGAAATGAAAATTTATGTGGCAAACAACTAATTAAGTAAAAAACAGATTGGGATTTTTTAAACATTTATAAAAAAAAATTCATTTTAGCACCAGCTCTGTTAATACTATTTGAAATTGTTACGCAACTGCACTGTCCTATGTACACATCTGGGAACAAATTAATTCCTTTTCTTCCACTGGGTGAAAAGGAGATGGAAATGCTATTTCAATCAAACAAGAAAGAATAAAAAATTGTACCCGGGAAACGTGGAAATTCAAAGCTAGGCTACACTGTATGTAGCTTTTCCAAGGTATGGCTCTTGTATTGGGTTTGTGTGGCAAGGTTTTGGTGGTGGTGGGGGGTACAGGGGTGGCTTCTGTGAGAAGCTGTTGGAAGCTTCCCCCATGTCCGACAGAGCCAATGCCAGCCGGCTCCAAGAGGGACCCACCACTGGCCAAGGCTGAGCCCATCAGCGATGGTAGTAGCACCTCTGGGAGAACAGATTTAAGAAGGGAAAAAAAAAAGTTGCTGTGGCACAGAAACTGCAGCTGGAGAGAGGAGTGAGAATATGTGAGAGAACCAACCCTGCAGACCCCCAGGTCAGTGAAGAAGGAGGGGGAGGAGATGCTCCAGGAGCCGGAGCAGAGATTCCCCTGCAGCCCGTGGTGATGAAGACCACGGTGAGGCAGGCTGTCCCCCTGCAGCCCAGGGAGGTCCACGGGGGAGCAGATCTCCACCTGCAGCCTGGGGAGGACCCCACACTGGAGCAGGTGGGTGCCCAAAGGAGGCTGTGACCCCGTGGGAAGCCCATGCTGGAGCAGGCTCCTGGCAGGACCTGTGTTTCTGTGCGGAAAGGAGCCCGTGGAGCAGGTTTTCTGGCAGGACTTGTGACCCCGTGGGGGATCCACGCTGGAGCAGTGTGCTTCTGAAGGACTGCAGCCCGTGGAAGGGACCCACGCTGGAGCAATTTGTGAAGAACTGCAGCCCGTGGGAAGGACCCACGTTGGAGAAGTTCGTGGAGGACTGTCTCCTGTGGGAGGGACCCCACGCTGGGGCAGGGGAAGAGTGTGAGGAGTCCTGCCCCTGAAGAGGAAGGAGCAGCAGAGACAACGTGTGAGGAACTGACACCAACCCCATTCCCCGTCCCCCTGTGCCGCTGGAGGGGAGGAGGTGGAGAATTCAGGAGTGAAGCTGTGCCCAGGAAGAAGGGAGGGGTGGGGGGAAGGTATTTTAAGATTTGGTTTTATTTCTCATTACCCTACTCTGGTTTGATTGGCAATAAATTAAGTTAATTTTCCCTAAGTCGAGTCTGTTTTGCCCATGACAGTAATTGGTTGAGTGATCTCTCCCTGTCCTTATCTCGACCCACGAGCCTTTTGTTATGTTTTCTCTCCCCTGTCCAGCTGAGGAGGGGGAGTGATAGAGTAGCTTTGGTGGGCACCTGGCGTCCAGCCAGGGTCAACCCATCACACTCTTCATTTAATAATTTGATTTGCTATATGAAAGACATGTTATGGTTATTAGGAATACTCATAGGCATGTAAGTAGTGGGTCTTTCTCTGTTGCCTTGACCTCCTCAGTGTGTCAGGGTAGAAAACAAAGTAGAAAGCATTTGTCAGTGATCTTCCCAAAGAAAGAGAGAAGAAAAATGAATGCAGAAATGATCAACAATAATTCAGGAAAGTAAAGTGCCGCAAGAAGGAGAAAGTGGTTCCTCTTTGGAGTCTTGGCCAACTCCTCAGCACAGCCTTGAAGGGCTTTCTGCTGATCACAGGAAAGACCGGGGAAGGAAACAAGACCGAATAGGCATCAGTCCTCAGTCTGTGCCATATATGACATGTAGGGTTCATTTTCTCAGAGTAGATGGGTTAGCATAAGAAGTAACAAATAGAATAAGGATCTCCAAAAGGTTTGTTTTTGCAGTCTCTGACTGGGACATACCAAATTTCTCAAGTGGCAAAAGGAAGAGCTGTTTGATAAAAGGAAGAATCTACGACTATTAAACTGATCAACATTACAAGTGTGCCTGCCTTATACTAGAGAGAGGGAATTAAACACTAAAGTCTAAAAACTGTTGGCCCAGATACAGACCATTACTCCGATAGCTGTGTTGTGGTCACCAGCCCTGGTGTATGCAAAAATGGCCTTTCAAACAAGTTCTAACTGCAGAACACAACCGTGTTTCCAACTACATAGATCCTCACCAACATTTTTAATCAGTTAAAGGGCGTGAGGTAGTGGAGCACGTTGCTATTTTCCCTATTTGCCTCTAAAAGGGGCAAGTGACCATGGACAAGCCCCTTCAGTCATGATTTTCAAAAATGCTTAATAAAAATTATAAAGTCATTGCTTCCAAAACCCACGCCTAGAGTGATGCAAATTTTCCTGGGTATGAGAAGGGGCCATTACTACTTATGTGCTTCTGATGGGATATTACAAGTCTCAATCAGTGATTGTAAATTCTTTGAGATCTTCAAATGGAAGATAAAATAGGTCTTTGTCTATTATTTATTTACTTATTGACTTATTATTTATGTATCCCTAAGCAGCTCCATGCTGCCAAACCATATTTCTCTTGGCGTCTTTCAGCCTGTGACATTTATATTTTATTATTGACCTCACTAAATGACATAAAATATAAGTTCTACAACCTACGAAAATGTGTATTCCAGATCAGAACTTCATTTCTACCTGCTGTAGGTATGGAGGAGTTGGACTATCTGGCATTATTAAATCTGTTACTGGGGGGATGGGGGGTTGGAGGCAGGAATTATCCTTCCATCTCAAGGCAAGCATAAATATTTCAAAGCACACATGATTCTAATTCCATTGAAGCTCATCTGAAACATCCCAGAGTTTTTATTGAAAATGAGATGATAATGTATGGTGGCCTGCAACAGATATACCAATATTTTAAAACTACTGCTATTGGGCCAAGTAATTATGCAGTACAGCTGTTGCACGCTATACTGGATTTTTTAGTGTTTTATGAGTTCGCGGTGCTGTGCAGCACAGAAGTAAGAGGATTTTTCAGAACACTGAATTCAAACGTCTGATTATGCAAGCCTGTCTTGTCTTTTCCTTTCTTGATTTGTAGTAGCCAATAACAAACTAAGTAACCAATAAAATAAGTTGCATTCATTGATTAGGGTAGCACTTCACATGTCTAAGGCAAATGAAGAAGAGCCAAAATTGTGAATTCTATTCAACTGAATGATCAGATAATAAAGAATCAGTTAATTTGAAACAGGTTATAGTTTTCTTCAGATATTTAGTACCCTTCTCAGGCCCTTCTCCTGGAACAAAGAAGCAGTCCTAATAAAGACGCATGGGATCCTTTCTCCCAGGGAGTGCTCACTGATGTGGTAAGGGGACTTCGTGATCGCACCTGCAGTGCTCAGACAGATTTCTCCACCAGCACAGCCCAACATATGGGGAGACATATTGATCCATCCACCTTCCATCTCCTCTTCCAAAAAGCCTTGCCAACCCCTTCAAGTCCAGATGACTGGATGAAATTTCTTTCTTCATAAAGTCGTTTGAAGTCTTTGAAAGGGTCATTTAGTGTTGTTCTTCTCCCGCTCAGGAAAAGTCTACTATCACCCTGCACTCCTCACCTGTTCAAAGAAGTAGTGGTCTGGGGAATCAAAACCAGTGTTCCTTCACAGGCATGAGGGCTAGTCCATCAAACCAGGCCAACAGTGGATTGGCTTCACTAGGGCACAATGCTCAGATACTTCCTCTATAAAGTGATAATTAAGTTTACTAATAGCTCATTAAACATTGATCAATCTTCCTAGAAATAGTAACTTTATAATCCTAATGAAACAGGATCATTTTTATCAGCTTGTTTTTGAGGCCATTATAATTGGCTTCATTACAATTAAGAAAGTATTTTTTTAAAAGTCATTTCACTGGAAATGTTATAGAACAGTTTGTACTGCTAGATATTTCCACTTCAAGCTTCTAAGTTGCTTTAACTCCCTGCATGCTGTTAGCTTTCTCCTAGCATTTAAGTGATGCAAGTGCCAGTTCAAATTATGCAAGATGTATCCCACCCTTTGTACCCCAAAGGTACTTATTCTGAAAATTGACCATATTAGAGTACTAATTGGCTAAGCCACCATGCTGGCTGATGTGAAATGCTTTCAAACACCATGAAACAGCTGTGTTTATCGGAAATATGAAGAGTGACTTTTTAATAAGGAGATCTGGCAATAATCCAAATTTGTTGAAAGGAACTTACACTTCTGTGTATAATACAATACAAGAGGTAAAGAATAGAAGCCTAAAACAATAGCTTTAAGCCCACAGATTTTTGTGATGAAAGCAGTTACCCAAACAAGAAAAAAATAATTAAGAAACTTGGGCTGGGATTTGCAGAGGTCCTGAGAGAATTCATTAACTGCTTTTGAATTTCAATGGGAGCTGCATCCCCGTAACTCTTTCAAAGGTTTCTGAAAGTCCCCATTTTTCTTACTGCCCATTAGGAGTAGACTTTAGGGTGACAAATGTAGAGCAATCTCTTATTCAGGTTAGCAAGGACTTGCCTCTACTTAAATACTGAGCTGCTGAGGGTAGGACTGACCAGTCCTAGCACCAGCCCTTTGAAGGGAATTCAGATCACTGGCAAACTTAAGTATTGCTTAAGTCCCATAATCGTGCAAAGGGGCTGTTTAGTAACAGGTCCGTGGATGAGCTAAATTCAAACTGATACTGTCTTGCATTCCCATTTGCAGTGACAAGGCTGGGAAATCATGGGGTGGGAGAGCAGAAACAGGCCTTACCCTCTTAGCATGGGTAAAGTCTAGCTATCACTGATACTTACTTCCACATTATGTGGGCAAACATAGATGAAACATTCCAAATATAATCTAAACAGCTGACCAATGCAAGAGATACAAATACCCTAAATATGATGGATGGACGATCTGTTCCTGACATCAAAAAGAAGGACTGAATTACAGAATATCCATCTCTTATCTCCAGAAGTCAAGTGCAGGTGGTCGGCTAAGCACTGCTGAAAAAACCAGACCCATGGTATCTCCAAGTCGGGGCTGGCTATCAGCCCTTTTTTGCTGCTCTGAAGACCAGAGTGGTATAAGGCACCTGGACTCTTTGTTCAGAAATACTCTTTCTGTAAGAGATTTTGCAGTAGCAAGTGGGAGGCAGAAGGACATTTTGCCAAGGCCCACGGAGTTCCTAGCAAAAGGAAAATATGCTTAAAGCTGTGTTTAGGCACAGGGTTTATTGGTGTACTCTGGATTGTTGAGTATTACAGGCTGCTTCTGAAAACCTGTAGAGCTGAACTGAGTGCTGGTTCCAGATTCTGGTATAGGCAGGGGGCCAGTTAAGTTAGCTATTTTGAGCAGATTGTTTTAAAACATGTCAAAATTCTTCTGCCTTTGGGAGATCAGAATACTATAGAACTGATTACATAGGTACAGAAATAAAAATCATACCTATAGAAAGCACTTCTCCCTTCCAAGACCATAGCTAGAGGTCAAAAAACCCTAATTTAACCTATTTGTGGAATTCCTACTTCACATCCAATGCTGGCAACTTTTGCATATTATTATTATTGTTTTTAATATACATGATGTATTCCCATATATAAGATAAAAACTACTGCTAGGAGAATATATCATGTCTTTCTTATAATGAAATGCAGTTGATAAGTTTACAATAGAAATGTAAATTCTCTAAAAAACCACAACCTTTATGTGTGTGATGATATAATTCTGCTTTGATACTAAAAAGGGCATGGTAATGGAATCTGTGACTTTGGAGTGATATATTGCTGTTAAGTTAATAGGACTCCACATTCCCATTTCTAATATCAGTGTTTTTTTCCCCTTTCATTCTGTAGATGGTAAGCTGATACTACATAAACATTGTTAAAGCTATAGTTCCACGCTACAGTAATTCACTTAACTTTAACATGATTTATGGTTCTGTCAATAGAGGAGGTTGAAAATCCAGAGCTCTGATGCTTAAACATGGGTTCCATATTTAAAGCAATAATGTGCTTTTTGTGTGTGTCTGAAGCTAGAAGAATTTAGCATAAAGCAGAGATAAAAATATTATAGTTCACTGCACTGTTTAAAGCATATAGTTTAACTTCACGGATACATCAAAGAGAGCAAAGAAACTGAACACAGAATCAGTAAAAGCACGGGTAAAATACTTTGTTCCCGCAGCACTTTATTTTTATATTATTTTTTAGGGATGCATGAAATCCTATTAGTATTTTTAACACTCCCCTTTTTTCATTCTTTTGCTCAGTTAGATCAGCTCCTTTTGTCAGGATGAGTTTAAATCTGGGTCCACTGTGTTAATCACCCCCCATTCTTCTTTCTGGCACTTAACCCTCCAGGCATTTTGCCTCTTTAGGAGATTAAGCGACCAAGTCATCTTGTTGCTCTAACATGTCCTCACTGGAGCAACATATTAACACAACTCCTCTGCAAAAGAGCCCTCTTTAGAAGTTTGCTGCAGGGATGACAAATTAACCCAGCATGGTGTCCCACACATCTATCTCAGTACAAATTATTAGTGTAATAGAGCTTTTAGTTATGCATTTATCTAGTAATTATTGAACGGTTATACAAAACGAAGCTGAGCAATCATGGCCCTTTATGAGGCAATCTCAGTGGGTGGTCTTACAGTTAATTTAGGATAGGACTGTCTAAGCAGTTCACTCACACACAAATTAGCTGAACAGCCTGCTCCTTTAAATATTTCCTATGTCACAGGCTAACTCTTTACAATACAACAAAGGTAGAGTTTTAATTACACGGTTCCTGACTTTTGTTTAGCTGAAGCTTTAACCGTTTGCAAGCCTTCCTCTCTGCCCTCCCCTGCCTGGGATATGGGAGTAGATGGCTGTTTGGGTAGGGTATCTCGTAATTACTAAACCCTGACCTTGAGGCCATCTGTTAGGAAACTGTTTTTCCTTCAGCATCATATTATTTCAAAGTGAGTGGAGAAAATAAAAATCTTCACCTACACAGTCAGCTATCCTGACATTGTAAACTGGACTGTTGCTTTTCACTGTTGCAAAAGCAACACTCATCTGTTGGTCAGCGTTATGCTATTTATGGTTTCTACTCAACTTTCTTACCCTTGTGGTGTGGCTCTCTCCTCTTTTGGCTGTGTTACATTACCATCGCCTGATCTGAGGCGTCTGTATCAGAATGAAGTTGCACTGCTTTGTTTTTGTCAAAATTCAAAGGAAAGTAGAAGGTTACATTAGTCTGCCAGCTGACAGCATCAAGGAGCAGCCACGGATAGCTGTATGGAATAGGATAGTACAAAATGTCCTTTTACACTGTGTAGCTCTGGAGCAAGTTAGCAGGAATTATCCCTTTGATTCACTTGAAGCTGGCTGACAGGACAGCTAACAGGCACTGATATTTTGGTGACCCCGTGGAGAATTTTGATAGAGAAGGGCACAATGTCTTCCCAGATATGTGACATGAAGTTTTTGCCACTTTGGCACAAACAGAGAGTACTATCCTGCATAGTTTCCCTGGTAGGCCTTGTCCTGATAAAAATCTCAATGGCAATGCTTATTATGGAGGAAATTAATATAATGGGAACCACTCCACTGGTTGACTGTCATCCCTTCTTCTCTTTCTGCTCACACACCCACTTCCTTGAGTTCTTCCTTTTGTGCTGTATTTCTTGTTTCTTGTAATTGTGTTTCTCCTTCATTTATCTTCCTAACATACCATCTCATTCTTTTTCTTTTCTTGCCTTTTCTTCCTTGCTTTTTGGCTTGCAGGATCTATGCTGTCACATTCTGTGGAAATGCTTGAATGCTCTACAGCACAGGCTGCTGTATGTCCTAGGTTTACAAGATCGTGGTCAATTTAACATTTCAGCCAGCTCCAGATATAAAGTCACTAGAGTGTAAGTAGCAATACATGGAAGCCTAAAACCACTTATGTAAATACTGCTGTCACCCATACTATTTAAATCCTTCACTGTCTGGTAAAGAGTTCAAGTGGGCTAATGTCTGGGAAACTTTGTTAGATGCCAGCAATACATGATGGCTTTGCAATACTGGAGTACTGTGGTGAGCTACATTGACCACCGAATAATCTAACTCGTAGGTAACAAAAGTATGCTGCGTGGGAGATAGAGATCTGACTGCTAGAATTTTCAATGCTTTGAAATAAACTCGAAAACTGATAGTGATGCTAAAGTCACCCTATAGGTGATCAATTTACCATCTGCCAGACACTGAATCCTAACCACACTGGTCCAGAGAAGACATATGGTGCATTCATAGAGTCATGCCCAAAAAACTGCCATCATCAAGTGAGGCTCCATGAATCACTTTGCTAGCTTATCACCAAAGAAACTTGGATCTTACCACCATCTGTTGGAACTACTGAGGAGTCACTGAAGCATTGGCATCCATGCGCCAGCACTCACTGCACATCTGGTCCTTTGGTCAGCCAGCTCAGATCCTCTCTGCTGGCTACTGCCCAGCTGGGTTGAGTACTGGCAGCAGCACCAATGCAGATAGGAAACTAGTGCACAGCCTTCCACAACACGGTACAGTACAGATAATTTCATGAGAACAGAGGTTTTCCAACTGGTCCATTGAATGGAGCACCTTATAGCTAAGGAATCCTTTTAAGGATCTACTCCTCCTCCAAGCAAGTTTTGTTTCCAAAATGACTCATTGTGGGGATCACTGGGAAGGGCACTCAGTATCCTGGGATACCCAAGCATAAGATGTGCGCTGTGTTCTAAGGAATGTTTGGAAGTGTGTGAAAGATTCGGCAATATTCCTGAGAAGTTATAAATCACTGGTTGTCAATGACAACACCTGCCATGAATAGTCTACAGCTTCTTCTCTGCTGTCTAT
The DNA here is from genome assembly GCF_964188355.1 of Buteo buteo. Lineage (NCBI taxonomy): Eukaryota > Metazoa > Chordata > Aves > Accipitriformes > Accipitridae > Buteo > Buteo buteo. The sequence continues at coordinate 41,224,675 of NC_134180.1, read as the reverse complement.
TTTGATCATGCTTTACAAATGCATCTCATATACACATCCAAGTGATAAACTTGCACATATGAACATCAGAAGGAGATTGAACCTTCTTGTAGTCATTCAGTTGGATGAGGAGCTTACTCTGATGGTGACCTACTTATGACTTTCCTTTCTTTGAAATATCTCTGCAGACTGAAGATTTAATCCTGCTCTTACTTTCCTGAAGACTACTCAGAATGACGTGCCACTGACCATTTACATAATGCATATGTATCCAAAGAGAATGCAACATGTATGTACTATGTTATACCTATCATTTCTGCACAAAGGTACAGTAACTAATGGTGCATATGAATTGCTCAAAGATTATATCCTCTTATACGATTGCATTATACTCTTTATGTTGCCACTTTTGATACCTGAAAAGCTTCTCTCTTCTGCTTACTGTCCTAAAGTACACTGGAGGGAATGGGATAAAGAACAAAGCTGGATTTGCAGAAAATAATCCATCTCAGTATATTACCCTCTACTAACAGAGCGATTGTTGTAGAAAAGAAATAAACACAGCCAGTGTGCTGTGGGAGAAGAATACTGAAGACGAATGTCTAAAAAGAACAAAGAACTAAGTCTGGAACAAGATTTTTTCCAGGATGATGACACTTAAAGAATCCATGGATGGATTCAGAGGGATTTTTCCTAAAAGTCTACAAGACTTTGTTTGTGAACAAGCATAAAATAGAAGATGCTTCTACATGATGTTACAGAGGAACTGTTTTTGCTTAACCTGTTAGGAACTATGATGACTAGAAACAGTGTTACTTCTTTATAGAGTTAGTAAAGACATCTCCTTCCAAACAAACAGAATTTGGGAACTCTAATCATTGTATTTGCTCTTTCAAATTCTGACTGTCTTTGAATGTTCTTCTCACAGAGCCAATGGATATCCCCCAGTACACAGAAAAAGTCTTGGTAAAACAGACTGTAGATGAGATTTAAACAAGACCTCACCAGTGATACATTTCCTCTCTCAACCACACAAAAATCCAAAATATGGAGGGTCTAAACAGGGGCAGAGAAAGGCATTCACTGATCTTAAAAATAAGCGTGAGGTAAAACAGCTAAATACAGAAAGGGCTATTAACTAATCAATCAACAACTCAAATCTAAAAGGCTGAACTTCTAGAAGACAGGAATTCAGAGTCAGCTGATGTGCACTGAATATAATGTTAATGGAACATTCATATTATTCACACTTATATCACCAATTATCAAAGCTTTTAAAAGAAGATATATTTGCCAGATAGCTCAGATCCAAATTTCAAGGGAAATCTGTATAGAACTTAGATGCCTAAATATCTTCTGAGGATCTAGGTGCGTGCCTAAGGGTAATAAATAATTTTTATGGGATTAACCACAACAAATCAAACTACAATAACTAGATTTAACAAAGCACAAAAACCCATTAAGTGCAATTCTGACCTCGCTTCAACTTAGTGTAATTCCACTACTTCACACTGCATCACCTGGACTGTGCAGACAAAGGGGCTCCTCCTGGTTTATGCTGCCCTCAGTAAACCTACACTAAACCAAACAGACATTTCAAAATAATTTCTAGTATGAATTGCTAATATGCCTTTTTATGCTTCACCATTCGACCAATTTCTTAATAATCTTCTCTAAATGAGACAAAATTTCATAGCAGAAGGAAACATGTCATGACTATTCATTCCTATTTTTTTATCTTGCAAAAAGGTTTGTAAGGAGATTCATTCATTTGTGTATATTACTATGCCCAAGTGAGTTCCTTTTCAAAAGTGAACTGAGTATTGCATTTAGTTTTCTAGGCTAAATGCAAATGCATCTGTCTAACAAAAATGTATAAGCACATCTAGACCCTGAGGACATCTCTTTTACTTGGAAAGTCAGTCAGAAGAGTAGTGTGAAGAAAACCAGCCAAAGCATTGCAGGAACCAGCTTCAAAGGAGTCCCCTAACAAGGCAGTTCTTCAGCACACTGATACCAACAACACAAGCACTAAATGACTGGCAGAAACAAAGCCATAGTCCTGGAAGACAGGCATGGTTCGAAGTGAGTGATGGGTCCCTATCTTGAGCAGTTAGAATGAATCTATGTTGTGAATGGCCATAAGCAGAAGACGCTTTCTGTAACAGATTCTGTCCCTTTCCCCACCCTCTTCAAATAAAACCCCAAGCCCCCAGAAACCAGTGTTTCCACCTTAGGCACTGTCGAATGGTCATCAGGAGTTTTACCAAACAGCCCAGCCTAGCAAAACAAAACGCAGGTCTTGACAACTAAAAACTCTGGGTTATCAAGCTTGTGAAGCAGAGCCTCTCACTGGGTGGGTCACACGTGGCGATGACTTTCCGTGGAAAGGTGCTGGGATGGACACTGGGTGCCGTGGCTAATGCTTAAGCTGCCTGGGGGCTCTTGGGTTAGGCCTCACCTCTGGGTCCTGTAATGACAGGTCGATGGTGCTGTGTGAAAGCCGTTCCAAGGGAGGAGGTCTGCGAAGGCGAGGGACTGCTGAAACCAGACTTCTCTGACTTCTTTAATGTAGTTGGCGATGGCATTCCTGGCAAGAATGATTGATAAGTGCAATTTAATAATGCTAGGTCATGGAACGACAGCCTATGCATTGTGAAAGTGGGTGCAGAAGCAGCTAGATAAACTTAAAGGACAAATGAAACGGAATACAACAGCAAGCTGAAAGCTCACTTTTATTTGTGGTCTTTTTTGAGGCAGAAGCGGCCATGGTTTGCTCTGAGCAATGAGTACTAAAAGGCAGCCATATTTTTCTTTTAAATCTGAAATATGGATAAGATGCAGCTTATTATTGCTACTGAAACCTACTCTGCTTTATTTTTAGAAATCTGTAATAGCTGGAGCATTTGGATTTTTACAGGCTTTTTATGAGTTCTGTCTTTCACTCACTGGTTTAGTAGATTATTGCAAATGGATCTTTTAAATGTGCTGCACGACTCAAGGCACAACTAGAGAATGAAGTTTTCTGAGTTCAAACTCTGCCTCTCCTTACTCTCTTGACTTCAAAGGTATTTGAAAGTAATATATTTATGTGGTTCCCTTTTGCTTTCAAATTTTTTTAAAGGGTGAATGGTATTTGTGTCTTGATATTAGAAGCCACACTGGAATTATTTCAGAGTTGTTATTATGCCCTTGAACTATATCAAAGGCTTCCAATGAAAATCAGAGTTAAGTTGCCATTGGGTGAAACGTCTCCTGTGGACAGGCAGAAAAGGTGTAATGCTAATATGACCAGTTTGTTATACTCTGTAAGAATAACTCCTGTTGATATCATACCAAGCTCATGGCACCAAAGAAATTAGTGGAATGAATATATTGCAACGGGCTCTTAAAACCTGAGCCTTTTCTGCGTATGATTTATGCTTGGATAAAAGAATATTACAGCATAGACATGAAGAACATGTATGTGTGTCTGTATTATTTTCTATATTTTTGTAGTTCTAGAGGCGTATGGGTATTCTGATTATCTGCACATACTCGGAAAACACATGATTTCCGGTATACACAGTACATCCGACATTTTGCATATCCGTAGGGATATAGCAACACAAAGGTGCAGACTAGTTGAGGTTTCAGGTGCAAAAGCAAAATATCAGATAATGTGGAAGTTGAACTTCCGCTAGCAAAGTCATTCAACCTTATTTCCAACTCTGTATTTTATAGAATTTAATTGTTAAAAAGTAAAGAGAGGGGCCTGGACAATATTATCTCTGGACAATATTATTAACTTTATATTTAATAACACTAGTTTTATAGTCCCTGGGATGTTGATTGCAATATGCAGGAGCCTTCTTGTACTTTATGCACTGCACTGCTGGGGTCTTAATGGTTTCAGTGAGGTTTTGCAGTTTATATTTCAGAAAGTTAAATAAAGTAAGGGAATGGTTAGAGTTCCAGTGTTGTACTTGCAGCTTTCTGTCTCAAAAGTGTTTGCTACGAGGGTTTGCTTTTGTGGTGGCTTCTTCCTCATAGCAAGAAAGGTTACATACTTAATCTTTTAAAAATAAAAGTTTAGAACTGACAGACTATTGTGTAAGAAAAATACTGGGTTGGTTTTTTTTCATATTGGTCTTAAGGACTTTGGAGTAGGGACAAAAGCAAAAAGAGTTGGTTCAGTTTGGGGGTAAGAGAGGAGAGGAGACTGAACTAAGGTATTATTTCAATGAAATATTCCAATGCAGCCTGCCGAGTTTCTGCTCAAATGGCATGTTGGGATATTAACTTAGTTATTGCTCTGTGTTTGAGTGTCCACATTCAGGACAAGGATACTCAAAAGAGTAATGGTGCTGTTGACCCAGATTTCCTTATGATGGAGGAACTGGGGATGGAAACACCAAATGAGTGTCAACCCCAGTCCTAAACACAAAGTCAAGGGTCAGTGGCGATGTTTGTGCTTGGGGAGGGGTAGAGGAACTACGCTGCTGGCAACAAGGCCGTGGGTACATCTTCTCTATGCTGGGCTGTGGAAGGGGCTACGTTTGCCCCCCCAGGAAGGTTTTAAGGTAGCAGGCTCCGTCCCTCTAAGTGCAAAATATCATGGACGGGACAAGCGACTATTATGCACAGGGATTATCACGGTAAAATACGCCTGCTTGTGAGCTGCTCTAACTGCAAGGTTGTGCAGCTCTCTTGCGTGGAAACCCAAGGCCTGCCACGCAGCTGACAGTTCCACAGCCTGTGAGCAGAGATCCAGGAGGGGACGTGAGTACCTGTGCCCTGGGCAAGTAACAGAGCTTGTGGAAGGAGTAAGATCTCTAAGTCTATGCACTGTATGGTTCAGCTGGCTCATGAACTCCCTGCTTTCCCCCATAACTTCTAGCTGCATACCCTCTTCAGGGTTATGGGAAAGATAATAAAGCTTCTGAGAAAGTGAAGAAGCTGTTCTTTTACCCCTGTGCTAAAAAACCTGCTTGACTCATCTAAACCATGGTAGGGGGAAGGGGCAGAGAGAACAGTGGAATATGGTTTAAAGCTGTAGCAAGTTCACGTGGTTGTGTCCAAACACTGGAACTTGAGGAGCTACAACAAAGCTCATGAATGACCTTGCACTGTGGCAATGCTAAGCAGTGTCATGTTCATATAGGGATGGATTTTATAACATCGAGACAGCTGTTTTCATGTGAAAATAGAGATTTTAATGTAGCACTATGTCGTAAAATTGAGTAGAAAGACAAACTGAAGCACTGATAATTGTTTCCTGCTTTTGTTATATTTGTTACCATCGTTCTGATTGCCATTATTATCACTACTTTGGTGGGTTTTTTTATGTCAGGGTATTCTGAAATGTATTGGTTTGGAACAGTCCAACTCTACCATGTTTTTATTTTGTTTAAGGTTTGTAATGACACATTTTATTTTGAGTGATCATATCCATCAGATCTCAAGAAAAAAATGGCTGCTTCCTAGTTCAGAAGAATATGCAAACAGGAGCTTAATTACATCACTTAATATTGACCAAGAGAAAGAATAAGATGAGCTTGCCAGCTCATTTCCAAAGCATGTTTTGTCCTTTAAGAGGGGAGGGTATGACAGAAAGTTAGGCAGTGCAAAGCAATTAGCATCATTCACATTTTATGTTGCGCTAGCATGGTGCTCTAGCAGCAAAATTCAAACATTCTTTGAATGGGTTAATAAAAGAAGAAATACAGTCGGCATGCAAGAAAAAGGTTTCCAAGAACAAGCCAAAATATGTCCCATTCTTCTAAATTTATCACAGCCATGTCACATTATCCTTGAGACTGCCAGGAATGTCAATTTTTTTGCAATTTAAAAAAAATATCTCATTTAGCACCATATGTTTGGTTAATGTGCCTGATATATCCTGCGTATTCTTTAGTCCATCCATTTCTAATACTCATTTTCTTTTTTTCCCCCTTGCTAAGCCATATGTTACAATGCTGGTCATTCTATCGAAGCTTCTTTCAGGAGCTGAGAAGGAGAGCGAGGGAACTCTGGTTTAATCACCCAGAAAAAAATTGAATCTGATACTACAAGTCTCACTCTTAGGTAAGTAGTCTCAACACTTGAGTTAGCATTGTAGGTGCCCGGTGCCTATGAAAATCAGGCCACCTATGAGATGGCATGGTGTATATTAACAACTGTGAGGCAGAAACTAAGATAAATGACTAAATATGGAATTAGGTGTTTAATTATTGGCACCCATGTTTGAGACTCTTGGCTAGTTTTAAAGGTCTTCTGTTTCATACCTAATGAGTTTTAACACATTTAGTGGTCCCCAGTCTGCAGCTTCCCCTCCTGTGTTGCTCAGGGATGCAGGAAATTAAAAAGTTAAAACTGAAGCTACCCCGGGCAGAGCCCAGGGAGGATGCTGCTGCCTTGCACGGTTTTCCTCAGCATTGTTCCCAAGAGCTAATGAATACTGGGGACCACTGCACTGAAGACCAGATTTCGGCACTTCACATGACCCCAAAGAAGGGGTAGTGCCAGCTCGTAAGGACACCTCTAAGTCCCGATTCTCCTCTGTCTCCTCTCTGGTGCAGGGCAGCAACAAATTACAATATCCCCCAACCCGTCTCAGCTGCGCTGGCCGGTGAATAGGGAATGGAGCCAAGGATCCTCCCCGTTCCCTGCCTCTTTCTATCCATCTGCTCCAAGCAAGGAATAAACAAGAACAGCCAGAACACAACGGCTGGGTAACCCAGGTGGGGTTTAAAAGTGTTTCTTACTATTCTGTGTATAGGACTGTTGTCCAAATCACAGTCACACCTGGCACTTCTAGGAAACACAGATTTCATAATTCAGGTCTGAGTCTCCTCTGAATGTTATTTAGAGTGCAAGAGAAGAAAATCAGACTTAGTCTATTTTCATCTTAAGGCAGCTTTTAACTACAGAATAAATGGAAAAGTTAATTGCTAAATAAAAAAGAAAATAAAGGGATTTGTGGCATAAAACGCAGATGGAAGTCTGAGTGGGTGTGTTACTTTAACTTAATGTATGTGTGTTCATGTGATTCTATACGTATATGTATGCCAAACATGTATGGTCTTAGCCTGCTCCCATTAACATGAATGCGTTTTTTTCACTGGACAGAGGGAACCAGATCAAAGACCATGATGGTGCTAAATGGAACAAGATGTGTACTTTCATATTTTTTTCCAAAAGGAAATATTAATTTGACATTGGTTTTTCAGTTAAAAAGAATTTTAATTGCAGTACACAATAAGCAGAAAATTCAGACAACAATAATCTTGAAACTGTTAGCAGCATTATATTTCTATCAAGGAGTCTGTGTGCCTTTTCAACATTAGAGCTTTCTGAATTTTCATTAATTTGGCATTTCCCTAAACACACAAGTTATTTTGTTCATTCCACATCATGCATCACACCCTTTTGCTCAATGCATAATGCAAGCGTAAATGGGATCCTTGTCCTTGAGAGACTCTGGTTACTGGAGCCATTGCATGGATGTTGAAGTCCCGCAGTAAGACTTTCCAAAACTCTGCACTTCGCAAACCTCCAGCCCAAGTTTAATCAGTGAATGCACAGGAATACTTCATGTTCCTCATCTTCTAAGGGGCACTGGAGCATTGTGATGGTTTTAATTCCTCTACCTCCTTATGTTTGCCAGTACTAGAAACGCACCACATAAGAGTCTTCCTTGAGTACAGCTAAAGATCTTCAAATTTTCATGTATGAGGCTGATATATATTTAAATGTACCAGAAAATGATGCGTGAGAATTAAATGCACAAATCCTTCCCAGAACAAATAAATATCTATGAACCTATTTTCCATATACCTATGCACCTTACTAACAGAGGTACTGAAATTAAGATTAACTTTGATGGAGTGAATGGAGTCACAGCAGTGTAAGAGGAGAACAATTTCCCTTCTCTCAGAATCTATAGCTATATCTGTATCCATACCTGTATATCCATCCAATTTCACTTGATTAATTACTAACATCATTCTGACTGCACACATCTTAAACAATAACTCCACCTCAAGCTAGCCACATTGGTAGACCAGCTAATACTCATCTCCAAAGACGACTTTTGGATAATTACCCCAATATTCCCAGTAGCTCTCTGCCACTAGACTCTTGATGGAGATTTATAACAAAAGCTATGAATGAAATATGGTCTGGATCTTCATTCTCAAGGGACACTATGAAAAGGAATCACGGAAGCTCAGGTATTACCAGGTGGACCATGAACTCAACAACATGCAGAACAAATAGATGATGCAGAAAAACAAATTGGCTGTTGAAGAAAAAACTGATATATGGGAAGAATTTTTCCAGGAATTTTCATCCATCTATGCAAATTATTCCAGCAATTTCACTGAAATCAGTATCAACAGAAATGCTGATCAACTGCTTCTTTTTCTGGGGAATTTTTAATTTCAAGCTTCTTGAAATTTTGATGGCTACACTACTGTCAGTCATAGTAAGTCTGTTCTACTTAGTGCTGAGCAAACTTTATTTGTCATCAGCTGAGATATGATCACACTAACTGCCATCCATCAGTTTACTGTATTAGTTGCTCCAGTATACACAAAATAAAACACAGATGGAAATTCACTCATCCTAATGAAGTGATGAATGAAAGTTCTGAATGGAGACTTGCTACCCTGGTTGCATTCTGAGTTACCATGATCACTGATTAACTACCTGCCAGTGAGTACCTCGCTTCACAAGACTAAATCCAGCTTAATAAACAGTGATTTTATAGAAGAAAAATGAAAGCTCCCCCTCTATCCACTTATCAAACTACTGCATATGCATCACCAACACACACAACCAGTTTCCTCAGAACTCGACATCTGACAGATCATCAGGAAAACAGAGCTAATCTATCCGTACCCATCAACATCGTATCATAGGTGACTGCCAGATACTTAAGAAGCTATCCAAAAGAAATGTCACAACTCTTTTTCAAGACACTACAAAAGAAATGTTCCAAATAAAATAAAGCAAATGCACGTACAAGTAAATGAGCCAAAGAACTTAATAAAAAGAGATTGATTAAAATGAGGACCAGAATGTTCAAAAAGGACTGAGAGAGAGAGGTGCCAAAGGCGCATTAAATGGATTCAATGGCTTTAGGTTATAAATGCTTTTGGACTCCTCAGCAATTTTTAGCCAAAAATGATAATTCAAGTTAGAATCAAAATTCTGATGTCACTTAGGAAAAAGAAGGCTGAAATTTCTCCTTTGTAAATGAGCACTGCTCCATTTACAAAGGAGAAATATCAGTTTATACTGATGGAAAATCTTGCCTACAGGATTTTAAAACCGAGCGCTACAATATTCACCATTATTTTAAAATCTTACCCCATTAAAATCTGCGTTAAATTGTGTGGTGCAATGTTCCCACAGAGTGTACTACCTTATCTGTTTGTATCTTATGTTTACAGCATCATCTGGATTGTTTAGATCTCTTAAGTTAACCTTCTTTCCTGCTTTGTCACCCAAGTCGTTCTTTCAATAACTAATAAACTAGTACTCAACATTTTACCAATTTCTTCAAAATACAATTTTATGAGTTTTATATTTAAAAACTTTAATGGCAGTGTAATAAACAGCAAGATAACAGTTTAATTTTCCCTTTGATTTAATGTTAGCTTCAGTATCATTTTGCATTGTATAAATATATATTGTAATAAGAAAAAAAATATTTCTAATGACGTCTTTAGACATCTCGTCTAAAATTCATGACTACATTTGTTTCATTTCAAATGCTGTTTGAGAGTTTTTCAGCATACTTGGCGGATTCAATATAGCAGCAGGGACAAACTGCAGCCATCCATAGGAGAATATACCTTTATGTGGGTGCTTTGGGGATGGAACATCTATAGCTGTAAGGCAAAAAATGCCATCATAAATTTGGATGGCATTTACAAAGCCCTCTAAAAAGTCTTTGCATATGATTATAGCTGAGGTATGATATTTTTGCAAGTAAAAGACCCAGAATAGATTTATGTTTCAACTATATCGTCCTGAGATGCATATGGATGCTAAATTGCAAGTGATACTAAAGGGAATTTTAGTAACTGAAGAGGATGGAGTCAAATTTTCTGGTTGGTTTTTTTTTTTTTTTCCCCTCAAAAATCATTGCTCATTATTTGCATGTCATCAAAAGATCATTGGGTATCCAGGCTATATATAACAATGACGGCTGCTAAACGCCGAAGGCATGAGATGGAGATGGGTAAATATGCAGATTTTTTCGACCTGTGACCTGTTACTACATGGTAATGTTCTTAAATGACTTTTATGATGACACGACTAAGTTTGGTGTTAATATCGGTTTTGAAGACTTAATTGGTATACACTGCCGTTGAACATATGTTTTAATTAATAAAAGAGCTGTCGTCAGGATTGAAAATAGCTCAGGTAATTTACCATGTACTGTAAAGTCACCTGATTTCTGCACAATTTGAGGTGAAGAGTTTATACATTATTCCAAAGAAAGAAAGAAAGAGTTGCAAACTGAATTCATGTGCATCGTACCAAACTGAAATGGATTTATAATTTGACAGGTCAAGAGTGTACTCATGGAACTGTTATGTATTGCTATCCAGTGGTTCTTGGTATTTTTACCATATGACTGCCTAGGTTTGACAGTCACAGGACTGAACAGTCATCTCGTTTCTCCGTAACACAAAAAATAATTTGTAGCTGACCTACGGCTGCTGTGCTCTTTTACTGGAAAGTGTCCATTGCCAGTTGCACGCTGGTGAGCGCCCGCTGGAATGGCACTGCGGACCTGCCACCGGCAGCTCCTGGGGAAGGCTTGGCAGAGACTTAAACTCCCAGGCAGCAGGGACTTAAACTTGCTTTCCAGCAGATCGGCTCTCAGGCAGGTGATATCAGATAGGTGAAATCGGCCTCGTTTTTCTGCATTCCCAGTGGCTTTAGCATTCTGGGAGGAACAAAGAATCCCCCCGGAAAAAATAAAATCTTCCCGTCGCAGAGAAGACAGAGCACAGCAGTTTGGCTTTGGCATCGTTTCCAGAGGAGCCGTGTATGACCATGCCGCCTGCAGGTCTGCTTGTGTGATCTGCCCAACACCTCTCTCATCTACTGAGCAATTTAAAACACATCCGACAGAGAGGCAGAGGGTTCGCAGGGAAAAAGGGGAAAAGTCCCTGTAAGTTTCATGAAAACAGGCATGGGAAGGGCAGAGGTAACATGTAAGTGCTCTCTCCAGTGCTGTCACTCTCGCAAAGTGCCTGGCACGAGCTCTCTCCTTACTAGGCACTGGAGAACCCACACAAGAGGGACACCTGGTACATCCCCCCAACCAACACAAAAGGTCTATGCACCGAGAACAAGAGCATTGGCATTGTTTGAATAAGCACACCCACCATGTAGTGCTCCGCGGTGTTCGGGGTTTCTTAGATATCCTAATTTTATAAAAGAAAGTAAAAGAAGAAAAAAGAAACAAGGTGAGAGAGAACACTATCATATTTTGTAGCAAGCAGGATACTGTGTGAAATCTTGGCCCAGTGAAGTGATAAAGGGGAAGCTTTCAGTTTGCTTAAGGGAAAACTTACAAGCAAATAGCAAAACTACCAAAATACCACATTGCAGAAAATGGGTGCATTTAGGTTCAATTAAGCTGTAAAAAGGAAAATGGCACTTTAGCTTACAAAAATGAAGGGACAGAGGGAGCTATCAGAAGCAACTTTACAAGATTTGTATGCATGAGGATGCTGCTTCACTGGACCAAGAAAACTACAGTATGGGACAGGATTTTTCTTTTATTAGACACTTTGCTAGATAGCTTTGTCGAACCTCAGAAACTGCTGCTCTGGCATTATGAAATAATCCTACATAACTTGATCTCATGAGCTTAGGAACACAGAGAAATAGCCATGCCAAATCAGATTACAGGGATCCACCTAGCCCAGTATCCTCTCTCTGACAGTGGTAACTAATGGATGCCTAGAAAAGAGTAAAATAAAAGACCAGGGAAAGCATACAGTGATAATTCTCCAAAATACTCTCCCAGACTCCAATGATTTGTGATTCAAGGACTTCTAGGACAAAGCTGATATCATGGTATTGAAGATACTCGAATCCAAATGCACAGATTTACACCCCCCTCCTCCCCTTTTTTGGATTTCTACCCCCATGAGAGTTCTACTAGTCACACAAAAAAGGTTTCACAGTTTGGTGCTGGCAAGTCCAGTGTTCTTGCCACTAACTCTGAATAAGCTAACAGATTTCAAGCCCAATGATGTTATGTGTATAAGAGCATCCAACACTTTTTCCTACGTAAAAAAGTGACATGTGTGCTGAGGTGCTCTAAGTGTATATACTTTGGGAGATTTTATATATATTTTTTTTTTCTTTTTTTTTTTAAATCAAGAATCTGGCTGTAAATTGATATTAACATTTTTCAGTATATGTGTAAAACACATGTTTCAGAAGAATAGAAGAGAGAAACTGTCACTCACTGGGAAGCTTTAGAGCTATCTGGCTCCCTGGGAAACTGCATGCAACTATTCTGGTGTCCAAGGGTTTGACCAGTGAGTTTCCTCTTCCTGCAAAGAATGAATGCAGAAGTAACAGAAAGTCTGAGGGGGAAGATTTTAGTAAATGGCTAAAGATACTCCTATTCTGCCCACTCCAGCAGGTAGGAAGCAGGTGGTGGTGGTGGAAGAAAAAGGGTAGGAAAGGAGAAACGCCTAACTTCCCCTCCCAGCAGCTGGCACAGGGGAAGGGCAGGAGGCTAACCTAGGAGAGACTCACACACTCACAGCTCAGCCCTCTGAAATCCCTTTGTGATGCTGCATTGATATGCAACGATGCCGACAGGTCATCGCAGTCCCAGCACTGCCACACAATGTCAGAACGTTCTGCTCTGATTATCTGGGGTCTTGCTGTGACTCCCTTTCAGGATGGAGCATGGCTCACCGGCACTTGGTGATTGAAACTTAGCACACTGGGGTGGCGTAGCTTCATTAATGCTGCTACCAGTAACATAAAAATCCCGTCTGCCCAGATAGGAACAGTGACTTCTTAAGCATCATGCTTATTTTACTATCCGCTTTTCAGGGGAGTTTTTCTGAAGTTTTAATTTTCTAATTGAATTGGTGCCTATATGTGAATTTTTTACTTCATTTATAAAAAGAATCAGTAAAAGTAAGGGTCTTAAAAAAAACCAAACAACAACTTATCCTTACATTTTTGAAGGCATATTGACTTTGTAAGAATCTAAAGGCAGGAGTGATATATTAGGGAGTCCCTATAACTTCACTTAAAGCAAAAATTAGAAAGTGATCGAAAAGTTTTATAGAGGAGAGCAGAAATATAATTTTAAGCCTCTTAAAATTGCCTGAACTGTGAAATCAAGTAATGAACACTAGAAAAAGATCTGTCAGCTGGAATCAAAGCTTAGACTAGTCAGCATTTTCTTCCTAAACCTTATTATGGCAAAGATTTTTCATCTCTGCACTCTGTTCATCCCAACAAATAAACTGACTTGACCTCCACCTGTTACTCAGTGAAGTCTGCTGTCATCTTTGACTAAACCCTATTCTTTCCCTTCAAAGCCCTCTGCACCACTGAGAAGGTGGGAAGACACAGCTGTGCACTGATTCAGGTTGATACCAGTTCATAACCACACAGCATTTCACAGTACAAATTACAAGCAACAGAGGAAGAAAAAAAAAAATGTAGTGCCAATGAATTCTGGAAGGGGGCAACATTTTTCATCAATTTAACAATGAGATTTTCATAGAAAGAAGTTCTTTTTTTGTGTGATATTATGAACTAGCATTTGAGGCAAGAAACATTTTGCTTATGCCATAACAATGAACCTGTGCTAGCACCACATAGGAAGAAGTGAAGAACATAATGGAAGCTATTTGTGTTTCTTTTATATTTCATAAGTTGAATGCATTAACTGTTTCAAAGAGGTTCAGCTCCAAATGCATGTAGGTTTCTAGACTTAGAAACAAGTCACAGCTATATAATGTAACATTGCTAAATAAAAAAAAATAGTATTATGGAACATAGAACAGCAAGATATGTCATGAGGAAAACTGTATAGCTATAGCAGTCATTTCTTCAAATATATCATCACGACAAAACCACGTAAGAAGCTTTCTAATACAACGACATATCAGAAAAAGCCATTTCATATAAAGTTGGACTTCTCTGGGTGATTAATGCTACGTTCAACAAAGGAGACAGTGTCTGTCTAATTACATTAAATACTTATCTTCTAGGGATTGGCAGGGTGTTTCTGCTCAATGTCACTTTTCATGACAATGTAATGATAGATCCGTTTACTTACCAGTGCCATTAGCAAAAATTGTACTGTTTTCTCAACTGCCCTCATATCACGAAAATATTTGATTAACACACTGTAGCTTATCTAATACTCTAAGCAACATATTCTGCATAGTTTTCTCTCTATTAAAAGAACAAGATTACAGCTTGTAAAATTTTTATTGCACTCACACAAAAATAAATGAATAATGTGTGATATAGTTCAAGTATCTTACTAGTTCACAAAACAGGTTTAGTTGATTTAAAATATTAACTTGTACTTAAAATATTAAGATTTTCGGGGAAACAAGCAAACAAACAAAGTCATTACTCTGAAGCACTACTTGCCGTCCAGTCTTTAGTTATTATTTCCTTTTCATTTCAGCATTTCAGCACATCTTTTGAAACTTTTAATACCATAGGAAAAAAAAAAAAAGCTTTCATTCCTTTGCTGAAAAATAGATATGGCCATCTCCCAAGTCTTTAAAATTCACCGCATCGTGAACTGACTCTTCAGAGTCATGCTACTGTGCCAACATACAAAGAACAATAAACCTCTGGAAGAATGTACACAGCGAAGGCAGTTTATATAGTAACAAGATAATTTCATAAACCTATATTGAAGAGAAAGGCTGTGATGTAACATTCTAGCAGTATATATCAGCTACCTGATATTTACTAACAAGGTTAAACTACTATCTGTTTGTCTCAGCACTCTTCATAATTCACTTTTTAATGGATGGACAGGAAAAGTCAGCAGTGTATGGCACAGATCATTTTAGAAATAGAACAAGACAGCTTACGGCAGTATCTATTTCAAAACATGCTCCATCTTTTCATACGATCACATCAAAAGTCTATACTTAGCAACTACAATACTTCAAATCTACTCATAAATCCTTTGAGGGGTGGATTTCTATTTCTAAGTAAAACAGCAAATTTGAAAAACAAAGAATCCTGAGGAGGTGTCCCTGTCAACTGGTACCATGTATAGTGCATTAGTTCTCATCTTCTTGGTATCTTATGCCTCTGCAGGAGAAGGCACATGGGAAGCTTCCTTCAGTGAGGAGTTAGGACATCAACCCCATTTTGTTACAGCTCCTCACACTGCCATGAAATGGCAGCAAGAACATACCCAAATTGACTCGTATTAGGCATAACTTGACACAGCAATGCAGAAACCAAAACTGTCTTTTAAAATCCCATGCAAGTGATTCTTGCAGCGAGAGAATGACACTGCAGCCAACTGCCACATATGACTCTCCAAATTAATAATGGATTTAGGATATTCATTCCCTGAGCTGCGAGGGTTCGGGGTGTGTCTGCAATTATCTAGATATAAGTCTGACACACATTATCCTTCTATCAATGTCATTTCCCTTAGTAGCCAACAGATTATCAGCAGCTTTGTGATATTCCAGGTGTCAAAGAAGAATTAAAACCACAACAATTGCACAAACAAAGGGACAAAAGACGGGATACGTGTTTCTAAGCCCTGCATATCAATTTAATATGTGCAGCTGACAATGATGCAAATGTCCTCGGGAGAGAGGCAGCAAGATCTGTGCCCAAACATACACACACCACCGTCAGCAAGATGGCAGGGAACAGAAGCAGTAGGATTCCCAGCCCAGGACACATGCCTCAGCAGGCAAAGCAACCCAATGAAACAATCCTCTGGTTGGGGAGAATTTTGGAAGCACCTGATATGGAAAAGGGCCCTAAACAAGCCAGATGGTACTTTTAGCTGGCAGCAGAAAGTAGGAGACAGCCAAAAACATTACAGCATTTCCCCAAGAGGCCAGCAAATCGATTTTTAACCATTTTTTTTTTAAAGTGATGCTATGAATATAAAAAATAATGTTTCTATGCATTTTTAAATCGCTAATTTTATGAATAATACACTTAAGAAGGCAACAACTGGAAGAGATGAGAAAGCAATGGTTTTTCACTTTCCCCGGGTGGTTGTATATTTGACATCAGGTTTCTATTCAGTCACTGCCACTGTTTACTCTACATTAAGTGCCAGTTTTTGTTCAGGGTTTTCCACATAGCATTAAAGAGAAAAATCCTGCAAAAGTAGAGAATCATAGAATCATAGAATACCAGGTTGGAAGGGACCCCAAGGATCATCTGGTCCAATCTTTCTTGGCAAAAGCAAGAGAAATAGCACTGTAAAATCACAATAGCACAACAGTTCACAGGACACGGGAGAAATGTTGTTTGTAAGACTGCTTTGCCCTCTTAAAACCTGTCCACCCCAAATTATTGGGCTTCTAGATGATCATTTTTTAAGAGAGGGCAAACTATTTAATACTTACAAGTTCCCATTTGGCTAGGGATTTGCATAATACATACAGCTGGTTTGGGGATCTTTTAATTTTTAAATTCTCCAAATGGCCAGAATTTGGAATTCCACCTGGATGACAGGACTCTTTTCAGGAATCAATTTAATGTCAGATGTTGAACCTTTACTTTGACAGTCAAAAGCAGCTCCTTGCACATCACGTTTAGATTAGGTGTGGCCGAGCGGTTTTCACTCAAGGAATGGGAGATGTAGGTTGTAAGGACTGAAAGGGCAGAGCGAGGCAGAGGAGTCATGAAACAAGTGCGAATGGCCATTACCCTTTGCTTCAAAGATGCACCTCACACCTAGGATTGGCCAAGTTCAGAGCAAGAGTCAGGATGATGCTTTACTTTCATTTGCTGTTATTTTGGTTAACAGAAAAGGCAAGCCCTAAGACAGGGTTAAATCTGGACTACTTCCAAAGTGCTTTCTCCTGTTCAGAGCAAGGTAGTGCATTAGCCTGCTGCATCACAGATAATACTCCTGGAGACAAACGTGGGCTGCTGTAATAAAACGGGATGTTACACTGAGTACAAAGGAAGATAATCCATACATTTATATTTTTCAAATCTCATTGAATATAAATCCTTACTTTAAAAAAAAAAAAAGTATTTCCCGCCTATAGATGGAACCTAAGACTTTGCCTCCAGCCCTTGCTGATATAAAATAGTCCCATTCTTTTCAAGGTTACTGCTCTTGGACATGAGGATTGCAGGTACCATCTCACTTTGCTGGCTTTTGGGGGCTTGAAGATCCGCACGCAAATCCCAGCGAGCCAAATGAAGACTATGCACAAAACAGTAAAACAGCCTATAATTTTCCAGCTAATTTTAGCAACAGGATCTCTTATGTTATGCTTTTTGGTGTATATCACACTAAAAATAGCAGCAACCATTGATGTAAGGGAATAGCAAAAAGGATGATCTCATTAGGACTGTGGGCTGTGCAAGAGCGGTGTGGGCAAGCAGAGCTGGAGGATGCTATGGATTACCCTGCTCTCCCCTGAGCAAGATACCAGTGAACTCAGACTAGAACTGTAGCCAATATCCGCACTAGATGAAGATACTGCTGAACTTCAAGTCTTTGTGGAGCTGGAAAATGAAAGAAAATTAATAGTACTTAAACAACATCCCTTATTTAGCTGCAGTGTCCTTATTACAGTCACTCCAGTGGGGCTCGGGGTAGCACTGCATTTGTGCCATATGGATTATGGGTCAAGGTTACAGACTACCCACTTTGGGTGAACAACACAGCTGCTATCACAGCACACATACATTCCTGGAGGTATAGGATGGCTCTGCAGCCACTCAGCCAAATTGTTACCTGAGCTAACAGGCTGCTAGACAGATTTCTCTGCTTTCCTATGCTCACTGACTGCTGCGGTCAAAGTGTTGGGGCAGCACTTAACTTGAAAGAAAGGAACCAGGGAATGATTTATTCACTACTTCTGGCAGTAAAAAAACCCACTGTGGAGCATCAAGCAAAATGATCAGGCAATGGACAAAAGAAGTGGTTCTTCCTTACACAGCACTGAGTAAAACTGGAACTCGCTGCCATGGGATGTTGTGGGGGCCAAAATAGAGAAAGAGTTAAAAACATCCGAGCACATCTCTGAAAGAATGAAGGCTGTCAAACACAAAGATGCAAGCAGAGTCTCTGGCTCATGAAACCAAGCTGTTTGCTGCCAAAATCCATGAGGCTGTACTCTGAAAAGCATCACTGGATCACTGTCCTGCTGTTGTATTCTTTCCTTAAGTGTCCACACCAGCTCTTGTCAGAGACAGCATACTGGGCTAGGTGAGCCTTCAGTCTAGCTGAGAAGAGCCATTTTTTCTTCTCTGTGGGCACATCCACAGTTTTTGTAGGCTGGAATGTGCTGTACCTGGCAGCTGAGAAACAGGAAAATGAGGTATCCAGCTCAATGAAATTAAGATCTCAGGATTCCTCCTCACTTTGTGCAGAACCAGGGGAACATCGAGAGTCAGCGTGGCAGACACAGTGTGGGAGAGGAAACAAACAAAAGTGATGTAATATGGTCTGCTTCCTGTTCCCGGTCCTGTACCATCTTCTCTCTGTCCCCTAACACCTCTCATTGCACATTTTAACTTTGGGTGAAAATGTTTCCTTTAAAATAAAGCCTGTTTTCTCCTCTAAAGCAAAGATCAAAATGTGTGCACGGAGTACAGTAGCCGCACTGTGTGCTACGCAGTGGAGTGATGGTTGTACTGGGAATGTTAATAAACAGTGCCGAGAGCAGAACTTCTGCATAAAAAAGGGTGTATGTTACATCTCTCCCCCTCTCCCCTGTCTCATGCAATATTTACACAGCTGTGCTTTGTAAAATGTGTAGGGGAGTTTTTTATTATTATTTTTTGGTAATTTATTTACCTAAGATAGGCCAGCATCTGTTTTGCGGTGAGCTTCTTTCACGAAGTTTCACAGTTGCCTTGACTGATGCAAAAGGAGGTCATGGTCCTTACTCAGTGATCCTAAAACCATTTGTTTCAACCACGTTGCCATTCCATTTTGCTAATTTGTGTTCTGCTCTATGTTTTTGGTTTGTCTTCTATTTGGAAAAGTGCATCCCTTGGGGAACTGATCTGGCTAGGTGAGTATTTTAGTTATCTGTTTTATAAAATGCAGAAGTGCACAGGAATTTGCAATAATATGCATCGTTTACTGGCTCTCAATATGTACTGTATATTGGCTCTGAAGACTACTAATATTTTCCAGCTGCCTCCAAAAAAACAAGAGTTCAATGCAGTCTTTGCAGTGGGTCCCTTCCCATGACTGCCTGCACAGGTGATGAAGACTTTTCCTGTGTCCTGAAGAATTAATAAGCCTGAACATTTCTGTACCAGCAGCATACCACAGGAGATAAAATATTGCTTCTGCTTCCCAAACACATTAGAAAAAGCAAGTCTGCTGATCTCAACTGCTAAGACAGCACATGAAAGGAATGCAGTCCATTTCCTAACCAAGATCTAATCTATAGAAGAGTTTATAGATCCAAGTCAACATCCTGAATTGGTCCCAGAAGCAAACAAGAAAACTAGTTCAACTTTTGGAAGACAGGTACAATACTTTCAATGTGTTTAATCTCATTTTGCAATTAAACAGTCCCATGCCACACTATCAGATGATCTTCAAGGATAACTGCATGTTTGACAGACTCCAAATCAGCAAGAAATGCACAGCCATGTTCAAACAGAGGGTGCTTCTGTCCTTCGGAGCTCACCTCTGAAAAGATGTAGAAAGTGTGTGCTTTTGTCCCAATACCAAGGAAGCTTACAGTTTTCACCTGGTGTCAAAAGTGAAGCACAAACCATATCACTGTCTTTGCTTTATGTGTATATGTTAAACAGAATGAGTGCAGAATACGGCTCAGCCAGCAAGGACATATGAAGAACGTTAGGTCCATGGACTACCAATACAGCACTCCCATCACAGGAATCCCATTGTCATCAGGAAGCATTGTGCCAGCCTTTGTCAGGGAATAGTTTTCCATGCACTAAATCTTTCCTATCACTCTGAAAAATTATTCAGATGATGCTAATTGTGTGTGGAGCCAGAAATAGCTCAGGTGATCTTACGGTTGTCACAGCGCACAGAAGATCTGCTTTTAATTTGGTCATTAAAGTCAGTGAAAATAGTATGTATGGGTGATGCTAGCACCAGGCCAGTCGAAAACACAGCTTTAATTTGATATCTGAAGTGAAACACTTTCTGCATTTTTTAATTCAGAACTCCTACAGCTCCATACCCATTTTTAAATGATGCATTTCCTGACATCTGGAATTAGATGCAGGAAGCAGAGCCACAACATTGACTGACCGACTTCTCCGGGACCATACTGAAGGGATGTTTTCCTCAGGGGATTACAGCAAAGCTGAGGCATGTGCTCTAACACTTGCATGGGATTATTAATTTTATTAAAAATGGAAAGTACAGTTTAGGCTGAATCTCAGGGCCAAGTTTCTTGTGTTGTCCAGTGTGTGGAAAAAAAGGAGCCTTTGAGGGATGTGAAAACATCTAGGACTTTTCAGTCTGAACTGACTTTTCAATTGGTAGTTCTTTCCCCACCTCTAACTTCCTTCCATGATTTTGAGACAGTAATGCCAGCAGCATGGCATGTTGTCACAGGTCTCATGCTACTACGTGAATTGCCAAAGAAAAGCTGAGCTATTGATCCAGTGGTAATTTGCTGTCAAAATGACTGTCTGTTACAGCAAATGAGTAGTGTTAATCGTCTGACTTGATGAATGCTATTGCAAAAGACTGACAATGCTCAAAGCACCATTATTGACCTGCTGCATTTTTCCCGGCTCACATTAAATTCTTGATCTCTGCTGGCCTTGACCAATTAGAGTTTAAGTTATCCATTAAGGTGTAGTTCTGGAAAAGTTCTGTTTAAAATAAACAAAAACTTATATTGGTGAGTAACTCATCAACTATGCAGCAGTCTGATTCTGATTGCCTGGCAGAGAAACACACACATTTTGTGCAGTATCTGATAAAAGATCTATAATGTGCTAACACAAACCTATCATGTAGCACCTGTGACTAACAGATTGTGATATCAAAGTCTTGATGCCTAAGTGCTCCTGTAAATGCATTAAACTTTTAGCGGCAGGAACTGTAGACTGCCAGTGACAAGGAGCTGATATGGTATTTCAGTAAAAGTTGATAAGTGTTATTGCTCTTAGAAGAAAAGAAAAATCTTCTGTTCTTGAAAACCACTGGGCAGCTTGTGTTTTGATGGGATACTGTAATGCAGAGAGCAGGGATAAGGGAACACACGGACTCTATGAAAACAAAAAGACACTTAAGAAAAGCTCTGTATTCTACAGTAGCTGGAGTTCCTTGAAGTATGCTCCATTGTATGCTTGACTTCGGGCATCTACCTGTTCACCTGAAACCAACTTCTTAGGTGGCAGCATGCACATGGGGCCATGTTTAATTCCATGTACCGGTAATGGAAGCATGCAAGGTAGCACAGGCCCAAGCACGCTCTGCTTCTTGGCTGTGGCAGAACAAGGATGTTGGAAGACTCTGTAAGTGGGGAGAAATGTGGGAAACCGTATCAAGCCTTGGAGATGAGAAGAAGCATGGGTCTGAATGGGAATGGGGAAATGGGGTGAATGGCAGCAGGAGTCTTAGTCACAGTATACAGTCTAACAAAGCTCAGAAAAAGTTCTTCAGAGGAAATGAACAGTGGAAATTTGCATGAACCTGGAAGGCAACAGGTTCTGTCTGCCATACCGCTCATGGCATCTCTCCAGCTTAACGACACAAATTAGCCTGATGAAATTCTCTCTGCTGTAAACCAAAATGTTCCGGCCACCAGAGAAACATGATCTGTTTCTGACCTCTCATTCGAAGAGCCAAACTATGCCATGGGCTGGAGGTTTGTCTGGTTGTGAAATGTTCCCACTGTCTTAAGATATTAAGTTCAATGGAGGAAAAAATGGCACTGGTGCCTGCTGATAGATGTGTCAAGGTATGTAATGAAGCTGCTGCACAAGGCAGGTACGATCTTAATGGCTATGTGAGTGTGCTGTCTGACTTTTCTTTACACACTGAGAATTGGAGGGCAAGACAATGTCACATCTGGGAAATACTGAGTCAATATAATTGGCAGGGATCCTGGATGTAGATCTCCTCTGATCTAAGGAAAAGGGAAGTTTCCTTGGTTTTGTCTTTCTTAAATGAGTCTATGAGTATCCAAACAGTTCATCTTAAGGAAATTAATGAAGACCATGACATTCCTGTGTCCAGTTATGACCCAGTGAAAACTGTCCACTACAGCAACTCACTGAAAAGTAGTGCCAGAGAATGATTTGATATTGAATACTCTAGGTCTGAAGTTGAATGTCTTCCCAGTAAAAAGGGATTATTTTTCTATTCCTTATTTTGTATAATACATGGTTCTCATGTTTTTCATCATATTTTCTACAGTCATTGGCAGTAATGTAGCACAACCATTGGAAATTTCTCTGAGCTCTGAGTTAGTGTGTGGCGTCAAGTCTTTTGATAAGCCCATAGACCTTTTGCCTGAGGACAGATCAGATGCACTCTGCATCA
This sequence comes from Buteo buteo, assembly GCF_964188355.1. Taxonomy (NCBI): domain Eukaryota; kingdom Metazoa; phylum Chordata; class Aves; order Accipitriformes; family Accipitridae; genus Buteo; species Buteo buteo. The sequence continues at coordinate 41,201,961 of NC_134180.1, read as the reverse complement.
CTGATGCTGGGACATTCTATACATATTTTTATCTTCTAGGTAGTGCCAGGCAACAACTGTGTTTAGGGCATAAAGAATGCATAAAGAACACAATCTAGGATCTCCCTTATACCACTTTCTCTGGCATTTCCAAGATATAATTCCAAACAGACTTTGAAAACAAACTCTTGTGGTCATCTGATCTATGCCTGAATGAGTATTTCTGGTGTGCAAGGCATAAATAAAAGTTTCTCAGTAAATATGGAGAAGAAGTTTTCTTGCATGCTGAGAATCTGCCAAGAAGAAAGCCCATGCCAGATTTAAGAAAAGCATTATTGAAACAAGAGTTTGGACCAGTTGCCTGCATGTGGTTGTTCCATAAGCAGCAACGGGGAGAGACACGGTACCATTAAGTTAGGGGTCACTGTCACTGCAAGGGAAATACTCCAAATAGGAGTTGCAGCTCCTCAGCTGCATAGAAATTGCTCAGAAATCATTTTCAGACAGTCCCATAGATGGTGACATGAGAACAAGCAGCACTAGCCTGAGCGGTGTAGTGAGCAATCATGAGGCTGACTTTAATAGCATCTTTACTACCAAAGACGTGTCCAGCAGTCTAACAGGGAGCTCTCTAGCTTACTGCAGGTTCATATAATATTATCAACTTCATGAGCCCCTGGAACTGTAAATATGTCTTTCAGTCATGCAGTGATGTTATTACTAATTTCTTAAGGTTTTTTGCACTGAAAATCTCATTTGGTTCCTGGGGTTTTCAAGGTGAAGACACACAAGAGCCTAGCACAGCTTGACCAGCAGCAGAACAGCCGGGATGGAGCTGGGGCAAGGGAAAGTGGATGACCACGGTATGAAAAGCCCCATCAGTCTTTCAGTGGAAGAAGGACCACAGAGCTCTATCTATTTTACAAATGGATGCAGTGCTGTAAGTTGGTCAAGACCACAACTGAAGCAGAACTAATTGTCCCTTCAGATATCTCAAGAAGTGCAAGGAGTACAAACATGTACCTTTCCTGGGATTACTGTCCTCTGGGGACCAAACTAACTTGTGGAAATACAAGTACCAGGAAGATCTAAGTAAAGAAACTAATAGGATGCTTTGAATTTGCATCTTAAACATTTTTTCCATGCCACGCTGTAGAAACACAACGGAAGTAAAATTGGCAAATACCATCCATATGCTATACTACAAAATGACTGACAGAGCACAATGTGAACATTACTCCTAGACTGAACCAAGAGAATGCATTAAAAAAATGCATAAGTGGAATACTGATATACATTAACTCAATCTTCTCTTATTATGGAATTAAAGAACTTATACCTGTAATTATGGCTTACCCCCATTACAAGCAGAGCTGCCACAGAACTGAACACGGGCCAGCTTTGTGCATAAGTTCAAAGCCAGTGTGATGTTGCCTTATTTTCTTACTATCATCATCTTTATCCTCCCTTGCCCTTCTTCTCAGTTAACAAGAGTTATGTACTGAAAGTGCTGAGATAAAGTAATGGTAAGGAGGATACCGCAAAAGGTATTTGAAAAGCAGAAGTAATTTACTACATGTCTGCTTTGTTTTACTTCCTAAGCCTTCCTGTTGTGAAAGGAAATTCATCTTTTCTGGCAGACTCCAGCCTTTTTAGGCCTGAGAGCTCCCCAGGAGCTTTCGAGTGCAGGTAAATGGATGCGAGACTCAAGGAGTACAGTACAAGGAACATGGAATTAATGTTGGTTTTTGCTTTGGCTGTCACGTCTGACGTATAAGGAGAGTGCTACAACCTTGCTTGCAGTAAGTATCTAGATGTAAAAAACACAAGGCTGAGTCCTCTGCTCATTACTATGGGTCTGAAATGCCACGAATGGAAAGGTCATGTTACTGGTGGGTGAAGCATGCAGGATCTACACCCAGCAAAGTCTCCACATGAGACAGATGTTGGGGTGCTTCAAGCCCCAGGGCCCCGTGACATAAAAGCGCAGAAGAAGGACTGTGGATGGACAATAGGTGCAGCCTCTATTCTGCACACAGCAGAGACCCCAAGAGTAGGCACAGGGGAAGCATCCACTGCCTAATCTAAATAGCACACAGAGTGGTTTTGTCCTCTTCTGTTCTCCTGCCAGTTTGCACATATGTTCTGAGTATACAGCCTGCCCTCCAAAGACCACTTACAGGGGCAATCACAGGGAAGCAAAGCAGGAAGAAAGTATCCAAAAAGGGAATTTGTTCAAGAGAAAAAAATGGAGACAGATGTAGAGCGACTAGTCACGGCTGGCGGTAAATAACCCTCTGCCTGGAGTGCTCACTTTCTCTAAGAGGAGTTCACATATTCCATTTCATATTTCCTTTCTAAGAAGTCAAATCTTTGTTTTCCTGGCATTTGTTCTTTTTTTTTCTTTCCCCTATATACTTTTTCCCTTCTGTACAGTCTAAAATTGTCTCTCATTTTCCCTTTCCCTTCTACGTTGTGCTCTCTTTCAAGTGCGACATTTCTCCAATCTCCCTCTGATGCAGACCTGATTTCCCTGCACTGTCCCAGGCAACACCTTTTGCTACAGCCCTCTCATTAGTCTCTGTGCCACAAGCACTTCCCTCTGTCTCTACATGTGCGTAAGCATATGGGTGCTTCACACCTGCTCCTGTGTTAAGAGTCCCCACTTTTTCTCATGTGCACACCTCAGAATTAAGCAAATGCAACACACACAGACAGAATATTCATCCTCTCACTCCCATAAACCTGTCAAGGCATATAGGCCAAGAAGCTATCTCTGCATAAATCTAAATCTCCTGCGAGGAAGCAATCTACTCAAAGGCAATAAAGCCAAAGGATATATTATTATCTTTGGTGTGGATCCTACTGGGCTGGGAGGTTGGCTGCTGGCTCCTCTCTGAACTTTCCTTCCCAGCCAGAACAGCCATCCCACAGACAAGTCTAAGCTTCCTTTCCTTGGTCTGATTTCCTCCTCCTGTTGTTTGGCTGGTAACCCAAAGGACAGGGTTTAATTATGGAGTTTGGAAACCTGGCTTACGCTATTCTGCCAGCACAGGATAAAACTTCAGCCTGCCTCCCGAACCAGCATCATTCTGCACCGTTGATACCTGCATTATCCCACGCAGCATAAAATGAACCACATGGAAGAAATGCCAAGTCAAACAAAAAGACGGTTTTAGTCTTTAAACTTCTACTGCGAATTTCAGTGGGAAAAAAACAAAACACTGAAGCTCAAAGATTATTGTATGTTAAAACTGTGCCATCGTTTTGACTGTAGACTAAATAAACAGCCAGGCCTTTCTCTGGACAGGAGAGACATCGGAAAGGATGGATCTGAAACAGGCCCAGGTTCCAGAGCTCCCCTCCTCAGAAAGGAACACTGCGGCAAGCCACCGGGTAATACGGGATGTTAACATCATTTGTACAGCTTTCAGATGACCAATATATTTTCTAGGCAGATGCCCCATCGAAGACTCATAAAACATCTTACCCTTCTGGAGATAAAGCACCCACGTCAAATACAAAGGGCCAGGCGTTAATATCAGACCCACCTGTGATTTTTGAGGTAGGGCAGGGCACTGTGCACAGACCGCAGCAGGATGTGTCCCTCGGGGGGGAGCACCTTGTGCCAGTGACATACCACTGTTGCCCTGGCATGGAAGGACACTTCAGTACTGTTTTGTCCTTCACCACTGATGAGCTGTGGCTCTTCAGGTAATCTCTCTGCCAGCTGTGCTCTTGCAGTGACCCTGTTTTACAAGAAGCTGAGGCAATGAATTCAGAGGACAGGCTGCTGGAAAGCCACGGCAGAAGTATTGGGGTGGGGCTGCATAGATATAGCATAAAGATGGTTTGAAAGTGCATCCCACGCAGGCAGGATAAAGCTCTTTTTCTTCGTAGCTGTGACAGTGATAGATAGCTTGGTGGATCTGAGCTATATCTAGTTGGTACCTGGCTTGAGTCCCTGATGTTGCAAGGTGATTTTCTGCCCTTTCGCAGGCAAGACTAAGCAGAATCTGGGATTTTTCTGTAGTAAGCGAGGAAGGTCATGAGGAAGGAAGAACCTTCTATTCTCTGACTTGTTCTTGCCTTTCTGAGCACCTCAGAAGTTTGACATGGGCAGTTGTGCTTCTTCATGATGGGAACCCAGTGGTGCCAAGAGTGGCGAAGGTGCTTTGGAGGTGTAAAGCTCTTGTCCAGCTCAGCGGCTCAGTGCCACCATCTAGTCAGGACTTGGATGAGACAGAGGTAACGATCACATGTGGGGGAAACCACCAAGAGTGACAGCAAAATTAATAGCCAACCTCTGGCTGTTGCACAAATGGAGAACATTTGTCATTAACAAAGGGTACCCCAAACTTTGGGGGGAGTTAGCTCCCAGTCTGACAATGATGTAGAAGCAGTGATCCAGTCAGCTTTTAGCCATCTGCGTCTGCAGAGGAGGTTGTGATCTCTCCCTTTCAATGGGCGCTGAGCTTTTGTTCGTGTTTTTGCCGCTCCATGAGCAGACTAGTTTAGTACAAGGTGAAGCTCTGCCTTACATCATCTGGAGCCTGGAGCTGATGGAGGAAACAGCCCCTAGTGTCTGCTGAGCAGGACACCTTGCTGAAAACACCAGAGCCCTGGGGACGGCGGCGGCAAGGCAGTCACGGGGAGCCTGGCACTTGTCTGCCTGCAGGTCCACCCTCTCCTCCTGCCAAAGTGCCACATCTGCAGTCAATAAGGGCCCACAAGCTGGCTCCTCCTCATTAGAGGAGAGAGGGCAGCTGGCAGGGGATCCTCCAAGGGCTCCCAGGCGCAGGAATCAGTCCCCTCCCAGTCTGGAATAGCCCAAATTTGGTGACTTTCTGGGCATGCTGTAAAGGACAGCTGTTTGACAGGGTCTCCAGAGAAAGCTATGGGTATGTTTCCTACATGATGAAGGATATAGGTGGCTGGCTAAGTGCCCACAGAACTGATTTTAATGCTGTTCAGGTTGAATTTACTTTTCTGTGCTGTATAGTTCATTATACACAGTGCCCTGGACAAGCATGTGTTGTTTCAAAACAAACCCAAACCATACTATTTTAAATCCAAACAAACAAGAAAGAAAAAAAATAGGTATTGCGAAAGATCCTTTGGGCTGTTTAGAGGGCCTTCTCAGACACTGGGAGGCTGGAGATGAAAGTACTGCTTGCCTTCGTCTAACAAGTAAGACTTATGTTATTTTTATTGGCGATAAATACTCGATTATTTAGCTGTAAGCAAAACTGAGGCATTAACTTTACCTATGCATGTAGCACTGATCCAGAAAAATATTTCCAATAGAATTAAGCACCCAGAAGACCTCAAGATAAGTGATCAATTGACAGTTAAGTATGTAACATAACATAACCCAAAAGATGATCAACAAGAAAGATCACACACTGAGAAGAGGCAGAAAAGCTGCTTCCTAAACCTTACAAAGTGTAACGCCCAGTAATATCTATTTTGATATGAAGCCTCCAATCACACTTCATAGTATTACAGATTAATGAAACAACTCCTTCTGTAAGTCTCTTAAAAGTCATCACTAAGTGAACTCAAGTGTTGTATAATGCTTGAAAAGTCCTTCTACCTTATATAAGTTTAGGGATGTTTATTTAAACAGTACAACTGTAGGGCACAGCCCAGACAGGTACTGCTTTTTGCTAAGCGATTGTCACCGCTTTCCCAGAACTGAATCTGGATGTTTTGACAGAAAAAGACCGCCTATCTTTTGCTGCATTATTTAAATACTTCAGATATTTGGCCAAAATACAGAAGTGACACACTACAGAAACATTCACAGCTGCAGGAGCAATAAAACCTCTACAATATTTTCATTAGACTGACCTTTTCTCAGAAGAAGTTACAAGATGTTTAGAATTGATCACCTTCCTATACAGCATTCAGTGTATTCTGATAACAAAGCAGAGCAACTGGAGATGATGTTCTTGGGCTCCTGAAAGCCGTGGCTTACCTGGCTCCACTTCATGCCATCCACTTGACTGGCTGCCACTTCCTGGAGAGCGCCCTTGGCTTGTATAAAACGGCTCCTCACCAGGACTGTCCATCTCATCCTCCACAGACTTGAGACGTTTTGTAGAGCTGAGAAATAAAAACACATAATAAATACTATATGCATGCAAAGGAACAAAGGCACTTCTGTTGGGACATATCTTGCTAGCCCTGTTTGAGACTAACTTGGCTATGGAAACTATAACAGATTTGGGCTCTGAGAAGGGGAAGGTATAAGAAGTCCCGCACAGCCATCCTGCCCGCCCAACCTCTCAACATCCACTTTTTGTTTCTGATTTGCTTCGTTGCCAATGACTAAGCTTCTGTGAGATGATACAAACCAACCTCTCACAGAGTCCAGACTGAAGCCCTAAACACATATTAGTTTAACTAGAAGGTAGTTTAACATTTAGGCTTTCATAGATCAAAAAGTAGGACATTTTTCAAAGCACATAGAGGTCAATAAAAAGGGAAGAATTTAATTTGTATTTCATGATTTTTGCAATTTGAATGAATATGGTAATGACACACAAGACTTATTTTAACTGTCAGATTTTTCCATATCTTATTCTGGAAGACAAATTGTTTATCAGTTCAAACTTCTATTTTCAATCTTTTAACCATAGCCATTAAATTAACCCAGAATGCAGTCCCATAAGAAGAAGCGTAGACAAGTGAATGATGGAAGAATCCATTCTTGGTTCAAATGTTCACGTTATCCTACAAGTATAAGCATTTTACTCTGCAACTGTGTGCCACCAAGCATAAAAAGCCCCCAACAGGTATCTCTGTCCAGTGCCAGTACTAAAGGAGTCCCTTGTAATATATCACACCTCCCTCACCAAAGGCTCAGGAGACAGAAGAGCCCTTTCAGTGGTCTCTGGTGGCCACTGACTCAGACTCTGGTAGTTCTGCAGGGAGAGGATCCCAAAGCCAAAGACACTCAGCTTGGCTCTGTTTTCTATAATGAGTTGTACAGACTGCGTGGGGACATTACTGAGAATTTAACTTCTAAGTACTTTTCCAAGGCTGGGTCAGCTCACTTTTTTCACCAAATCTGTATTCTATTAAGACTTAAGGCATTCAAGAACAGGCTCTGCTGTGTAGGGGGAACATATTTAACAGACATAAAATATTCCACTGCAATTTCTATTGGTTTAAAACTTGCAGCCTCTCCGCAGCTCCCCACCCGAAGCTCTGCACAGGTAGGAGCTGGCGGGTATGCAAAATCAGTTTGTGAGAAACAGGAAGAATAAGTCTTGCGGTATGCGTGGAATGCAGGTTTGGCCATTCCTTAATTTAGAGAATTGTTATGTGTCAATAGGGGAAATTGTGTGCATACAATATAATTACCGCCTGATAATTCTGCTGAGTCTGTGTATTTAAGGAATATTTTTTTTTCTGACTGGGAACAGCCTAATGAGAGGAAAACAAACATATTACCAAGTTATTAACTACCCATGCTGTTTATAATTAGCTCCTTATCAGTGGTAGCTATTTGCAGAAGAATGGGAGAGCAACAACTGAGCTCTCAAGTAACATTAATAACCTCACTTTTTTGCTTCTGGAGTCACAAGTAAATTCTACCTGAGAATGGTGCTAATGATGAGCACTGTAGGGTATGCAGTTTACACGCAAAAAAGAAAGAGCACAAAGTTTTTAATTGATGTGTAATGGGAATTGTAGTCACTGAGCTTCATAATGTGCACACTAAGTGCAAGATGTAGAATGTTCTTCCAATCATTGCAAACTGTAAGAAGTTATTGCTAAGAGCCTCTCTAAAGATTTATTTTTTAAATAAAAACAACAGCTATATTCAAACTATAGAGACTTTTTACATGTGTACTTGCTTACTGCAAAGCTGGTGGCACAGCAGAGTGAGATAAAAACGTAAAAGAAACTTGGACTGAAGTTAGAATTTCTTGTCATGTCTTTGAAATAAGTGATCTATTTTGGCTGCGGGGGAAAAAAAATCAATCTGGTTCCTTAATAGTGTTCAAGGCTAGTAGAGTGACTGGGCTTGTTTATAAATCTAATCTCATGGATGGTTAAAGTGAAAGGTAAAAAATAAAAAATATCCATGTTTGATAGTTGGCATCTAAGCCAAAATCAAAATCAGACTGGGTAGTCATCTGCATTAATAATTCAGTTTTCCAAAGGATGAGTCGCAAATATCTAAATCCTATATGAAAACTAGAATGTGTTCTAGGACAAGGTTTTAAACCTATGTTAGTCTCACAGATAACAATTTTTATGATACAGAATGCATACAAGTCTATCTTAAGACTTTCCTGCTAGGACAAAGTGGCACATCTCAATATGCTCCAAATTCTCCTCTGCCACAAGTGAAACTCCAACAATTCCAGTGGAACTTCTCCTGATACACTGAGATACAAGCCAGAAGTTACACAAGTCAATGCAGCAGTTTTTCTTCCAAGCTTGTACATATAAAAAGAACTTTAACAGCAATCCAGTTGAACATTCAGCTCTGTGAATCTGAAACAGCTCCACACCTTGAGGCCCCCAAACAGCTTGTCAAAGAATTTAATGGTTACTTTCCCAGATGAGTAATGATGCTGGCCTGGGTTTCCAAGTAACCTGGTACTAGGCAGAGATTAAATTACCTGGTAGAGGATGTGCTAGGTAAAGACCTCCTCATTGCTCCTGGGCTCATGCTGTAGTATGAAGAACTTTCCAAATCTGAGAGGGAGAAATTAGGGCCTGTTCCTGCAGCTATCGGTGCTAGGGAAACAAAAGAGATTGCAGTCAGTAAGTCATGTGAATAAAGCATGAATTGCACTTCAAAATCACTTTCTTCTTCCTCATGAGTGTGTTTAGTTTCATGATGAGAACAGGTGGGACATGGAAATTAGGAAATGCTAACGGTAACTGGCATTGCAATCAAGAAGATATAAATTTTATCAAGAATACAATGTTCTATGACATAGACTTTTTCTTACATTCCTCCAAACGTATTCTTTTAAAAAAAAATAAATAATTACAGCAAGACTTCCTTTAAGCCCTGCTTTTCTATTAATATAATTCTAACATTTAATGAAACTTGTTGCTTTTGCTTTTAGGACAACATTGCATCTATTGGCATAGTTACAAATAGGCTGCATCATCCCGGTAGTGTGCTTGGCATAATCTATAAGCAGTATAGGCAGGGAAATACACACCTCAGGACCTTTGGTATATACGTGATGTACATCCACAAGCACAGAGGTTACAAATGCTCCTTGGAGAAAGCACATAAGCAGATGAGAAACCTGAGTTCTTTTCTGCCTGCGAACATCTGAGTTTTCCTCTGGCCTCTCCTCCAGCTAACTCAGAGCTAGAGACATATGACTCTCCAAAACTTCTATCCAGCAGTTAGCTTCCACTGTTCACCTCTCATTACCTTACCCAGCACCTAAGTTTTATTGTAAGGGAGATAAATACCTTTAATTTTCCTGTCCTAGAGCCTTTGTTTTACATTAAAACATTATGAATTCCTACACACCCTGAAGTTTGCAGGCACAAGCCTATGAACTCCATGTGCCATATTCCTCTCAGAACAGAAAAGCAACAGAGCAGTTAGTTTAATGTTAAAGTCAACCGATAATGCACTTCACAAAAAAACCCACTATACAGCAAATGGTACCATATCCACTGTTGCTGTTCCAGTGCTATTTACAGGACAATACAACTTTGGGAGCTGACAATTACAGATCATGATTTTCTCTCACATTTCAGAGACATCTGAAAAAGGCCGTACTGCACAATAAAATGCACAAGCTTGGCCTGGAACGTATTGTCTGAGAGCCCTGATTCAGAGCAACAAAGACGAAGCAGTCTCAATGCCACACAAGGATGCTGAGCCAAGTTTAATCTTTGGTCTGAGAATCTGGCCCATTTTCAAACATGAAAAAATCTTTCACTCCGACGGGGCAGGAGTGAGGAAATGAAGACAGGATAGCTCCTATCACCCAGCTAACATGTCTGGGCTGAAACACAGGCTTCTGGGAGTGCTGCCATTGACTGTAATGGGGCCAGTATTTCACCCCAAGTCTTAAGGAGCTCACAATGTCAGATTTGACAGAGGAATAATGTAACTTTGCAGCTGCCTCATCATCCCCACAAGACAATTAGTTGTTGCTTGGCAAGGATCTTTTAAGAACGTCATTGAGACAGAAAGGGAACAGCCTGGATAGCGACGGACTTTTAAAAGCATGGGACGGAAAATACACAACACCATTAAAACTTGAGAAAATCTGGAATGATCATTAAAAGGAATGAAGTTGGGAAGTAATTTATGACGAGAACACTCAAATCCTTTGTTATCTTTTCTTAACTGTCATACACTTCCTGCACACTGGTATATAAGAGGGTGTGTTAACAGAGAGAAAGAAAAATTAAGCATAGTAAAATTAACTTGTTTTATCAATTCGTGCTTTCTGCAACAGTTTCCTGACAGCAGCTACAAGAGGCTGTAAAACTGATGAATTTGCATGGAAAAAGAAACCGGTGTAAGTAATTTGTGTAAAAGGTAACACGGACATGGACTGCTATAATTCAGACACCCTGCAGATAGCAGACTGCTGCAGTGTGAGCAGTTATGGGTTAGAAAAATGACCACACTGCAGTCAGTCTGACTTGAATGGAAATCAATCATAAAGGTACTCTCTGCAGCATCTACTCCACAGTTTTCAGCAACTTCCTTGCCAAACAGATTTGTGCTCTGTAAACCCTTTGCTGATCAATTCCTCTGCACCCTCTACCTCCCAAAGCCTAACTTACAGTTTAAGCATACTATTTTCCAAACAGGAACATAAAAAGGCAAGCACTAAATTAAAGCACAGTTTCTTTCTGAGGCACTGTGAATTTCCTAGGCATTGCAAGATTTATGAAACAGTTTTATTCCAAACAGAATGGAAGAAAAGCTGGTATGTGGATAACGCTTCTCTTCTTTCTCTCACCCCCCCCTCTGTTTATCGCTCTCTCCCCAAATCCTGGACATTCCTGTTCCAACCCTTGGATTGGCCCTATAGGAAAATGAAATGTATCGCCAGAGCAGGGATGAGGTAGGAACAACATACTGCTAATGCTGTGTAAACTCAGCACAAAGTAGAAAGGGCTAATCACACAGTAATTTCCACCAGAGCAAATGTGAAGGATGCTTTGTTTGTCACAGGCCAAACCACCTTGCCACACTCAAGAGCCTGTTTGCAGCCCGAGGGTTAAAGAAGAAAACTCACCTCTAACAGACACTAACAGATCTAAGCAGCAGAGGTTAAAGTGCCTGGCTGGCCTATGGTGGCGAGTACCTGACACAGGAGCCACGATCCTGCCCCAACCAGCTCAAGGTCTCTGGCCCTAGAAGTGCTGTGGCAAACGTTGCACAGGGCTAAGCTGTTCTGAAATCCCTTCTCCTGCCTGCCTGACGGGCACTCATTTGGTGCCTGTCTTTCAGCAAAGGGTATTTGTACCTTTGCTTGCAGTTACCCCATTTACTATCATAAACCACAGCAATGTGCCGACGTGCAGAGCCCACCCTGAGACTCTCAGGAGGAGGTTAATGTTTTTCATCCGCATGGCAGAAGGTCGCTTCCTCTTCCCAGCTGGAATTTGGTTGAAGCCCTGTGTGCTTTCTGTCTCTGCTTCAGCCTCAGTGGAGCTGAGCCAAAGCTTACACCTCCTGCGATGGGCTTCGTCTGCGGGAAGCTCGCTGCCCCACATCCGCCTCCTCTAGTCACCCTTGCGTTTTGCAGTGCAACATGCCACGAGAGTGGGCACAGCGCAGCTAGCCCAGCCAGGAGGCATCCAAGACCACTCCAAATGGCTTTTCACGCTGCCTTTGTGGACTGTCCGCCTCGCATGGGCCCAGAAAGCTGATGGGAAGGGAACACTTGCATTTATTTGCAGGATTCCCTGCAAAGGCTGCAGCTCTGAAAAGTCAGCAAAGGGATCAAAGTGGTGCAAACCGTGCCCAAGCTCTATCTAAATTAAACCTCTTCATTGTGGCATCTGACAATCCACCATGAAACCTCCCTAACCCCCTGTTCCTATGCCCCGGGAACACGCTCTGTCCCCGCATGAAGCAACAGCATGGTTGGGCAGTTCCACTCGAGCACAGCCGGCTGTTACACACTGCAGCCTGCAGAAACTCCAGGCAACGACATTAAAAACATGCCATTTCCCCCCTAAGAAATGCTCTGCAGCAAAAAGTGACCTTCTGATAGCTCAGGAACGTCTCCCAAACAGGAAAGGATGTCAGAAATTGCAGTTGTGAGTCAAAACAATAGTCTCCACCTACGTGCCGGCATCAAGATGTCGTCCGGCCCAGGGCTCCGACCTGGCAGGGGGTGAGGAGGAAGGACCCCTCTTCCCCTAACACCCAGCCTGCTAATGTGCGCAGGCTTTCTAAGCAAACAGATGCTGGCCTCAGCTCCCATTCCAGCTGCTGGCATCAAAAAAAAATCCCTGTGCAGATGAGACACGTCTTGCTTGCTCTGAGGGGCAGGAGGAGCTAGTTTGCCCAAGAGGAGGAGGAGGAGGATGGTGGGTGCCTCTGCCTGAGCACCAGCCCTGTGCTACTCCTGCGGACATGGGGCAGCATCGCCCCTGCTGCCAGCCTGTTCCCTTCGCTGCCAGCTTGTTAGCTCAGATCCTCACCCGAAATGTCAAGAAAAATAACAGAGAAATTAACGAAAAGCCCTCTGACTTAACCCAATTGGAATATTTATTTTGAAAAATTTATTGAATTACAGAACAGGAAACCCACTAAATAAAACCAGCCAGGCTGGCATTTGTCTTCCTTGGAATACGGCACTCTCTTTTAGTCATGTTAATATTTAGTTTCTCTTTTTTCCATTTTTATGTATTTATTTTTACAAAGGGGCTGGGATGTGACTAAGATCATTACATGTGTAACACTGCAGCAAAGTGATAATGTGTTTAAGGTTAAATGGGAGAAACATGACATTTGACTAATAAACTTTTTCCTGAGTTGTGACTCCATAAACAAAGGGAAACACACTGCGCTGCTGCTGCTGAGAGGAAAGGGGAGCTGGGTGGTTTTTTTTTCGCAAGGCCTTTGTTTTCTACACACTGTATCGTTAGATTCAAAGAGGTTTTGCCGAATACAACAGATATGAAATGTGTGATGTTCATTTTAAAATTACAAGTACAGCCTGCTATTGACCATCTAATTATGTTGAGTTCCATTTATAAACATAGCTAACCACTAAGTTTATAGAGACTTTTTGTGCTGCTTTAATAGGATATTGATCGAGAGCAAGGTTTGAGTGGACTGCCATTGAATTGTGTAATGGCATACAAAAGGCAAGGTCACGGCAACTGTTCACTCTATGCCTGCAGTCTATTTTTTATTATAATCTTTTTTTCTTCCTCTCATACCCAAGCCCACACAGTGTGTTTTGGATAGCAGTGCTTTGCTAAGGAATATAGAGTATTTTTTTAAATGTTAATTTTCATGCTGCTGACTTTAACTACCTTCACTACTGTAATGCTTAGTATAGCAGAAAACATACAGGCTGCTGTTTAGAGAGAGCTGTTTTATTATACCGTGGCTTTCACACACGTGCTCTGCGTGGAGGAGAGCCTCTTCTCCCCTCCTGGGCTACAAGAAGGCAGCAGCATCCTCCCTGCCCCTTGCAGCTGCTTGCCTGGCCCAGACCCACGACAAGGAGCCGGGCCACCCCACACCTTGCCATAGGCATCCAGTACACGCTGGGCTTCGCAGGACCTTCCCTGCCGTTTGTTTCAGCTGTACCTGGCCAGTGAATGAAAGGCACGAGGAAGCTGCATTTCCTCCGTCACATCCACGCTCCATGCCTGGAGCAGCGGCAATTGCTTTCATTTCTAGCACTTGTCCGCCTGCCTCATGGCAAGGACGGTTTCAGCTCCTGCCTCCATCGCTAAAGGTGCCGCTAACCAAGTCTAGCACCCGCTGCATCCAGCAGCCTCAGTGTTGCAGGATCCCGAGCTTTCCAAAATGCCTTGGCCACAAAAGCACCTCTTACCTGTGGAATTAGTGTAACTGTTTCAGGGATAATTAGCTGGACCGTTTCTGTGTTTATACAGGAGCACTAAGCAACTGTATGTACGCTTGTGTGCTTGTGGTTTCACTGGCTCATTAGAAGGATTAAAAGTCACCCCACTTGCTCCGTACAGCTCCTTACTGCACACAGCTAACATCTTAAAACTCGAAGCGTGGCATTTTCAGTCCAGGGCGCAGTCAGAATTCCCTTGTTTATCAGCATGAAGAATGATGTCATTTTGACAAATAACACAGCACAAAACAAATATGTTTGATTTGGCTCTAGTGAATGTTCATAAATCCTAAATCTTTCTTCACATCCTGGGCAGTGCAGTTTATCTGGCTGCTTGAAGGACCTCCAAGGGAGGAGATCTTCCCAGCAGCTCTCTGCACAAGAGCACATGGTGCAGACTCAAAGCCAAGAGGGGAACCGCGTTCCCCATGCCTCTCTCCCTGCTCTAGCCTGCCACGGCCTCCCAGCCTCTGCCAAGTGAACGGGACTGTACACTTGGCTGTGGCTTGGCACCACAGCCACCCCTCTGCCGGCACCTTTTGCAGAGGGTATTCTCCAGTGCCCTGCAGATAGCTGCACACAGTGAGTGGAATATTTTCCTAACAAGGGTAGAGAGGGAGAAGGTTTGCTTCGCCAACGGCTGGCTGTCAGTTCACAAAACCCATACATCCCCAACGCTTCTACTTTTGAGACTTTTGTTGTCAGCCCAAACCTCTCTAGGGATGGAAGAATGAAGTCTCTGTTATCTGAAGGGGTCTCCCCAGTATCTGGGGTGACAGACATCACACAGAAAGGAGCTCACACCCTTTGCCTGCTAATAATGTAGGAAAACTGACAGCATGGTCTGCAACATTCACATCAGATGAGGTGGAGAGGGGTCTATCTGTTTTTCAGATGAACATTTATGATCTGCTTTCTCTATTTTACTAGGCTCTGCAAGATTCAGTAGCTCGGCAGCATTTCAAAAGAAGATCTGCATCTATAGGACTGAAGAAAGCAAGTTTCTATTACCAAAACAGTCTAGACTTGTTCAATAGCTCACAGAAACTGTGATGATCAGCACTGATAGGTAAGATAGATAATGGTAACAGCTGACCTTTCGTTTGATTAATTCATGCCCCAAATTTGCATGATGGAGACAACTGCCTATTACTTGAGATTCCTTGTCATGTGGATCTCTGGGAACTTTACTAAATAAACCTGGCACATAATTGCTACCAACAATATTTTGTAAGATTAATTTTAGATAACAGCAGCCACAGGCCAGTTAAAACTGTGGGAAATCACTTATTTCTATCATCATTTTATCAAAAGCAAGCATGGAAAGAAAAATGACAATGGGCATACACAAAGATAACCTCTTTGTAAAGCAAACACAGAGCACGCTCAGGAAGAGAGCAGACACTAACCATGAGGGCCCACTATGGACAGGCAGGCTTGTTCCTTCCCTAGCCATGGTGGCTTCTGAAGGAGCAATGACTTTTTAGAAAGTAAAAACAGGAGAATGGAATGAGGACATTTTGATTATTCAAGCTACAGACTGTTAATAACTGCTACTGAGTCTGGATGATGACTGCTCATAAGCTGAGCTCCCCAGCATGAAAATAACTCACGGACTGGTCTCAAATCAAGACACAGGAACCTGTAGACAACCCAGCAAGGGTTATATTGAAAAGCACACTCTTTAAAAGATCTTGCCTGCCAATTTAGGCAAATATGCAGCAATTACTTTGTTGCTCTATTATGTTAAATAATTCTTTGAATATGAGCATGCGAATTCATACTGACTTCACCGGGAATTTGATGCTAGACTCTACACTAAACATATCCTACTGGGTAGCCACGGCATGTCAGGCTGTGGGCTTCTCAGACCTCATAAAGTAAACAAGGTTACGGCTGGTCAGTACATGTCTGGGGCATCTCCAAGGAAAATCCAGGGTGCTATCAAAAGCAGCGTAGCTAAATCAGTTGCTGGCACTCTTCCCTCTGAGTCAGTTCTGAAGTGATATCCCGATAGGCTATGGGGACACTATTTTTGGTAGAGGTGCTGGCTTGTAGACAGGATATAAAACTGAGGTCTTGACCTCCCAGGATTATTAAAGAGCCCATGAAAAAGAGTGCATACTCCTGTGTCTGGAACAGATAAAAGCTGAATCTTTTTATTTTGCCCACCAACACGTTCTTTCTTATTTCCGATAAAGTTCACGCCTGTCCTGCTCTTCCTGCGTGCAGGTGCCCCTTCCTTGGAGGAGCTGCACTTCAACGGCAAGCAGAGGGAACATCTCAGACACACTTCATAGTGCGCAAAACATGCTGAATGCTAGGCTTTCTGATACACAATGTTTTAGTTTAGTTACAATAAAATATCATGGAAAATTAATAAGCATGAAACATGATGCTCGTGAGGTCAATGCCAAACTCTCAGGGAGGCTGGGACTGGGGCTGGCTGTGAAGGCTCAAGCCCTGAACGGGGGCAGTTTTCTAGCAGCCCTGTCCTGTGCGCACATGAAGCACGGCTGACAGAGTCCAGAGGTAGTTCTGCTGTGTAGGGCTCCTACAGCGAAGATAAGATTGTGGTGAAGTGGGATGCCTTGCAGAGGGGGAGGGTGAATCCTTTGGGCTTCAAAAGCCTTACGCTGTCACACTGAAATAAAGTGACATAACACGGAGACATTCAAAGACTGGTGATAACTTGGTTTTGTCCACCATGGTTGCAGGTACCAGCAAGTTAGTACACACAGTACAGTGAGTTAGATGTCAAAGTCCCTATTTAAGCACTTCAGTAAGTGAACTGATTTGCAAATGTGCTGAGCACTCAGCAGCTACTCTTGACTTCTAAGTCCTCTTAACTTTGTCCTTTTCACAAAATTCCCACCAGTTGTCAGGGAAGAAAAATCAGGAGAAATGTCTGCCTCAAACTTTTTCTCTCTCTGTCTCTCCCTCCAGCACATATAACTCTGGCAGTCATGTATCTCCCACTTGTCATGCTTTCCTTGTAGCATCCTATTTTTGAATATAAAGCCAATTTACTAGCTAGTGCAAGTCTTTCCAAAAGAGGAAATAAAACAGGAAAATCCTTACAGAAACTCTGTGTTCTGACTCAAAACCATAGATTCTCTGCTAGGTTTGTGCCAGTTAGATTCCAGCCCCGGAAGGACTTAAACTACATGCTCAGAGCCAGTACACAAACAAATATTCCTGATGTCTAGGAGGAGAACCATTTTTATCACTGTCTGTGCTAGAGAGATTGGTTACAAACCCTAAGGTTTTAAAGAGGTATGTAGTTGCGTAGTTGAGTGGTTCACCTGGAGCAGTGGCAATTGGTGACAATGTGATGTTACTGCACAACTCTACACCAGCTGCAGAAAAGATCCCCAAAGGACTGGTACCTATGGCCTTGGCTTACCAGCAGTCTCTCTGCAAGAAACTGTCCATACTCTCTCCTTGGACTATCTGGATTATGTCATAGCAAAATACAATCAATGCACCTTTGATCAATGGAACAGGGTGGTGACAGGTACTCTTAATTCAGAGTTGTTAGTGAGTATTGACAAGCCTGTAATGATCATGCTGCAGTGTGTCATTCATGCTGGGGGCATTAGCATTCTTTAAAGGTCAAAAAACAAATCCCTCTAGAAGACAGAATTCCATACAGTTAATGGAAAATGCAGGCCTTGCGAAGTCAAGATGTATGCCTCTGCACAAGTCTTGGAGCAAGTCCAGAGGAGGGCCACAAAGATGATCAGGGGGCTGGAGCACCTCTCCTATGAAGACAGGCTGAGAGGAGAGTTGGGATTTTTCAGCCTGGAGAAGAGAAGGTTCTGGGAAGACCTTAGGGCAACCTCCCACTACCTAAAGGGGGCCTACAAGAAAGCTAGAGAGGGACTTTTTACAAGGGCATGTAGTGATAGGACAAGGGGTAATGGCTTTAAACTGAGAGAGGTTAGATTTAAATTAGGTATAAAGAAGAAGTTCTTCACTGTGAGGGTGGTGAGGCACTGGAACAGGTTGCCCAGAGAGGCTGTGGATGCCCCATCCCTGGAGGTGTCCAAGGCCAGGTTGGATGGGGCTTTGAGCAACCTGGTCTAGCAGAAAGTGTCCCTGCCCATGGCAGGGGGGTTGGAACTAGACGATCTTTAAGGTCCCTTCCAACCCAAACCATTTTACGATTCTGTGATTCTACGAACTGAGGTTATCAGAGCCGAAATTGGTACAGTTGTTGGCATTATTAATGAGTTCATCAATTTGCAGGTGTAGAAACACATGTACGCATGCCATGGATGAACACTGCAATTCTTATGTAAAAGTGGCATAAGAAAATTTCCAGGTTTATGTGCACAGATCATGTCATTTCCAGAGGTATGGTTAAAATACAGTCCTTGGATCCTGCAAGGGATCCACTGGATAAGCTGACCTCTATAGGCTTTTATCTGCACTCTGATACAGAGTCTGCCCACTTTCAGCTGGGTACCAGACAAGCTTATCAACTTGCACATGCAAGTTTGCAGAATTAAGATTTTTTCATTTACTTTAAAAAATCATGCTATTTTATTTTCCCATGTTAAAAGATGTGGCACACAAACACTGCCCACTGGTGAGAAGTGGGGAGAAGAGACTCTCAATTTTCAAGACACTGTTTCTGAATTGGGGAAGGGGCATGATAAGAATCAAAGAAAAAAACTGGGATTGCAGAAACCACATAAACCGGCCACAAAATGATACTTACTTTGTGAGACTCTTACTAGCTCAGTCACACTGAAAACACCTGATGTGACAAAACTGTCCTGGAAGCCCAAATGTCCTACAAAACAAACAGAGTGAGAGAACTGCGATTAGCTTTAAGCATTTAATGACAGTATTCTCAAGTACTTTACTTTCATTTAGACTTAAAATGTGACATCTAATTTCCCACTTAGCAGTAATTATTGTTTATGTAGGTGGGTAACTAGTCATACAGCTATGTAGGCTGCTTTGTGGTTTCTATCTAGAGGTTAGGAAAGCTAACATGACACATCAGCAGGGAGATTTTTACATGTTAAAGCATCTCAACAGGAAATCTGAAACAAAAGAGGACTATTTTAATAAACGGTTACCTTGGATGACCCCTAATGACTTCAAAATTGAAATGAAAATACTGTACCTAGGAAACAGACAGGACAGCTAAGTTCCATAATCGTTTTAAACATTATTCTCTAAAGAAACATCTGATCAGGATTATCTACCCATTCATTCAAACAAAACAAGATTTAAAGATGTACTCTTCATTTTTCTAAGGTTACATTAGGGAAATCTTAAAATAGCAGCTGGTTAAAAAAAATTAAATGAATGTCTTTCCCACAAAAAAAAAAAAATTCTAACATTTAAAACTAGCTTTTGAAAAGAAAAATAAATCTCTGCATAAGAAAACTATTAACTTTGAGCTTTGGACTGTCTTTAGGAACCAAGGCATACGCTTCCACGCTGGCCTCCCTTGTGCAAGGAATGCCTCTACACTTGGTATCAAAATGTTATTACACTTTACATAACAGTATTTTCCTTCTTCTCTGAAAACATGCCTACCACCAAATGTTCATTTAATTTTCACGGGTATGATCAATTACAAAAGGAGCAGCTTTCGGGCTGCAACCCAGTGTAAGTGTGTGGAGTGGGATACAGCAGTTCACGCGGGACATAGCTGGACTTCAATTAGATGTCTGCAGTTAGTCGGCCAGACTGACATCCTGCTTTTGAAATCAGGGTCAAAGGAGAAATCTCAGGATAAAGAGATTATTAAAAGAACTGTAAAGTCCTACTTGTCCACAGGATAAGTGGCATACCTTTTTAGGTTGTCCTACTTAGAGTCACTGATTCCAACGCACGCACACGTATATTATTGAATGTTTTGCAGGGGCACCATCTGCTCCGTTGTTAATTGTCAGATTCAGTACAATTTCCCTACGTTCGGTATATGGCACTGTACCCCACACTCATCCCAGCGGTACCTGTGCACCTTCTTCTAATGACCAGAGCAATAGGACTAATGCAAGCTGCATATTTGTTCTCCTGGCTTTCTTTTGGGGTTGTTATAAAAAACCCAACATATCCCATGGCCATTTCTACCTGCAGAATGGGAAGTAAAAGAAATACATCTTGTGTGCAGGACTACAGAGTGTGACATGTCAGGGAAGGTGTCAGGGAAAGGTTTGGGAGAGATCTGGAGGGAGGTCAGCCATTCATCTCCAGCCAAGATCTCAGCGAATTCTGCTCCTGCACAGAAGAACTTCCCTGTTTCTGTGAGGCTCCTACAATGCCAGATGAACGCAGTCGCTAAGCTAACAGACTCGAGACAAGTTTCTACATCAGGCATGTTTTTATACTTCAGCAATAATGATGAGTTTTCAAACTGTGTATATGTATATCTTTGGGCATCCTTGTGTATGTGTGTATACATATGTATTATGTACACAAACATATAAATATACACAAATCTGTCATACTCCAGCTGTAGATAAATGTACTATAAAATATTGAAATTGATGCTGAAATTCAACACAAACAAATTCCTCAATCTGCAAACAAGGTTTTTATTTACATCAAGAGAATAAATTTTTCTCTACTTCAAATGAAAAAATGTTCTTACAAGCTTTTATTTTTCCTTATTTTCAACTTCGAAATAGCTCTCAGATAATTGTAAATGCTTTTGCCTGATCTGCTTTGTATTTTACCATAATAAAGGTGATGACTGCATCATTCTGCTTTTTAGAAATGGTTGCTGGCCATACACAACGTTTGTTCATTGACAATTTCCCAAGTATTTTTAATATGAAGATCTACTTTTCATATGCTGCAGCAGACCTGCCTATTGAATTAAATGATCTGTGAATTAAAAATAATTCTCTTAGGTCTTCACTGAAACCACTCATGTGCCTAAAATTAAGCATATGCTTAAGTGCCTTGCTGGATCAGGGCCAGGACGCTTACTACTCCGCAGAGCCCTTCGTAGGGAAGCCAGTCTATGCTATATAACTTCTCATACTGTGCTCATCATGGCAGTATCTGAGCAACTTCCAGAAGTGCATTCAGCAATGCTACGAACATCTGTCACGTGTTGTTTTTTCATAGTGCACCATACTGGCTCTGCTCTGGTGTCCACTTCCACCTGCATTTCTCAGGCAGGTTCCTATCGCACTAAGAGTGAAGGTGAAATTTAAATATTGAAGTAAAAAACAATCACAGCTATGGTAGGATATCGGGTTGATTTTTTAAGGCAAAGTCTACAGGCCTTTTTAATCATCCAATAAAAACATGATTGTCGCACAGCTAACCATGTTACCTTAGCCTAGCAAACACAGATAAAACCAGAAAAGAAAATGCTGTAGAATGGTTTTAAATACATTCTAGCTTTCAGGGTCCTGCAGGGCATGAGAGTAGTTGAATAAGTTATTTCTTTAAGTGCTAATAACTGCTAATTTCTTTATACTTATTTTGCTGGGTATACTTGAAATGTCCACTTCTGTAGGAACATTTCTTATGCGTGTACATGTAATAGTAATCATTAAACAACAGCACGTCAATGAGAGTGAATAGATTTTCATCCTTCAAGACTGAAAATAAACATTTCACAAATGAAAGGTGAATTTCACAATTCTCCAATTTGTTATTTACTTATAAACATTAGGAAATCAGGGGCTTGTCTCGCCAATCATTAATAATATCTTGATACCCATAAAAGCAATGCCCTTGGCTTAGAGTTGTATCTTGAGCTCATTTCGATGCATGGTTGGTCTGTGAATTTGCAGTTCAGTAGAACTCTGTGAAAGTTTAAAGGTTTGCCTGGATGGTTCAGATTGTAAAATCCAGGCCTAAGACTGTAGCTTTTGCTGAGCTGTGATAACCGTGCAACAAGAAAATGAGAGAAATAGGACAAAGAAGCCAGACATGTAAAAGAAGAGTGACTAGGAAATACCAGGATCGACAAAATATGTGAAGTAAACATTTTGTGCCTATTAACAGGGGTCAAAATGCAAAAATATATCAATTTGGCTGTTCCACTTAATTCTGAATGAGAAAAAAATAGGTAAAGTCAAGCAATTACATATGCAGATGTTAGCATTAACGAGTTCCTTTACTGAAAAGATGATTAAACATCTTGAAAGCTTGCAAGATTTACTTTTCATACAGCACTTTACTGAAATACGTGCACTGTGATCCTTTTGCTAAATATCCTAAAGATAGGACACTAAAATTGCTGTATATGATTGGGTTATCTCCACAGCTTTGTGCGACAGTCACATTTTGGTAGTAAAGCAGGTGTTCAAAATGAGGATGAGAGAATTTTTACTCACTTTATAAAAAACTAACAGAGCTCATTCACTGAAATTCTGGGTATAAATTAAGACACCTGGCTAGCCAAGGCAGGCCCTGACTCAGCAAAGCAGTTGGAGCACGTGCTTAATTTTAATCACATGCTTGACTAAAGCACATGCTTATTTGCCCTGCCAAATAAAGATGGGCTGACAAAGTTAAGCAGGCATTTAAATATATTGTTGAATCATTTCTTCAGCCCAAGTCTAGGTTCAGCTAGGAGTTAGCTCATTACACAAGACCTCACTTTGGCTCATGAGGATGATGGTTTTTCCCCCAAGGCGGAAAAAACCCCAGGCTAATCAGACCAAATTGAATAAAGCAGATCAGGATACTAACTAATAAATAATATGCCATTACCCAATCACACATTTGGTATAGCATACAAATGCGATGCAACACTATCGTAACCAAGTACCACATGAAAAACATCTTTCCATAACTTGATGACTGCTTTAATTGGGGAGAAAATTCATAATGCCATTTACATATTCTTCTTTTAGATCCCAGTAAAGAAGCCAGAAGAAAAGGCTTGAATGCTGGAGCCTAATTCTGATCTCAAAGAAGTTTTAAACAAGTCTTTCTACACTGATCAAACAGAGTTTCACCTAATTTTCTCCTAATTTACACTGGCAGAGGAGAAATCAGGATTAGGACTTGTTGTCTAATGCTATTTGTTTTGAATTATTAAGCAAACATTCCTATTTCAATGAGTAAACGTGTACAAAGGCAACTAACCTTCGTCCTAAAATCTAGTTTACAGGGAGAGTATTGTCTGCTTTCCCAATTAATGCTGTAAAAAGGAGTCTCAGACGTTGAGCTACCAATCAAGAGCTTGTGTTGTAGCTTGAGAAAATCATGACTGATGCAATTACTTTTATGTAGAAAGTCTGAATATGGTCTATAGGTTAAAGTTCATCGGGTTGTTGTTCCTTAATTGAATATCAGAAGATGTTTTCAAGGTGCTCAAGGTATTATTTTTATTTAATTAGCAGGCTTCCTTGTGTAATCCAACAGTATTATTTTTATTATAAAATAGTTAGATTGCATCATAAATATACAAGGTATTTTCTAAACAGAGATACAGCTGGTTTCCTGAAATCCAAGCTTAAATAAAACCGGGAAAGAGTTACTCCTTTGAAGACGAAAAATTCCAAACCCAGTTATTTCTCTTCCACTGCAGTCTGAGTGACAATGTATTAAGCTTTGGAAAACAGCTTTTTGGGAGACACTGATTCCTTTTCAGTGTTTTGAAATTACACAAGTCCCCCGAAGCTGGCACCGAAGCCATTTCTAAAGCCTTTTTCATGTTCAGCATCTCACTATACATAGTCATCTTAAAACCTTAAAATAGTAATAATCAATTAGGGTCTCAAGCCTATTATCTTAACCAAATGCCCGATTAAAAGAAAAGCCCTCTCTGCTCAAAGTGCAACTTGATTCCTTCTGGTTTTATCCTCTATCTAGATAATCCCATGTTTCACAAACAATGTGGAGCAATAATATTGATTAGAAAATTAATGTCTATATCACACAGCACATGGAGGCCTTGAGAGAGGGGATGCTATCAGAGGGAACCCGGATCACCCCGAGGACTCCCAAAAGATTAGCTATTCCACGTCTGCACTGGCTGAGGAGGATAGGAGTGACAGAGTTGGTCCTAATCTGCGTTATCCAGCAAAATGGAAAGGACAGAATATGCACGCTTCAGTCAAGACCTTCGTAACAGTTACACTCTGCTTAATTGGAAGGTGAGTTTATTAAGCCTGGGCTGACCCAGCTGAGGCAGCCCACGACTGCATTCCCTTCCAGAAGCACATCCCTCTGCAGAGACACGGGGTCCTGCAGGCAAGCCTGGCACAGCGGCCGTGTGCCATGTGCACGGATGGGGAGGAAGGTGCACCTCACTTCTGGGAAGCGTCCACCTCCAGGGCAAGTGTGGGTGACCGGGGGGAGCTCCCTGGGCTGAGACCAGCCACTGCCCAAGCGCTTGTACCTGCTCACTCTGCCCGGGGCAACAGCAGTAGCTCTCTCCTGCCAAGAGATGCTTGGTCACTATCCCACGCTGGAAATGGAAAGCTAGATCCATGGGGCCAAACCGCATATGCTAACTTTGTGTCTAAAAACAAATGTGGAGATTGAAGAGGCCATCTATCCCAGCCACAATACTCTGTCCAAGTAAAAGTCTCTCCTATTCCGATGGAAGACAGCACAAGGGAGCCGTACACAGGCCTGAATATTGCACATAGCTGTAACGAAATCTGCATTTACCAACAGACCCCAAATACCGATCTCCAGAGCTGGCACAATGGCCTCATTTTAATTGCTTTGTACAAAATGCATTCCTCAAATTTGTAAATTATAAACCTTCAATTGTAAATTAGACCGCATTTTTAATTCATGGACTTCTTATGGAAGACTTAAGGAAGACATTATACGTTAAAGGTGATACAGAAGCCTCTCTTGTTCTCTGACAAATGATCCCACTTCTATTTCAGCTTGTTATTTCCGATTTAATTTTAATGCCACAGCAATAGCTCACCTTAGACAAATTACACATTTTCTTATGAAATAACTGCTGTGCCGCACATCACATACCGCCGTTATTCTCTCCGGCTCGCCTACCTGCCTTTGGCTGAGGTTTTAAGAAGCACCAGAACTTTCTTTGTGGCCCATAGCAGGATGGATTAGACCGTCCAGGGCATGTCGTGTTAGTACAATAGAGAAACACTTTTAAGACTTTAAAGTCATGTAATACAATTCTAGGCTGGATCTTTCTTGTTAAAAAAAGTAGAATGGGAGTGATTGAAAGAGAAAAGGGCCAATATTTGACAACAGAAATCAGCATAACCTCCTAACAGCGGCAGTCATGGATGACTGCCCTTTGACCCGGGGAGATTATGTGGGATTTCAATGACAACAGCTGGAAGTGAGCATGTGAGAATAGAGAACACAGATCTGAGGCCTCCTACAAAAGACTGCACAATCCCTGCCCAGATCTGAGTGTTGATTAGAAATTGTTTCCTGGTCCTGGCTTAATAGAGTGTGATAATGAAAGTTTTGTTAACCCTTCACAACATGCAAAACCATTGGTAAATGATTTGCCATTTTGGTTTTTAGCTAAAAAGCCTGTATCTAGCAGACGGTAAAATTGTGAAGCGCTGCTAGTTTTCGTGGGTGCGCTTCTGATAGCAGTGCTCAAGTTCAGCTCCGTTTCCAAACAGTTTGTATACTCTTGGTGGCCATTGGGAATCAACATCTGAAGGTGCTGGGAGGTGGCTGGGAGAAAGGAGTCTCACGCTGTCACTAGGGAATCCACCCGACCTGCCACGATGGGCTTTCTCCAGAGGTGAATCAGAACAGAAATACACATGTAATGTCTCATCATGCATTGCCTTTCATGCTCATGGCATTTTAGAATCTAATAATAACAATGCCTAATTATTATTTCAATATGTATCATATTGAGCTCCAGAGTCTGGGTTGCAAATTAACAAACGTGGAGAAGAGCAAAGGTGGTATCAGGCTGGCTGTGTCACCAACAGTCTGATCCTGCATGGATCCACAGCAGCTTCAGCTCTTAGGAGATTCAGCTCATTTTGTATTTAAGTGCAGAGATAGTGGAATTAATGGCAACTTATTACTGCTAATGAACCGATCATAGATTGGAATCAATCATGTCAGGTTTTGTCCAAGTGGAGGGCACAAGGATAGTTCCTTTCTCTTGAAGACAAAGATCTTCGTGAAACACTGAAAGCCCTTCAAGTTCATGTTAAGGACCTTGTGCAATGGAAACCATTCCAAGATCTAAGATGTGTGGTGTGGTTTTTCATTTCTGATGACTCCTAACATTTTAGGGTACTTTTTGGTACTCATGTGCGTGAGAAATCAGTTAAATACAGTTTTTTGATATAATGATAAAAATTCAGAATCTCCCTTTCTACCATATATCCAATTTGATAAATAAATTACATTAATACCGACAGGGGCCTATAGCTTGAAAAACAACAGATGTCTTAAATTAGCATATTTCTGTTTCAGGTCCTCAATCCAAAAAGCAAATATTAAAGAAAAGAAGAAAAATCATTATAAATGGTCATACTCATTTGGCAGCTTATAAAATAATGTGCCTCCTCAAAAGCCTTTCGAAGTAAATGAGATGAAATCTACCTTGGGATAATAATTCTGGAATATTTATGGCATCCAACAATAAAAAGAGTAATAAAAAGAAAAGCCTGCCTCCCTGAAAATAATAATATGAAGGAGTTATTTATCTTCATATTTTCATATCAACCCTGGTTACAAGAGCAATGACAGCTGTGATCTCCAAGGTCTGCGGTGATACTGCCAGTTCGGCTTCACAGTTCAAAGCATGACTCAGTGTCCAAATGAGCCCAGAGAAACCACCCGGTTTCCCTCAGCCTCCCAGGGATGCGGGTGGCATGTGCTGCTGCAGGGCGCTCCCCGGGCTGCCAGCCACGGGCACCCACCCACCCTCTCACGCTTGCAGGCGAATGATAAATACAGGCACTGGAGGGGGAGATAGGAGAAGGTGGGTACTGCCGTCCCTGCTCCTTTCCCCCTGCAAGGGCTTTTTAAAATGAAAGCCCCAACGTCACGAGCTAGGCATCGCATTAACCTCAGGACCCCCCAAGAGAGCTGAAAAACCTCCTAGAGAGAACAATGTAAGGATAATTTCTTTTTAGCTGGTCATTTTTTGATGCCAGCATCATATTTCTGGTACAGCCTGAAAACATCGCTTTCTACAACTCGTTTGTCTGGAGCAGATCGCACATGCTCCATCAACTGTCCTTGCTCCTCTTACTCCTCCTCATCAAGTTTCAACTGAAATTTTGCCTCCTGAATTTTGTCCACTGACTTCTAGGAAGCTGCTGGCAGACGTAAGGGCTTGTAGGAGCCGATGCCGGGGGTGCATGCCCTAAGCGTGACATGTAGCCACGTTCTGGTCTTCATACCAATGGAGCATGCCTCAGTACACACGGAGTTTACTTGGGTTTACACTACTTCAATTTAGAATTTAGCTACAGTATTAATGCCGTAAATATTATTGTTGATACTGTGTGAAGAACATCAGTGTGAAAATAAATGTAAGGATATTTAAAAACTGGTGTGGAATACTTAGGTATTCAGACTAATCATGGACTGAAATAAGCACATTTGTTTCAAATCCTGTTTATAGCACTGCAGCCCCTCCCTCCTTTAAATCTTCCTCTTAACCATAGTGATGTTTATTGAATACCTGTCATTT
Organism: Buteo buteo; assembly: GCF_964188355.1. Taxonomy (NCBI): domain Eukaryota; kingdom Metazoa; phylum Chordata; class Aves; order Accipitriformes; family Accipitridae; genus Buteo; species Buteo buteo. Next base: position 41,174,298 of record NC_134180.1, on the reverse strand, counting down.
CTCCAGCAGCATGTGCCAACAGCGGCTCACCAGTGCCAGGCTGCATGAAAACCCTTCTGTCTCCTATTCTCCAAGGGGCTCCCTTAGATCAACTACTCACCATACCCAATACACTGAAACCCATAAATTTGCAGATACTGCAGTCAAAATTCTTAACAGGAAAGTGCACCCATTTTGCCCAGTGTAGCATACTGAAATATCACATGGTGAGAAGCATTTCTCACCATGTGTAAACTGTCAATTTGATTTGAAATTAAAATTTTTGATTAACATGAGCATTTCTGAGCCTCCCGCTGGCAGCAGCCCTATTGCTGAAAAGTGACATGATTTGTGACACACATGCTGTACAGAAGCCCCATGCCAGCAATTGTTAAACCCATTTTCATTCTGCTTTAATACGGTATGACACTCAGGAAAATAATTTTAATATTTAGGAGAAAGAGGGTAAGGGCTTAAGGACTGAAGTCCTTTATGGGTGTAAAGCAGGATTAGAGCAGCACGAAAAAACGGCACGGAGGTCTCCCCGTCTCACAAGTCATGTCTCTTTTCAGCAAAAGGAACCATCTGCAGGAGGCTAAGAAAGGTCCATGGTGAAGCACAAAGCCTTCTTTTAAATCCAGTTGATATTTCAAACACAGCATGAGGTACTTTCCACCTATGAATGCCGAGATGCTTGTGCATGGGGAAATGCTTGCAACTTCAATAATTAAACCCTCTCATACGGGAGGTAGGATTTTTTGGTTTCCACAGTGGTCTGTTATTTTTCCATGTTTATCATTTCCCCAGAAGTATCAGTGGTCACTGGAGATACTAATATTTATACAGTAAATTACTTATGAAAGAGGAAAGTTTTGTGACTATTAAGACTTTTAAGCCCAGGAATCTACCTCTTCATCAGGGTGGTGGGAAGATTTTTGTTAGTTTAAACAGCTACCAAGTGAACACAAGAAACGGGACACTTTTGTGGCGACAGATTTTAAGGCTATGATATACGCACGCAGAAGACAAAAGTTCAGTGGGGATTTTTATAAACGTAAGCCTGTGTCACTGTTGCAAGCTGCTGACTCAACTGTGTCACCTGCGTATTTCTCAGAGTGGATCATTTTTTTTCCAGTAACATCATGTTCTGAGGAAGTTTATCATGAAACAAGTATCACGAACAGTCATTCTGAGCAGCAGAACAGCTTTGATAAGTGTCGACACGCATCTGACTTTTCTTTGAGCTCCTAACACTATTCATCATGTTAAACACTCAGCTCTGCTGGACTCTCTGTTCCTAGTAAACACAGAGAGATTTCTAATTGCCATAATACAGCAAGTTAAAAAAAATGTAGTATTTTAAAAATAATTTTAGACGGTGAAATGAAACACCAGGATGATTCAGATGCCCTGGAAGTATTCAGTCCTGAACATAAAGCCGTGGGCTCATTTATGTTAATAACAGCGCTTGAGAATTCAATCTGCATGAAAAACACAGTCCTCAATAAAGCCATGATATATAGTTATTATAAGTACGCAGGTTCTTTTAAATAAGTCTTAAGTTTAAATAAGCGTTGTGTGTAAATATCTAGTTTTAATTAGTATATTGCCAAGAAATTATACAACTAGACTCAGCAATGCTGTAATTATTTTAGGATCAATAAAACCCTCCCTCAGCTGGTCATAGCTAAGTGTACCCTCCAAGGTTACTCTGCAGACATGCTCGGAGCTGAACCAAGGGAGTCTGAAGCCCTGTGGACACAGAATTAGGGGACTATAAAAAGAGGTGTTGGTTTTTTTATTTTATTTGCACATTAGTTTATAGTTATAGGAATAATCCACATATTCAGGGCATGTGGCAGGATTCTCTAGAAAAGCCCAGCGTCCAGGAGGAGCCAAAGGGGCCAGGGTCAGGTGAGGGTGGGCAGCTTTCCTGCTCCGCTTTGCTGGGTGATACGGACACAAACCCTGGTGACTTCATCAGTGATTTCCTCTCATCCTCCCTTCCTAGCGGTGCTCTCTTTTCACACTGAGACACTTTTAAAAGTCTGTGGCTGGACACCACAATAATGGAAGCTGTAGAAATATGTGCTGAAGATTAGAGAGCATAAATGTGACGTGAAAATAAGGATGCTGGGCATGGAAGCTAAGTCACAAGGATCAGCCAGCTCCACCTTTCCCCACGGGTTTTCCTCTCCCTTCAGAGTTGCTTCTTACACCTCCTCTGCTGACACCATTGGTGGGCAAACTTTAATTCACAATAAATCCCATGCAAATCATGTTATTCTATTTACCTATTGTCCTTTCCATTGTATTGCTTGGAGTTTTCTCTCCAGAAGACTGTTACTCCTCTATTCTTTGTACAGAACAATAATCTCCTAACACTGACAAATTTTAGTCCCAGGTAGGCTGATTTCCACTAGGTTTACATGTTAGTTATCCTTGTGGCTGGGGAGGGAAGAGACTTTCCACTAGTCACGGCATGACAACACACGTACAGTCTGTCCTTAACTGTCCACACTACCAGGCTCATGAAGTTCAGTCGGGGCCGCCCTTGGAGATCCCTGCATGGAAGACAGGGGAGTACCTCATGAGCTTTTCTCCAGCAGTGCCTGGGCTGTCTCACCTTGGGCAGCAGGGTACCAAGGCAAGTCTCTGGAATAAAGCTTTGATATACTGGTTGCAGAGAAGACAGAAAGGGACAGGTCTGAAAGCACGGTAATGCTTTTCTAGGGACATGTCAAACTTGCACAAGACCTAGAGCACAAAACTTGATGCTTATGGATGCAGGTTAGGCCACTGTAGGCAAACACTACATGTCCAACTTACAACTCCTGTCCAGATGGCAAAGTGACACCCAGTGCAGCATCACCCTCTCCATAGAGGCACTGCATACTGAGGGCTGGGGACTGAAGGGATTGTCCTCATTGCCTGCTAGCAGTGTACAAAGTGCCTCCACTGAGCACAGAATCTCTGGGTGGCCACCAAGGTCTGCACCAACTTCCCCTGAGTTATGTAGGACATGTCCAGAGAAGAACAAAAGGGTGGAGTGACTAGCAAAGGCACCGGTGAGTCTCCACAAGGAACATCTCACCCCCTCATCTGCCTCTGACTGACTCCACTGGGAGTGTGAAGATGCACGGGCAAAGTCCTGCACACCCCTATAAGAAACACAACCCTCCCACTGGGTGATCCAGGCTCTCCTGTCTCATAGCCCAGGCTCTGCCAGGTCTCTGCCTCCTCCAGGTATTGAGGAGGAAGCCCCACAGTCTTATCGGCTGACTTCCCAAGGACTGATGCACTTGGGGTTAGGCAGGCAACTACGCTTACAGGCAGCGGTGGAGAACCCACGGTGTGTTAGTGGATAATTTCCCCACCCAAGTCCCAAACTAGCAATGTAAGTCCAGTGGGTAGAGACTGCTGGATGTGGAGACCAGCAGCAGACCTCTGCATGATGACTGAGACTCTCTTTCTGTTTTATTCTAAGTTTGTGTTTTGTAGGGCAGGATGCCCTGTCTACATTCCTTTACAGACTAAGAATGGACATTTATTAACAAGTACTTGGGCGGACAGCCCAAAACTCTAGACTCCTGGCCTGGGACTGTACGATAGAGAGGGCCAGTGACCCCTATTTGTGTTTACTGTACTTCTACAGACACATGTTGGTGTGATAGGGGCATTCACTTTCTCAGGTTCAGGCCAAGGTCAGGCCAGAGCACGGACCGAATTTATTTTCTCTGTGTAATCTGCTCAGACTGTAGCCCAAAGAGGGCCTCCGAGTTCACTAATTGTGAGTGTATTGTGAGGGATTCAAGATTAACAAAGTAAACAGAAGGGCCAGACAGGGACCTCCTTAGTCCTTATCTAATTTCATGTGCTTATCCCATGCGTGGTAGATATGGTGGTTCCAGGGGACGTGCCTCAAGGAACTGAGATGACAACGGTGGGATGTCTCACCCCAGGAGGCTGCCTCCAGCAACTTGAACATAGTCCTGGTATAGTGGTGAGGACCTGAGATGAATCTGTTGCTAGAGGTTGGGTTAGTCAGCTGAGCCTGTGCAGTCCTCTTCCCGTGGTAGAAGGCTTGCCTCTCTAGACCCTCTTACTCCTCCCCAGCAGTCACTCTTGTGTGGCATAGTGCGATACACAGAGAGGCAGAAATGTGGCCATGGGGTAGAGTCCCTATGTCAAATGCCCTATCTGCATATATTTGGGACAATCTGAAGATACCACAGGGGCTAGAACTTCAAATTTGGACCATGCTTAGCAGCCTGGCTCACCTGACCCGTGACAGCCATCAGGCTTGTTCTAACAGTACTCTGCATGTAAACTATGAGACTTCGTACTGTGACTGACTTTACATGAAAGGCAGATCTTTCGCTGATGAGCAGCAGTCAAGCAGTCAGAAAGAATGAAAATGGAAAAGGAATTCCACTCACAGGGCCCTTTACATTAAACTAAAGCAACTCAGGTAAAAAGGAAACCTATCCATTATGGTTTATAATGCATAAACATCCATTTCTTCTCTGTTCCTTCTTTGCTTGCATTACTGAAATACAGAAAGAAAGGAGAAAATAATGATGGATGGATTTTGGAAGACTCAGAGTTCAACTCAGGATGGATGTGATCCCAACATTGCAGATTCTTATCTCATCGTAATAGGAATAGCTGAACCTCTCTTGTCTGCAAAATTAGGCAAGACATCCTGTGAGAATGGGCTCTTTTCACAGCAGTTTAGTCCCCAGACGCATAAAAGAATGAAAACAAGAAATGGAACAGAACATTTTTACTTTTGAATAACGGCTTCATTTGGGCAGTTTAGAACAAAACTTCACTGGAAGAGTTGAGGAGGAAGTTCTTGTTGCCAGTATGCCCATCCCTAGACACATTCTTCCACAGAGAACATAAACACTTCTGTAAAATGATAATTTATCTAAGAAACTCCCATTTTGTAGAAGTCGGGAGAAAAATAGAAAGGGAAGAAAGTACACGTGGGCAGTAGATACACTGTCCACTCTTCTACCCTGAAGAAATCATTCAACCAAGTCAACATGCCCTGCTAGATCCACCTTTGCTCTTGCAGCAAACTCTTTCCTTGCCTACTCTGGCTTTTCAGGATGAGCAGGAGGAGGGTGGGTGACTTCCTCTAGCAGCAGAATCTCAGGTCCAGACCAACTGCATCATTAACCTGAAACATACTGGTTTTAAACCTCCTTGAGGTTCAACAGAGAGAGATGAATTCCCAGAAGACCCAGTATCTCCACTGATTACAGAGGGAGAGTGAGGATTTTAGGTTCATAGCTGGTGCCTCATTTTAATGCCTAGTGTTAGGTGGGATGAAATCCAAGCCTTAGTCCATTTACCATGTTAGCATGGAGCTGAAAGAAAATTTGCTTTCCTCTCCATATCTTGCCACAGGCAATCTCTCTTGACATGCCATGCTTCTCTATCCTTACATTTATATCCAGCTACTTTTTTTGCTTGTTTGTTTGTTTTTTAAATTCAGAAGACTGTAAAATACAAGTATTGCTGAGTTATCCTTGTGTTCCTGTCCTTCATCTGGTTCATTTGCAGGAGGGAATAATGATCTGTCTCCAAGGTAAATTCATTACCCGGCAGATAATGCCACAGTGTTTCTGCTGCCCATTTCACAGTAAGACATTCTTTTTCAATGATGTTGCATCTCTGTTCTCGTGGGAACAGTTTACGGCTGACATAGCAATAGTAGTAATAACAACTTACATTTATATTGTACACGGGATGATCTTTACTTCTTTCTCCTTCTAACAGTGGACGGCTCCCAGTACTACTGCAAATGCATCCTTCATGGCCATGACAGACAGAAATCTGGATTCACTAATACTGGGCTGCCTCATTCCTCAGCTGTTTGCGCAGGTCATCATATCCTTTCCAGCCCCTTTTATTATTGCTTTAAATTGAGCTGTGGGCCACTACCATACCACTGCTCTGAGCCTTCCCTCACAAAAATCTGTGGGGTTCCCCTCCTGCCTCAAAACCACAGCCACCTCAGTCCATCAAGCTGCTGTCCATCCTCTCCTGCTTCCCACCTCTTCCCTTCCTCCTGCAGCTCAAGCTATGGCATGCTCTGCTGTACGATAAAATTGGCTCCCCTCTGTATGGCGTGGGGGACACGGCTAGCTCGCTGCATTCTGCTATTGGAAACTTCCTGAAAGCGAATTCCCTGATTTTTAAGGACTTTGAGATATAACATGTGGGAAAATTGCAGGTGGTCTGCACTGCAAAGCTGGTCAGGTGGGGACACCCTCCCAAACACCAGCAGGTTTTCAGATGGGGATGCAGCTGTCAAAGAGCCTTCTGTTACAGATAAGATTTTAAGAGTAAGGAACTGAAGTAGAAAAATAACAGGGACAGACGTCTAGATTCTCTCTGAGTGAGTGTTACAAGCTACGTAAGTATTCCTCCTTTATGATCGTAGGAGAAGAAATGCCAGCAAACGGTTTAGCCCACCGCGGTCTGAAAGATGGTCTTGACACCCCTGTGCCTGACTAGTAGGAAACTGCTGGCCCATACCCTGGCTCACTGCACCACCAAAGCACCACTTCTCCCTCTGCCACCCAGTGCTCCAGTGGACTGGGGCGGGGGGGACTGCTGGGGGGTGACGTGGCAGTGAGCCCACGGGAGGGCACACCGCAGCCAGGGGTTGGGGTGCTGGCCATGCGTTCTGCAAAGGCCGGAGAGAGGGAAGAAACCTATCTGAATCCCCGGTAGCAGCCCTATGATTTTCTTGTGCCTCCTTTTGCCAGTGACAGGAGCGAGGTGCCGGCTCCTCATCTGAGAGTGTGGCTTGCAGCAGATCCCCTTGCTTCAAGTACGAGTGAGGGAGGGTGGGAGGTAATGATTAGAGACACTCTAAAATGATTACATTAATTGAATCTTATGAAAATGGAAAACAATGGCAGCGTGTAATAATAAAAACCCACTATAACCACATACATCTCTTGTTTACTAGTAAGTGCTTCACTGACTACAGATTTACTCTGGGGCACAGCAGGAAACTTTTCTCCTTTAAATTTAATCAGCTCTTTCTTGCCCTCACCCCCCCCTTCCAGAGAAAAATACCAGCTATCAGATCAGTGTTTCCCATCCACTCCTAAGACTCCTCAGTACAGTGCCTGGAGGTGATAGTGTGAACTCACTCAAGAATGTGAAGGCATTTTATAAATCATTTGGTTTCAGCAGGAGGGGGAGAAAGGGAGAAGGCAGAGGGATGATATAGTTTACAGCACATAACTCGGCAGTAACTCCCAACTGTCAAACTTCAGCATTTTCTTCAGTTGCAACAGTGGTTAACAAAAAAATGTTAAGACAGCAGACATGAAATGCACATAGTAAGCAGCACATTTAATCAACTGGCACCTTTCTACCACCCCCCGCCCAAAATCTATCTGGACACTATCACAACCCAGAAAAAAAGTTGTATAGCTGAAGATATGGCACTGACGGGAGAAAAAGGAGCAGAAAAGAATAGCATGAACTGCTGTAAACAACTTGCGGCGCCTTTTGTGTGCAAAATAACAATAGCAGAGTTAAAGGAGTATGTTTACAAGTGTGGCTCGTTCGCCTCACCTTCCTCCTGCCCCCTTTTGCCACGCTCACCAAGTTGCTCCTGGGAAAATATTTGTGAACCATTGCAAATAGTCTCCTTCTCACTTTCCAAGAAACAGATCTGGTATTTTTCCATTTCAGTCACACTAGGGCCAGGCTTCAGAGGGGATTTTATTCTCGCAGCTCTGTGAGAGTCACCCTAAACTTTCTTTCCATTTCCTATCTAGCAACTTTTGCAATTAAAAAGTAGTATTTGCAAATAAAAAATAGTATCTGATTAGCTACAGAAGTGATGAGGCTTTTTCTGGGAGCCTGGTCTCCCCAAAGTGCCCTCCCTTGACAACAGCAATGGTCCAGCATACAGCTTTCAGGAGCTGTGCCTTGCTCTTCATGTGCCTTTCTTTGCTTATGTACACAACTTCAGATTTACAAAATTAAGGCTACATGGAAAGCACCTGATTAACCCATGAATCTGCAGCATACACAGATATATAGATTTCTTCTGAATGTACAAACCGAATATGAGTATGAAGGTTGGAATACATTTGAATGAAAATCACCTTGTACCTGTAAAACCAGGTATGATTCATCCAGGCACGATACCACACACAGAAACCAGAGGAAGGTGTGAACTAACAACATACATTTTCGTAGGGTATATATATATATTTGGAAAGGCCTAGAGTCAACAGAATACCTCCTGCATTGGTCAGGAAGTCAGAACAAAAGAACACATGAGCGCGAGTGAGAAAGCATGATCCCTTATCGCAGCTCTCAGCAGTGGCCCCGTGCTACACTGACATTCACGGCCGAATGAACCAAGCTCTGGCCGAAGCAGCAGAGGTTTAGGTGCCGACGGTCCCAAATACAGTGAAGGGTAAGCGAGTACGCAGGAGGAAAAATACAGTTTGTTACGAAGGTCCAGGCTGGCTGTGACTCGAATCGTGGGGGACCTCTGATGCTCTGGGTGGACTTGTTGAGCATCAGAAAGACGTTCCCCCTCGGCTGCCGGAGACAGGCAGTCTGCCACCCGCCAACACGCCGCCGCCTCCACCTCAAGCGGGAGAGAAGGACGCTGCGGCCAGCCGGCAAACGCTGCCTTCAGCCCCTTCTGTCTCCCGCAGCTTGCACAGGGAGAGAGCCAGCGCTTCACCAGCTCACCTGCAGAGCACAGCTCCCCGCACACATTTTTAACTTCCAGTAGTTTGACCACAGAGGGCAAAATTTTGGCCGGGGAGTGCTTCCGATCACATGAGAGCAGCGGCGAGTCAGGCTGGATTTTGCTGTTGCGATCTCTGAGTGGAAGGCTCCCACTCACTTCAACAGCCGACTGGCACTGCTGCAAAGAGACACTACCTAAATAGATGTGAAGTAATGAATACTTCGGATAAGCGACTGATTTCAGAGTGTGCTTTTATCCACAGGCCCTGTATTTATAGTTCAAGCCTTTTCAATTAATACGCACACCCTAAAAGAATTAAACTACTAATTATCACATTTTACTGTGGTTCACAGAACTTTCATCAGATCTAGTAAATGAAATCACGAGTTCAGCAGAAGAAGCTTTACTGCGCCAAATTATGTCAAGGGTATATCATGTTGATAATAAAAGATCACTTGGTTGGAAGCCTAACCTAGAAGGTTGGGGAGGCGTAAAAAGTTCACATTTTGGATCATGCAGCTCTGGTGTGGGCGTTTTGTATTTTTTTTTCTTGGTTATTGTGGAAGGCAATTTTCCTGCAAGTAAAATTTTCCCTTTGTCTTACATTACAGGCATTAGGAAATTCTTACATTGAAAGACAAATAGATAGGTTTGGGGTTTTGTTTTGCAAGTTAGGCCTTGGCATTGCATTCTCTTCCCACTAATAAACTCCCCTCTCTACTGGACAGAAAATTAAAACGATGCCCATACCACAAATAAACATCTTTCCCTAAGTGCCCAGCTTCTTGGTGGGCAAGCATGGTATTCAAAAGCATCCTTCAGCCTGTGGTCTGCTCAGGCAGTAGCAATTACTCTGATGCAACTCAACTCTCAGCTGTTAATTAAACAGCAAGTCTCTCAAGAAGACATACGAAGAAAAAAAGGTTGTAGCGAAAACTGGAGATCGCTCACAGCTCCAGCAGTCTTTCCCAGGACCCCAGGAGGACTGGCTAAAGTTAGCACCGAGGCACCTCTCAACATGCAAAGGTGGGACATGGGTAGAAGGGGCCGGCATGGGGCCAGCACCCTGCCATGGCTGCCTGCCCCCAGCCCCGCGCTGCAGCAGAGGAGGGGACAGCAACCTGGCACTGCTGCGGGGCAAAAAAAAAAGCCTTGGCCCTGCAGATCCGAGGGAGGGAAACTCACCTCGCCGAGGCACGGGAGCTTCCTAGGAGGGGGCTCCTGGCCAGCCCATTTCCAAGCTGCCCTCTAGATGGCCCTTGCTGTTATCTTGCAGATAAATGTATACGGAAAGGAATGGAACGGAGCAACAGAATAAAAATATATTTTGAAATGACTTAGAATAATCGCAGCTGTATTTATGCACCTTATCCACTGGGAAGGTTCATTGCCTTTTTCCTGTACACACATATGGAGAAATAAAAATATATACTCTAGCCACATTTTTATTTCTCCTTTCCTTTGCAGCATTCAGCCACTCCAAGTGTAATGAACGTTTCATGTCTTTCAAGCACTGCTTTGTCATGCTATAAGCATTCATTTCATGCTTTGAATATTTCCTGTCATACTCGCCTTGGATGAATTTTTTGTGGGAATGCTTTGCTTGTGAAGGTTAATGGTTAGCAGCAGTGAAAACTGAAGTCCCCTGTCAATCCTCAAGTCTCAAACGCTGCAGGTCACTGATGAGAAAGGCTCTCCACTCGGCCAGAGCAGAGGCTGCAGAACTGACCCTGATTGACGACTGCGTATCTTGCCCAATTGACAGTCAACACCCTTCGCTGTTGCCATCACAGGGTCCCCTCAAGAGAGTGCCAGCTACTGATAAGCAGGCTAAATCCTGAGCCTAGCAGAGGACCCGCTAAATCCTGGAAATGTTGTAACCGTGCCTCACAATCTGGACCACAAAATCTTTTGACTTCAAGCGCAAATCTCAAAGAAAATGTGGTAATATAGGAAAAAATGGTGTTTTCTTTCCTAATCATTCAGATGCTTCTTCATGACGATCATGAAACTGGCTGGGAAATACAGCTGGATGCTGCAAAGTTTCAGTTCTAGACTATTATGATTAAAATACTGTATTTCTAGTTCTTGTTGGAATCTATCTGTAATGAAATAAGATGAAAAAAATGCAAGATTAAATCACACACAAGTTAAATTTATAACCAGACATATCTGCTTTTGTTTCCTTGGGAAACGCTGGCTCTCAGAACTGCCTACACGCACTCTCCCTCAGGGGGTGATGAAACACAGGTTGGACCTCATCAGACCTTCGTCAGCTGATGGGTCCTGTTAGGGTCAACAGCCGATTCTGTCCAGCCCGCAGGAAGGCAGAAGAGACCAGCCCCACAAGGGCTCCCCTGCTCGGCCAGAGCTTTCAAGCCTGGACAAAGTTGCCCATTGCTGTTCCCAGCAGACAACGTGATCCATAAGGGTGCAAATCCATTCAGAATTTGGTCCTGGCGAGTTACAAAGGTGCAAACAAGCTGACATCAGCAGGAGCTTTGACTTCAGTGCCAGCTATGAGATTCCTTATTGAAAATGCTAAGGGCTTTTTTTTTAAAGCTTTTTCTGAAGCAAAGTTAATTTTAGATTAGTCCCTCAGGCTGTGATAACTCCTCAGTGTTGCTCTGTAAACAAGAGAGGAGAGTCTTCTTGCATTTATAAGATTCTGATGCAAATGATCCCATGAACAAGAACACTAATAAAAGCTGCTGTTACTGCATTACCCTGTTTGCAACTGTAACTGATAGAAAACTTTCTCTGCAAGGCTTGGTTATCTGCTGCAAATGAGGTGTTTCAGGAATGTCAGTCATTTGAGACGGTGTCCTTTCTAACAGTACCAGTTTCAGCATTGTGTGTTCAGAGAACTGCTCATGCCTGTGCACTCCTCAGGAGGGAATTAAGGGGCCTATCCAAGGACAGCTGATCCTCCAGACACCTCAAGTCCTGCTGCACTTGCAGCACCTCCTTGGTGAGTAAGTGTAAAGCTGGTTGGCATCAAGTTCAGTCACAACAGAGAGCCGCAAGGCAGCTGGACTCCACCTGAAGTAGTGGAGATGGGAGGTTAGCTGTGGCCTGAGAAGAAGGGATGGCCTTGGAAGGCAGTACATGCCTACTAGTTAAAAATTTGGCTGTTGAAGGGATCGGAGGTCTCTCAGCTACCATTTAACTTACAACGTAGTTGAGTGGTGGGGATAACCACAGAGAACAACTACATTTTCTGCCCCTCTCAGCTTGCACAGTGAACTCTGCATTCGAGAAGAGTGCCTAACCCTCGGGCCAGGCGGGCACCACTTCCACTGGCTGAAGCTACCCCACTGCATGGAACAAGAATGCCAGGTTTGGGGACCAGACAGAAAGCGTACAAAAGGGAGCTGGACTCTGCAGCCTGTTAGTTAAGGCAGAGAGGTCTTTCCACAAGCTGCTTTTGCATTTTACCAGGTTGCGCATAATCCCCTCCTTCCTTGCAGCCAAAGCTGCATTACGCCTGCCATGACCAGCCTTGCCTAGAGAAGAAGAAAAGGAAACTTTTCTTTGCATATGTTCCCACTATTGCCTTCTCTTTCCCGCACAGCTTGAGGACCAGAATTTCTTCCTTCATGTTTTTAGGCATGGAAAAGTAAGCATATACTTAAACATTTTTTTAAGGTTTAATACTCAAGTCCAGCCCTACTTAAGCAAAGAATTCACAGATGATATTTACAAGTCCAGTGTAATTACTGCAGGGTTGAAAAACGAGTTCTGTGAGTTACGGTACATCATTGTTTTTCTTTTTTCTTTTTTTTTTAATGTTACAAAGAACAATGTGCCTTTCATTTCCTGCAGTGCTGTTAAGGTACTTGCAGCTCAAAGCAGCAAGAATACATTAAAACTAAAAAGCATTTGGTTTGGGCATTAAACATTTTTATTTTTTAGATAAATGCCTCTCCCTCTACAGAAATTGTTTGAGCAATGAATTTGGCACACATTTGTAATCAGCTGTAATAATGAATGCTGTCTTGCTTACTTGAAATGGGAGAATTTACCAACTTCTTTAAAAAGAATTTGCTAATCTACAATTAAAGTGGTGTGCTACCAACTTTGAATTATCAAATCACAATACCACATGCTCGAGAGACATCAGTTGTCTGTAGAAATGACACAGCATTCTTCTGCTTTACACAGCACACTTCATGTGTACCTTTACACTGCAGTTATTAATTCTCCAGGACTACCACATCAAACACAAACATTGCCTGGTGGATGTCTGACATCCATTTACTGACAGCAGTAACACAGTACTGTACCACAATTATTAACCAGTTTGTGCTACACCCTCCTTGCCTTTCTCCAGAGTTAAACTGCTGGAGCAGAGCAGGATTTGACTTTTAATATTCAATGAATCTCTGAAAGCTAGAATCACAAATATCCCCACTTTGCAGACAAAAAGACTGAAAAGTTTTCCTACAAAAGTTTAAAATAATCCTACTTACAAAAAGAAAATCTCTCCGATAGCCGTTTCCACGACTGAAAGAGAGAATAAAAGCCCTAGAGAGAGTCCACGGCAGTGCTGAGCTGGGAATTCAGTTGTTCCTGATCCCCAGGCATGCAGTCACTTCACTACATCAGACTAGCCATTTTGTCATTCTCAGTTCACTGAAAACTAGTTTGTTTATAAAATACAACACCAAACCAGTGCATTTAACAAGCTTTTAAAATCAATAACCTTTTTTTTTGATTGGGTGAATTGCAAAATCTCTTTGCGGTGCCAACTGAAATGAAGCTTTTACATACCATTAGGCAACTACAAAAGTGGGGAATTTTCCACACGGGTGTTCCACCCAGCTGGTCAGAAAAAAACCTCATTTGAGCAAAATATCAGGACATCGGAACACGTTCCTGCCTTTCAAAAGAAGTTGCTGGTCTCTTTCATCATCCCTCCTGCAAATTTCCTCACCCACATAACAAACAGACAAATTCCGGGTTTGCTTCCTCTCCTCGAGAAGCTCTTTCCCATGCTAATGGACCTGAGAGACAGCAGCACCGTGCACACCATTCGGTTACACGTTAGCTTTACCCCTCGTTCCAGGACAAGACATCTGGACCTTGGACCATGGATGCACAAACGAACCCTGTCTCGCCTGCATGTTTGCTTTTCATGACCATTATGCTGGATCTCTCTCTCTTTCTCTAGAAAAAAAAAAATTCTGTAAATTTTTGCAGTAGTGATCATGTAAGTGACTGCCTGAAAACTACTGTGGTCTAATGAAGGCTGAAGAAAAGGCTAGAGTTGGTGTTAAAGCCACCACTGAGAGCAGAAGATGTCACCATCTTCTCTCTCTGTGATGATTCTGCTCCAGAAAATGCAACTGTAAAGCCCACTAGAAAAAAGGAGTGGCTCTAAAAAAGAAAAGCTTTTTTTCCCATGAACTTCACTTTATGAAGGTTAGACATAGAGGCTTTCCAAAATAACACATACAATTTAGAATGATAAATTAAAATCTGTAGTAGGAGGCCTTCTTTTTCAGGGCTGTATAGTTGACCCTTTTGAACCTACATTACTCAAGGTATGCAAAATATATGTGTATAATAAATAGCTCTAGAATTTATGGAGTGGAACAGAAAGGATATTAACAGGCAAGTAGAGAGGCTGTATAACCCTCACAAGGCTTTTAAAGATTTATTTTTTTTAAATGAAGGAATGCATGCATGTAAAAGGTAGTACTTAATCGATACACTCCTTTGTGCCTTTCAGAAAGACGCAAAATTATCCCAAATCTGCCCTCAATCTGGTCATTCTGCTGTTAGCATCAGTGGGAATAAGATTATTCACAATACTATTTTTCTTTGATTTCAGAAAAAAAATTCTCTCTGTGTGGGCTCATTCCCACTCTCAGTAAAATCAATTACGAGACTCCCATTGACTCTGGAGGGATTTGGATCAGGCCCTGTGGAAGTGGGTCTACAGCAAGTGTAGAACAACGCAGTTAATATGATTTATTGTGTCCGTTTCTGTGCGTGCAGTTTTTCATTTTCTAAAGCCTGCAGTTTTGCTTTCATCCTCACGTTCAGTAGATAAGAGCTGCAGATCTGTGTTGATCTACACACTGGGTACACTGCAAGCTGGGGGTTGTGTGTGCTGAGAATGAGCTCAGCGTCTGCCCAGGGGGAGCAACCCCTTTAGGGCCAACAGACTGCATTAGATGCATTTGTAAAGAAAATCTCCCACACAGGCACAGCAAAAGGTGTGTAATCAGTTAGGAGGCTTCTGCTGTGGTGGGGAAAAATACCCTTTAGTAAAACCGAGAAAAAGAAAAATCCTTTTCCTGTTTATTAAAAAAAAGTACCTTTTGCAGGTCACCAGTAAAGTTCCAAGAATTCACTAAAAGCTTGTTTTACAAGGAAGACTTAGGCTCCAAATCAGAGATATTTAATTTCACTAGGCTCTTACAGATTTTACATTATTAAACACCAACATTGCTGCTTTTCGGGGCGGTTGTTGAGTAACAGGCTTCCTTAAGACTAAGAAACTGCAGGGTAAGAAGAACTGTGGTTTAATAGCTGTGAAAGAATATTATCCAAACATGAAATAATAACATGCTTGGTGCCTAATACATTCTAAATTAAAATATGATTTAATAAACATAGGCAACATATTCCCCACAAAAAAAAAATAGCAGAATTGGCAGAACAAAAATCACAGTTTAGTCATTTCTTCTCTTAACCTCGCCATCCTTTGGCTACAAATTAGAATTTCTGTGAACAGGTTTGATAAGGGAAATTAGGCACTGTCTTTCAGAAAAAACAGAAATGTTTTAGGATGGTATGTTTAGAGATGAGCAGCACAAAATCTATCAAAATATGAAACCTTTCATACTTCAATGGGAAGGAAATACAGGAACCCCCAAAGCCAAAATCTTCCCAGCCCAATGAGCCCCATGTTCTATGTCCTATGATATATGCTAGTATTTTAAAGTTTTTTTATGTACCTAAACCTCTTCTTCTTCCCTTAATACTATCTGCTGTTTAAACCCTGATCCACATGCAGTCCGGATGTGAATGCAGCCCTTCAACCTCACTCCCACTTGCAGCTTGTTTGGTTGCTAATAAAGTCCCTGAAACACACACTGAACATATATACAGCTCCAGGGATTTGAGGCAAAAGCAGTTAGTTGCTCTATGAAAGGGCAATCACAGTTGTATTATTTTAGATACAATATTTCTACATGAGATAGACTTGCGTATCCCCCAAATGGTGACAGGTTTTAGAGACATAAGTCCTTCACACAAATTCTTTTCTGTGTATGCACAGTAGACCCCAGTACAGTGGATCCCCCATCAACATTTAGGTCTTATAAAAAAAAATCTGGTTATGGATAAAAGAAGTCAAGAAAAACTATTAATAATAATCACTTTCACTTTTGGAGACAGTATTTCTAAGTTCTAAATATAAGCAGTAAAACAAAACTCAGTTGCTGATGGGCCAACAAAAATTGTTGAGGTCTACCTCACTTAAACATAAAAAGGAAGAGAAGCTGTTCCCTCACACACATACTTAGGCTTTCGCATACAGTCCCTACAGAAATTCACTATTATTGAACGAATTTTTTTCAGGCTGCTTTACAAAGCAAGCCATTGGTTCAGTAGAAGCTATTGCTTCTACTTTAAAACTATCCCAGTTCAAAGAGTATTAGGGTTCCCAAAAGTCACAGTCCTGCTGCTACTTCCACATAAGCTCAAGCCACTGCCAACTGAAACAATGATATTGCGAACATACGGAGAAGAAGGAGCCACAAGCTCTAGCTGAGCCTCCCTGACCTGCTTACCCATAGTATCTACAACCTTTAAAGCACGCCAGTGAAAAAATACAGACAACGCCGGTAGCACCTGTATCAGTCCCGCAGTGGGTACCTGCCGGAGTAGCTGGTACGTTTATAGGTGTGCAGTCCTGCCCTGAAACGGCAATGTTTAGGAGCGTTGCTGCTCAGTTTTGCTTAGCAGATTTTTGCAGTAGAGAACGGGTCGGCAGAAACATATTTCAAAGCAACCATTTTGTTTCGCGGGACTATCTGAGATCCTGCACTCTAAAATGATGGCTGGCTACATACCGAAAGTTAGGTACTTCAGTGTGTCATGTGAGAGCATCAATAAACAAAATGAAGTTAAAAGCACATAGATAAAAATGAAAGCGATGAAGCACACACCCCTAGGGGGTCATGACTCACGGCCCAGGGATTGAAAGCCTTTGCTACGGTGGAATAAGGATAAGGGTTGCATACAGCAGGCTCTTTAATGGCATGTCCCTAATTAAAATAATTTTTAAAGGAAAAAAATGTCTCTCTGCAGGACTGGAGAAACAAATGCTACCTTAGATTAGTGAAACAGTAGCATTTTAACTATGAGGAGAGTACACAACCTATTTGTAGGTATCCCATGTCAATTATTCTGAATAATCTTTTTATATTAGACATAGGAAAAAAATCTTTATAAATATGGGCTGTTTTAATATCCCAAAGCAGGAGCAGCAGGTAAGAACTTACCATTTTCTGGCTGGTCCTTAATATCAGCTTCACTTGGCTGGCTGGGACTTTCAGATTGACTTGAATCTGAAAAACATAAAATACAGCCAAAAATTACAGGGTCTGCTGTGGAAAATAGATCAGAGGCGCCAGACTTCCTCAAAAGGCTGAGAGTACAAACTAAGGACAGGAGTGTTGCACTAGGACATGATAATGCAAAAGTCCTGTGCCTAGGTAATATTTTTGCTAGAAAAAAAAAGGGAATCTTGTTTACGGCACTACACAGAGTGCTTGGTGTGTGTGTGTTAGCATAAATTAAGCTTTGAGAATCCTTCTTTTTAGAGAAGGCATATTTAAACTACTCTCCTACATGTTTTTTATAATGCAGCCTCTATGTTGTATACAAACCAGAGCCTTAATCCAACACATAGTAAAGTCTCAAAACATATTTTCAAGCAGGCTTATAAAGGTAACTAAGCAACACTACAAAGTCGTGGAGATTGTTGTCTACACATTTCTGGAACGAAATCTGCAAAACTGATAGAAGAGCTGATTTTCATCATAACTTTCACAGTGGTTACAGTACTATGAGATCACTGAAATGTACAGCGTTGTCCCTGATTTGCAGTGGTATAAATGAGACCAGATACTGGATGAACTACTTTAGAACTTGTGCAAATAACGGGTCCTACAAACTCCCAGCTAACAGTCTCCAACGAACACAATTTATTTGCCTAAAATAATAAAATAACCTATAAAAGGATATGTGTAAATATAATTTTTTTGCATTTTTTACACATTATTAACTCTAGTTTATGTGAAGATGATCACTCTTTCGTTCAAAAATTATTCTTAGTAGAAGCTTTAGTCAAATAGCATTTTCCTTCTTAATTATTTCTATCACTATGAATTGGGAAAAAAAGGTCCCTTTTCACCTGTGTGGAAAAATATTTTTTAAAAAAATCCCTCAAATTACTTTTTTTGCAATAAATACAAATAGAAAAAGATTTCTCCCCCCCCCCCCCGAAATTCTTCTGTAACTTATTGATCCCATTAAAAAAAGTTTTTGCTGTGAAACAAAACTTAGGAAATGAAACCACTTGCCACTGCATCAAAACCACCCCCAATCGTGGCAAACCTATTTTCTGACTTCACCTTGACTTTGCAGAGTTTAGAATTAGCTGTCTGAAATTTGACCACATTTCAGTGAGAAGTCAATGCAAGATCAAAAGGTCATGACACTTAACTGTGATTAAATTGAAAATCTTACTTCTATTGCAACAGAGTGATAACACCACCCCTTCTTTTTCTTTGAGGTATTAATAGCGCTGGAAGAAGCAGTACTACTAGTGACCTTGGGTCAAGCAATGCTAATTTATTGCTTTAAAAAGGTTCCTTGCTTTTAAGCAAATGAAGATTTTAATTACTGCAGAGCACTATAAAGAAAATGCCTATTTTAAATATTCAAATTTTTTTTTACCTGCTGACTGTATGCATTAGGTATCATTCAGAAGCTTAGAGGACAATCTTGTATAAATTAAAAACTACAAGTAAAAAAAAGTGCTCACGAAACAAATTTGGATAAATTTCAGAATATAAACATTCAGAATATTTAGCAAAGAAAGCTTCAGTCCAGATACTTCTATTTAAAATCAGTGATATTCTCCTAAAAAGTGATATGTTTCCCATTGCGTCCGGAATCCATTTTCTCTCTTTTGTATTTATTATTTTTAATAATTTCTCCAGTGAAGCTCAGTGAAAAAAATTATTCTCACTTCTGCAATTTTGTTTTAAATATTGATCTTCTGAGTTATCTTTAACTGAAGCTCAAATCAATGACAGCAGATAGACTACCGGGTAATATGCACAGTGCTGTTATACTCTGGACACTAGATTTTGGCAAGAGGTTTCACGTTTCCAATACCGCAAAGGTAGCAACAAAGGTAAAATATTAGGAATGTAAAATATTTAGTTAACATTCAAAGTCAACATTCAACGGATTTCATTTTACAGGGCAGGCATTAGGCTTTTGCTTATTTTTTAGGTTTTTCTTTTCCTCCAGCAAGCCATAGTTCAATCAGCATTTGGGCTTTATGTTTAAAGTAAGGTCAGAATTCCACAAAAATTTATATATTTGAAAAAGTTACTGCAGAAATATGGGACTCAAAGCATGTTTTCCTTGCAAAATTTTAAACGATCCAGCGAAGCAGCGAGAGGGACGAGGGCTCAGTGGCAGCCGCAGGAACTGGGCTCGGTGCTGGCGCTCTCAGCCCCCAGCCTGGCACCTTCGCTCCCCAGCACAGCCCTGCAGCCGGTGGGCAGCAGACAGAGCGGGAGCTGCTCCTGGATTTTGAGAAACAAAGTACTTTTGTTTGTGTCGAGTGCTGTTTTTCCAATGCCAAAGCTAGTGGCACAAGAGAGACTCTACTGGCCGTAGGACATTTGTTTGCATACGGAATCTTAACTTTCTTCTTTTATTACTCTGGCTACTGCGATAACATTTTTCCTAATTCTGTTTTCCTGTAACCCACCCCTTCTGCTGAAATTAAATATTATTTTCTAAAATAGACAACAAAGGCTTGAAGCACTATTCTTCATGGAGAGGCATGGGGCAATAAAATGCAGGACGAGGTAGAATTAAACCCAATCTATACGGCGGTAGAGATCACGGGAGGCTACTGAAAACACGTACTGGGCAAGCGTATGCTCAGCATTGTTATGCAAGGTGGCATCTTGTGGAAACCCCAGATAAGAAGACTGAGTTAAGGCACTTAGCCAAAATGTTTATATGCAGAATTTTGCTTCCCTGATTTTATTCAGATGCTGCAGATGATCCGGTACATATAAATGTGCCGCCACATGGTTAAGGGATTGGCAAAATCAGAGCCGTTGTATTTTACAGTCTTGCCTAGGACAAGAGAGTCTTGCTCAGCCTCCACCACTCGCTCTCTGCTTTTTCAGCAGTTGGCAGTAACTCCTGTCGGGGCTTTTTTTGTTGTTTTGCACATGGAAACTTTAAAATTCCAGTTTTCTGAATGTTTAGTGTTTTGCGGGCTCGGCTACAACGGGAGGGGGAATGTCTGTCCTGCTGAGTCAGTTAGCCAAACAGGTGACCGGAGGAATAAATTAATTTTTGCCCATACATAATTGATATAAATGGAAGATCGTTTTCATAAGCATTTGCATTAAATCAATAAAATCACTTACTATAGAGCAGTTTAACAATTCATTTGATTTTCTCTTTTCTATATATTTGATAGCCACTCTGCAAAACAGTATACACTTTATGCCTATTTTCTTTAGCAACAACACTGCCAGTTAAATTCTACCACCTGCAATAATTAGAGCCATTGGAAAACATACAAAACAAAATATACAGTAGATGTGAGCCCCTCTTGAATCCACGGCCCCCTGCGGCAACGAGTTTCATTGGTGCCTTAAGCTAAGGCTGGTAGGAAGCCAAAGAATCTGTATATTACAATAAAGTGCATGTTATTAAGGGGAGGATTTAAATGATTTCAGATGGAGTTGGAAATATTATAGTGAGGAACCACTATTAAGCTTGCTGATTTAAAAAAAAAAAAATCACCAAGGAATCTAGTTTTATATTTAAGGAAGCTTAACCTTGAACAGCACAATGGGTTTTATTTGGGGGCTTTTTTAGCTAAAGAAAAGTTAGTGGTTGGAATTTTTAACCCTGAACGAGCTGGAGTTAGCATATGTACACTGGAGTCAAGGTTACTGGACAAGAGAAGTTCAAGGGGATCTGTTACCAACAATAATCATGGGGAAACAGGATAAAAAGCATGTCGAAGCTATTTTACTCTCTACTTCCAAGAATCAACTATGAGTAAGGGATAAAGAAAAAACCCCAACAAAACAGGCTAGTTTTTCCAAAGTAGCATTTCCTACTATGTCTCTATTCTCTGTTCCTCTTTGGATCTGTTTCTTAAGCATATGCTACCCCTGTGCGACCGAGGTGGTTACGCCTGAGACCCAGGTCTGCCTGATCTCAAAGCATAAGCGGGCAGGGACCTTCAGCTCCAGGACAGAAGCTCTGGACCTTTCAATATGCAATTTTCCTTTTCAGCTGCAGCAGGAGCACAGCTCCAGCCAGGCTGCACTATGGCTGTGTGGAAGCAGGGCTCGCGGCGCTGGAAGGGAGCGCTCCATTGTTTGGAAAGAATAAAACCTTCCCAGGAAAGTCTGGCCCGTGGACAGGACCAATGTCAACAGACTGACAATGTTGTTCTTTTTTGTAGACCATGAGAGAGACGGTGAAGAGTTGTTACGCTCCTCCACCAAAAAAGCCTGCTTCGAGTGTCATGGCACTTGCCAGTGCTAAACCACTTCATGGCTACCTGACCAGAGAAATGGGATGTTTTCTTGGGCACTCGCACTTTCTCGACATGCCGTGTTTTCCAGAGCGTGCTGAATCCAGCCTGGGGTGGCAGTGACCAACAGGGACCGGCCTTACTGTCTCCTGGTCTGCACAAACTGAATTAATGGGTGTCAAGATTATTTTTTACCTACGTAGAGCCAACTCCCACCAGAAACTGAGCACTTGCTAGCAGCCAGCGTGCTAACTCAGGTGCAGATGCATCTATCCTCTAAACAGTAAAGGTGATCCCCACATAGCAGAGAAAAAAAATTACTGGCGATGCCAGATGAGCAAGGCTGTGCTGCCACTGCCCATGCTGAGCCCGCTCTGCAGCTAAATAAAGCGGGCTCCCTCTCCTCCGCTGCCAGCCCAGCACCTCACAGAAGCACCGCAGAAGTGCACAAGTTAAATTTTCCATTCATATCATGTTTTAGGGGGGGGAAATATTGTATAATAAACTGACATATTTTATTCAAGTTTCAGAGTCCTATTTGTAATAAAAAATTTATATGGCTGGGTTGTGTTCATGCAATAAATTTTTCATCTATAATTTTGGGCATGGATTCTACCAAAGATTTATATACGTTAAAAAAAAAAATCTAAATCATGCTCCTTTATATACAGTCTTACGTGGTGAGCTTATGGGATTTACAAACAGAAACCAGCACCAGGACTGAGGCTTTTTTACACCCACTTTCCCTTCATTATACATTATAATATAAACACATAGGGATTGCTCCATATATGCTACAATTATTATTTACGGCTATTTTGGTGGCTACTACTATTTCTTTTAAGGAAGGCCTGGCTCTCCGTTTAACTCCAGCCATCGCTTTCAAGTCAACTTTTATAGGGAGTTCAAAGTGCTTCATTATCATACACCTCACCGTCACACATGTACATATCCATACCAGATTTCCAGTTTTATTTTATACCCCCCTGTACAGTACGCCCCATCCCCGCAGCTCTCGAATAAGGTTCTGCAGTGGTAAAATCCCTGCGGTGCCAGCCTGGTTTTTTTTATAAGGCAAGGACTCTTAATTCCTGTACACTGGGAAAGAGATTATCTTTGATAATGGAAATGTAAATCAAAGCTTGCTGTTGTTTATTCCAGACAGACATTTGTGTGTTAAGTCTGTTTATCAGGCAACACTTTGTCTAAGCCAGGAAGTAGTCAGCCTTTGTAACAAGATGTATGCAAATGATTTTCCCATGAGCCCTTGCCACAAAACTTTTGTGGCAAAAACCCTCCTTGTTACTTCACCAGTAAGACGCTACTAAGCTACCCCGTAAGTAGACTAGCAACAAAACAGCTAGCTAGACTATGCTGATGAGTTTGAATGAGACCAAAACATGTGCCCACAGTCTGTTGCTCGGTATTGTAAGCAGACTTTGTGTATTACATCTGTTTATCAGGCAACACTCTGTCTGCTGGGGCGGCTTTGTACCAAGGTAGATGCAAACAAAGATCTCCACAACTCCCCGGCTAACTTTTTTTGGACGCTGAAATTCCCAATTACTTTCCTCGTTGCAGGAAACAAGAACGTGAAACTTCACCGTGAGGCTGCGCGACCTGAAAGCTGTATCAAAATGGTTTCATTTTAAATCAACTTTCTTTGTTCTCACAAGCCCATAAATGATTTACTGCTATCGTGTGATAGCCTAGAATGTGGGGAATCTGTGTATTCCCATATTTGTTCCTTGATATTACAAACAAGTATTTGATTCACTTCTAAATGTTTGTTTTTAAAACAGTTTACAGCCTTTGATTCCTGCTTACTGATTCATTTCTGGAACATTTTCTATTTATTTCTTTGCAGTAGCAAACGTTAATTTTGACTTAATTCAAATTGTCATCAAAGGCTTCCTTAAGAAATCCCACAGCACAGATTTTATTTGTTATAATAAAATATTCTTAAAGTAAACATCATGCGACTGTGTTTTTTTAATTCCAAGAGATACAAAAATCCGTTACCCAAAGGATTCAAATTGGTTCAGCCCTTTTTCCTAGACAAAATAAACACTTTAGGACTTTACTTGTTTGTATTCTCCTCAGTGGTGCTGTATGCATCACCAGCTAAAAACAAAGAAACTTTTAGCTGCTCAGACAAAATGCAGAAGCTCCCCAAACAACGAAGCGGGGGGGTGGGGAAGCATTCAGAAAGTCTGACAGTCCATTCAATATAGGGATGATGGCCATAATGCATCCAGGGTCCCCTTGCTAATTAAATATGCATTGGCACAGTTTTGATCGATGCAAGCCATGGATCAGATGACACACCTGCAAAATCTTGAGCCCAGAGCTCCCAGGAAAAGGAAAATACAGGCTGTCTCCTTATCTTTGTTTTCAAAGGCTCTCAATTTCTGTGCTTAGATATCTAATTTAATTCTCTCACCCCTCAGCAAACTGGATTAGGAAAGTCAATACTGCCATTGTGCATCGACAGGAACACACAGCTTTCCTTTTATTCAATTTAGCCATGACCTTTAGACAAAGATAATGACAACTGTCTAAAAGTAAGGTAAGGCCTGAAGGAAGACCCTGCAGAGGGGCCCCCCTTGCTTTCCGACGCTCCTCCACCCAGGAAGAGCCCACCGGACATGGAGCAAATTCAGAAATAAATTTTCTCCCCCGACTGCAACGACTAGCTTGGCGGAGCGGCACCCTTGGCCACGAAGGGCTCTATCCCACCCCGAGGAGCTGGGACACCTCGCTGCCGGCACGGGACGGCAGCCGGACCCTCACGAGCTGTTTGCCAAGAGATGGCAACGTCCCTGGAGGAAGCGCGCATGTCAACACCAAGAGCCGAGCATTTGCATGAAGAGGGACTGCGCTGTCCTATTTTTTCTGTGGCTGTTAGGGAAACAGTGAAATGGAAGGGTCAGGCAAGTGTTGGTTGTAGCACTAATTTCTAATTTCTGGCTCCGATACTCGGGAGGAATTGTAATCCTAGTGCTAAGTGCACGGTGCGGAGAGCTGCACACAACCGCGCTTCGCTGCGGCAGAAAGAGGAACCGGCACGCGGATTTTCCTGGAGCTGAGCTGAAGCCAATGGAAATGACATTACTTTCCGATAGGTCTTGCATCAGTATTTTTACCAGCCTTCCTACATTAGATAGCATCTTTCTAATACATCTGTAAGGAAAGTACAGAGAACATGCTCTAAGCTAACGAACAGCTATCAGACAGTAATCCACTTTGGTACCTACAGATACAGGTTGTACCTGAATCAGTGATTTAGGCATATAAAAATTCATATTCATTGAGCAGCCTAGCTCCACAAAATGTTAGCTTCCATGCTGCACAATGTTTTAATTCTGCAGTATTTTTTTAGCTGCATTTAAAAATATACTTGGCATTTCTAGCTGTGGGCCAATATTTTTCTCATGTCTTTTTATACAGATTTGGAGGGAAAGATATTTGTAATGGAAAAAAATATGTGCAAAGTTGGATTGCTAAGTTTCTGTAATCTTGGGAAATAAAAAAAAGCAGCCTATGTAAGAGCTACAAGAAACCATATGGATCAACAAGAGCTGCCCTCATATCCCTGGGAAATATAAATTAACCTACATTTCATCATCATAAACCCCAAAATAAAAAATCTAATTAGAGTCTCTACCCTCAGATTCACTTCTAGAAAATTTGCTTATCCCCCTCACAAAATGATTTACAGTACTTATATCCATTTCTTCAGAGTGATTTAAATTTATTGAATCATTTCAATTTTTAGAGAGCTTCCATTTGGATCTGTATGGGTTTCTAGACATATGCGGTGCTCAGTTATTTAAAATTAATTGCAGTACAATAATTTTAAATTGCTTCACACTATACGAATCTCAAGTGCTTTGAAATATTTGAACCATTCTATTTAGAAGCCATCAAACTTCTGAGCACATGCATCAAAGAGTTGTTTTAAAAGCCGAAGGGCCATACTGATGATCCCAAAGTGCAGGTGAGCACGGCTCTGGGCATGCTCTGTGCACACGGATCTGAATTTATAGAACATTTCAACAAATTTTGCCCGAATGTCAATCTTTAATTAACAAAAACGGATTCTGTAATAATTTCAAACCACTAAAAAATTTCTAAAACTAGAAAAGCACTGTTATAAAATAATGGCATACATTAAAACCATTATTACTTCTAATGTATATTTATAGAACATCCTTTTATCCTGGAAATTAAAACATCTTATTAACATTAAACTAAGCTTTACAATACCTCTGTGGGAAAGGTGAGCATAACTATGCCCACTTTACGCAGGGATGAAGGAGGCACATAGAGGTTAAGTGATTTACCTTCAGAGGCACAGTTACTAAAAGGAGTAAAAAGCACGGGGCTGAGCTCTCAAGCCGCTGCTCTAGATAATAAAGTATCATTCCCACCAATACAGCCATTACAATGGCAACGGCAGTATCCACTTAGGAAGACTTCAACTACGTTATGTAGAAAATTACTTGGTAGAGTGGATCCAAAGTCACCTAGAAGGGATATGTCCAGTCCTCTCAGCTTCTGTTTTGCTTGCCTTTTTTTTTTCTTATTAGGTATTTTGAAAAACAAGAAATCATTTCTGCATTTCTCTCCGGAGGATTTTCTAACTCACTTTAACACTAACAACCACAGTATTTAGGGTGACTAAAGAGCTGGTTTTGCAATGCTTGACCTCATGTATAAAGGCAAGTGAAGATGAAACTGTGTGATGAGCAGATCTGGAAGCTTTGGTCAAAGTCTCCAGGTCTGCTTCTGTGCAATTTTACACTGGTGAGTAAACCAACATCAGCAAAGCAGGATTATGTCCACCATATGGTGAGACTCCATTGGCGGTAGTACAGTCACCCAATTAATCTCTATCCCCCACCATCCCCTTGTTATTTATTTATTGTGACAAACTCATCCTTATGGGACCCAAGGCAGGGAGCTGCATATTCCCAGGCTATTCTCGTCAGTGCCCATCCTCATTCTTTATCCGCGCTGCCCAAGCAGTAGCTGGCGGTCTGGTACCTCTCCTCTGGCCAAGACGCACAGTGCTACAAGGTCACAACCAAGGAGGCTCTCTAGATTTTCCGTAGCAGACAGGAATAAAGAATCTTTCAAACCTGCCCTCCGTCAAAAAGCCAAATAAACCTCATTCCCTGACAATGAGCACAGCCTTGTTAAACTGCTTTCCAAAGCTTGCCTTTCTAACATCACACGAATAACCTAGCTGTTTCTGGAGACCATCAGAGTGCTCATATATATTTCAGTCTGTGCCTCTTGCTAAGGTCTCTCGGCAGCCGGAGCCATTCAGGACTTTGTCAGCCAGCAAAAACAAAGCAAAACCTTCACCAAATCAACAAACCGGGCAAAAGCCCTCACCTCCTCCTTCTTCAACATCTCCTGCTTCTTTCTCCTAAAGGACAGGTGTAAAATTTTCCTATGATTAACCAAAAAGTCAGGTAGGAATCTATACATCAAACAGAATAAAGAATACTTACAAAGAATTACTATCTCAAAGAATGGGACTATTTTCCCTATTAAGGATTATTCTATTTCACACAGGGAAAAACAATGTTGATAATAAAAATATGTGTGATTATTTAAGGAATAAACAAAAGGTGAACTAATATTCCGTGGAGTTTTTGTCAGTAACAGATTAACATCAAGTCACAGATGGGGCAATCTGAACAAAGTTTAGGTACTATTTTTTTATTATGGATCTACACTAGCAGCCCCATTTTCACAACTCTCTTTCATTTTGGTGTACCTGACACTTTTCCTCTTGGCTCCCATTTCAGCCCCTGTTAAGTACATACTTGGTTATAGTGGCCAAATTTTTTTAATTTTTTTTTTTTTTCTGGCAGATGTCTTTTCCTTGTTCTGTGCACTCTGAGGAGTTCAACGTGGCATGTGAAAAATTTCCATTTCAGGTTTTCTTAAGCTTTATGTAAAATTAAACTGCTGGCAAAAATACATACATATATAAAATCCTAGAGCCAAAAAAGCTGCTTGATAGTTCCCTTTCCTCCCTCCCTACCTTCCTCTCTCTTGCCTTTTTTTCTGAAAATAATTACAGAAATATTGCTATCAGCCCAAAGCCTTTCCCGAACTGAAAAGTCAGAGGATTTTGCCCACAAAGAATTGCCACTGATTGCCGCTCCGTGGATATGTTTCTACTCTCACAATATTGTAGACTGCAAAGAAGAACAGAGAATTACCATAAAAATCAGGACGTGTTTTGTTGCATCAGTATCATGTTGGCATCAACAACATAGACTCGAGGAGAAAAAAAAGCAGCCTTTTGGTAGGCAGCCTACTTGTTCTGTGTTTCTGCTGTGTTTGTAAGCCACGCAAGTGGAAGATAAAGTTAAAACTCGGAGAGAAGTAACATCTTGCAGGCTCGGTACAGAGCCACCACACCGAGTTACAGCAAAATCTAAGGTACGATTGCCATAAATCATGGAGAAATGGAACTGTAGCTACATCTGAAAGGACAGTGGATCATTACAAGTATATGAAAGAGTTGGGCTTATATATATATATATGCCCACATATATATGATAGGATTCCCTTCTACAGACACACATTGAAAAAGATTAAGCTTAATATGTTGACTCTGAAAATATAACCAAAAATCCATTTTCACTTGGTCCAGTGCTGCAAAACTAAATTTTGAGATAAAAATTAAAAATAGAAAAGTCCAGAGCTCTCAAAACCCATAACTACACCATGTAGACAAAATTTTAATCAAACTTTTAAAGCCATGGTTATGATCTGATGAACAGACAGCTTGACTTGATTACATTTTTAAGTTTCGGTTTCTATTTCTGTTTTAAGATGAAAAAGATCATAGAGTGTCAGAAATTTGAATACTGAATAGCAAAAGCTCTTGCAGGTTTAGAAAGCATATAGAAAAGCTGGCAAAAGAAAACGCTATTCCATCGCCACCATCTGCTTTCTGGCATATTGAAGAAACTTTACTAACAGCAACATTTTCTTGCATTAGAATATCTGCTAATTAGTTTTGTTGTATTTTTTTTTTTAAATTACCTTTTACACAGAAGGCAAATAGCCAGTTTTTTTGGCTGGCTACACCTTACACCATGTCTGATAACATTTCACATTAAGTTCAGTTTACCTCACATTTTTCTACCAAAATCCTATCTTTAGCATAGTCAAAGCCTGCAAAAACTTTGCCTTGCTGAGACTAAAGAAAAAAACATCAAACATACGAAGTGTTAAAAATCGCTGAATAACTCAAAGGAAAAAAGATAATTTTGAAGGCGTTTTGGCTGAAATCTATTTTCCTTTGAATTGCATGAGTGTTTTAAAATGTTAAAAACACTACAGAGTGACTAATGAATGTAAAAGAATGATAAAGAGTATGGGTCCAGTTATCAGTGATGTGCCTAAAACAAAATAATTTTGGACAGTCTGCCATGCAAATATTGACTAAAATGTCATAAATAATGTCTGCAACAAAGGGAATCCTGCAAAGGAATATTCTGTTGTACTTAATGCATTGTAGAGTGTGCCTTTTAGCAAGCAGTACGTTACAGAGCCTGAAAACTTCAGTTGGACAAAAAAAGCTAAAATTTCCTAGATAAAAATACTACTAATGTTTTTTTCCAGAAACAGACCTCCAAAAAGTTAGGGGTACAGCATTACATTTGGAAAATGGTTCACTTAGAACCTGACTTTTCAAAAGAAACGAGTTGTCCAAAAATTAAAAATAGACCAAATGTATCCACCTCATTGACTTCTGACTATTTCCTCTGCCATTTTTAACAGTATTTTCACCCATTTATTTGCTGGCAGGGCAGAGGCTGTTTGCAGGTCTTTATCATACTGTACTGAAATAAAATGCAAAGACATTAAGTCTACCACTGCCCTGGGCCAGAACTGAGACATGGCAAAGATTCTGTTCAAGAACTTCTTAGGACCTAATTGTGTCTCAGTTGCAGAGTCCAACTGCACTCGGCATGTAGGGTTAGAAATAAAAATGCAATCCTGCCAGAATGATTGCAACACACAATTTTGCATCAGGCAAAGTATGCAGGAAGGGCTCAGAAACTACTTTCAAAATCTCAGCATTTTAGTAATATTATTACTTTTTTAATAGCATTAAAATATGAAGTAAAAATGAGGAATGACATAGGGAGTTGCATTAACAACTCCAGATTACTTGCACCTACACTGACATATCGTGCTATGTGTAATCACAAACAACCCAGTCACTTTTTCTGAAAGTCTACTAAAAAAATTAAACAATCAGGGCTACACTGAAACATTCTGCATGTGTTTTCAAAAATTTAATTTCTGAGAAAAATTTCACAGCCACAGAGATGACAAATAACAAAGATATTTTACATTTCTAAAGCATCTTTCATCCAAGATCAAAGAACTTCATCAACATTAATTCTCAAAATACTCCTTTGAAATAGGAGTACTATTAAACCTATTTTATCTTTGTCTAACTTGATCCATTTTCTTTATAAAATCCTAGTTACTGTAGTATCTCTCTAGGCGGAGCACGACTCTATAGGTTAAGTAACTTGACTAGAAATACTTATTACATCAGTCACAGAACTGACAATGATCATTTTCAGAAGTCAAGAATCCTAAACCCTTCCTCCTTCCTAGGCTGATTAAAAACATATATACACAAACTGAGTCAAGGAGGACAAAAATTCCCCTCTATCGTCATGGGATTGAGATGCCACCAAAATAAGTGAAGTATCTGGAAACAGCAGGCACATAAAACAGCTGGTAGGAAATGGTGTTGTAGTGTAGGGTAGATGGACAGATCGATAGGTACGTGAGGGTAACAAATTATGTATGAAGAGGACGAGCATGCATTTGCTATTTTCAAAACCTTTTGGAAAAAATGAAGTCAAACTTTCCTAACAAATACGAAAAGTCTCCTCGCTGAAACATGCACAGCCCAGTGAGAAAGGGAAACGCCGGCAGACAGAAGTGCTGCCTGCTCTCCCCTGGAGGCTGTCACTGCGGAGGGCTGACGCCCCGAGCTTGGAAAGAGCAAGGGTTTATCAGCTGCAGCGTGGGTCACCCACAAAAAGGCTGGTGGGGTATGGGGCAGGGTCTGAGGCTGAAGAATTTTTTTTAACACTAAACTTATGATTATTTAAAAATAAATTACAGGCTGTGTTACAAACAATATAATTCAGTCTTTGGGCCAAGCTTATTCTTGACATAACCCAACTGGAATTACACTGGGGATAAATTTAGCACAGTATTTTCATAAGTCTCCTTTTCTTATCATTCCTGCAATCAGGTTGTATGTGTCTAGAAATGATATTCTCATGTCTGCTTTGTAACGTGGATGAAATGTTATCGACTATGGTCTGCCGCATCAGAAAACAACGTATGCTCTGTGAATGTGCGCAGTACCTACTTCTGATAAAAGCAGCCCCCGTTTTGAGAGGTGTGTTTTATAATCCTTTGTGGTTTTGCAGCAGAGGAACTGTTGGACAATGAAGAAAAACATTTCAGCTCCCCTGAAAGTTTGACTGTTCCTTTTCAAACAATACAACACAAGATTTGGGACATACTGCTGACACAGCAACATCAGTGCCTCAAAGAAACTGTGGGAAATGTCAAATTTATGGTCCTATGGGTGATTGGTGGAAGGATTCTTCCCCCCCCTTCAGCAAGCCTCTGTCAAAAACAGAGCCTCTAGAAAGTTTTTGGCTACGTCCCAGCAAAGCAGAAGGAAGCTGTATCCCACACTTCCCTTGGGACTTAATGAAATATACAGCCTCTGGGCTTCTTTCAATTTGGTCTTTCAGATTGCTAAACCAGTGAAAGAAGGATCCTAGCTGTCACAAACGTCACATGTTTGGGGTCACCTGCTGCTCGGGGGTTCTCATGCCAGTTGTTGACATAATAAGCACCCCTTACACTTTAATTACAATTCACAGTGTGCAAACTCTGCAATCTGCTTTAAGGCAGACAGTCTTTTAAATCAACACTAAATTCTACTACTGTTCGAGCAGAAATGGGAGGAAAAAGATGTCCAGCTGACTGAATAATTGTATTCAAATATTTGTGATCCCAAAGAAAAGTAAGCACTATCCAGTGAAAAGAGCAACTGTATTGCCTGTAACACTTCAGAAAGTGTAGTTAAAACTAGACTCGCTTCTCACAGTCACGCAGACGACGCACGTGAGACGTTTTCATTTGATGAGCTCCTACCATCGGCAGCTCTTTCCGAAGCTCCTGCGACTGCAAACCTGAGCACCCAGCTGTGTTTGTCCCTGAGCGTGAAGTGGGCTGGACACAATGCCGGACACTGGGATCGTCTATGGGAGGGAAATTCTCAAGCCCTCTCAGTATGAATTTCAACAGGACTTGGGCAATGAAAGCCTAAACGGGAAGATGTGTTTGTTTTATTCGGGAATGCTTTATTTAGTCCGGTACAAGAAACATTGGGTCTACTTAAAAATACTTATTATTTTGAGAAAGAGATGAGAGTCCTTCAGTTTCCTTGACTGCTACCTCCTTTTTAACTGTTACTCTTACTCCTAATAAAGCTATATCAAGACCACCAAACTTAAATAAATTATACCATCCAGAGAGGAATAAAAAACTCCTCTCCTTATATGTTAGAGAAAATCCATTTCAGCATTCATGCATCTAAAAATGCCTCCAGTCACTTATATTATTTACAATGCCTTGGTTGAATCCATCTTTTCCCATGGAAAGAAAAAGAGCATGAGAGTGGACACGCGCTCCGGGAGTACTTCTAGAAGATTTTCTATGTCCTCTCTGTTAGAAACACTGTTAACTTGTGGGCAGGCGGCTATGGATCATACTGTCCACACAGGAAAGTATTCCAGCTTCCCGGTGGCAGCACAACCTCCAGCAGCTGCGCTTCACACGCATTCACCCTACACGCTCTCAGAGAAACAAAGGAGAAGTCAATAGTGCGATACGAGGGCCTATTCCTATTTAAATCAACAGGAGTGACTTTGGCCATAGGAGAAGGCTGCTGTTGTCCAACTGACTTCTTAGAGAAAAAACCCGATGGGTTTTCACCATATTCAATAGGCAAATGCTGGCAAGCTGCTCTTTACCCCTCGGCCGAAAGGGACACAACCTCCTCCTGCCGCCTTCCCTGTCACCTCTCTCCCTCCTTGCTCACTGGATCAGCGACCTCAGATAAACTCAAAACGTTTTGAAATTATCATCAGACTGTGAAGCACTTCAATGAAAATCTATAAAACAAATTTATAGTGTGCATTCGTATGTATTATATATACACTTAGAACAGGATTTATCATTTAGCTGACCTTTGAAGCACTGATATTTTTAGATCCAAAAAATGTGTGTTGATTGTACTTCAACCCAGTCCCTTACAATGTACCAACTCCTTGATATCTTACTACAGGAAAGATAATTGCAATGAATTTTTATATTTCAGCACATGGGAAGATAAGATTAGACAGTAGGGACATAAAAGCAAACTGCACCACATAAAAGATAAGTTTCTGAAAGTTACAATTTACACCAAATGTTACAGATGAAAATGTTCAAAGCTATTTATAGGGCCTCGCGCTGGTCCCATTATAGACCATGGGAAGACTGCAGAGAACCAGCACTACCTTTTACTTAAACACTTCTTCCCATACCTATAAACCCTTTGGAACACAGAAATTATTAATGATATTAAGACTATTACTAATTCCCATTACCACCCAGATACCTCAGTAACCTGGTTGCAAGGCAGTATGTGTTGCACAGACCTTACCATCCAAGAGGATTGTTCCTACTTAATGGGATTATCTACAATCTGAGCAACTCATCCCAAAAGGTAAATAAGCATTTGATTTCCCCCTGCCTCCTCTTTATGGCCCTATTTGCCTCTGTCCACTGAGTGTCTTATCATATTTTTTAAATGGGATATTTTTCTTCTTTCTTGCCTACCATGAAGTTGCCACTAACAGTAGTTTGTCCAGTGCAAGAAATGAGGAATAACTGCAAGATAGATACGTTTACTTGCCTACAAGGTATAAAAAATTAAAGCTGAAGAGCAAATTAAAAGTAGGGAAATATACTTAGAGAGCCACACAAAGTGCCATATGATTCATCTACACGCAGCAGACAACAGACACAGCCATTGCCCACTGAAGGGCACAGGTGCAACAGCAGAAAAATAACCCAGTGCAAAGCAAACTTTCTACCACTGTGGCCAATAAACGACACCCTTTGGAAAGCTGTCGTGACAGCAGCCAGTACACAGCATCCATCCCGTCCCGGTGAGCCCTCGGACTGGTTCCCAGTGCTACAAAAACAAAGGATGCTATCAGTATAAGGCAAGGCTCCTACAAACAGGCTCAGAAGTGATTTTTCAATCACAGCTTAACCGTATTTTCTGTTTTCTTTCTCAAACTTAACCTTCTCTGAGGACTATTTCTATGAATAGTCTCAAATTTCAGCCACTTCTGATGAAGCCCTTTACAAAAAAAGTGTTGCTAGAAATGTCTGACAAGGGAAAAGTGATTTTTTCCCTACTATACAATTACTAAAAACATATGGTGGAAGAGATTCTGTGCAAACCTGGAGTGTGGTCTGTTTTCCACAAAGACGAGGGAGGGAAAGTTGCAGCCCCAACCATGGGATTGGTAAAAGAAGGAGCTACGATGGAAACTATTTTGAAAACTTAACTCTGTCAGCCAATGCAATAAAGAGTAAGCTCCATACACAAAATTACACGTAGACTGAATAAACTCCGCTCTCAGTATTTGTGGGTGTGAGCTGTATACACAGTGTTTGGTGAAGCCCAATTCATGTTCAAAAGAAAATTAAACCAAAGAATAAGTTATTAAAAGGACCCTTTGAAGCAAAAAGCAATGATGTGTGAAAGACAGAACCAGAAGAGTTTATTTAAACACACAGCACAGAAAACAGGGAAAAACAGAAATTAGGAAATTAGAAGAACAGTCATGAAGGCACCCAGCAGCCTTTTCCTGGTACCAGAAGTTCTTATATCTATGAATATTTTATCCAGATTCAACTATCTTTTTCAAGTCCTTCCTATCAAAATTCCAGACATTTTCTTCAATAAAATCAGAAAAGTGATTCAAAATGTATTGGTAGAAGATATAACATGAGCTGTGTGTGGATATTACAAAGGATCTGGGAACCTTACACCCTTTAGATCTGCTTATTTAACTATTTAGCAGCACAATTTACAATTTGCATATGACTGGTTTGATGCCAAACCATAAGAATAAAGCAGGAATGTCTCTCTCCTATGAATTTCAAACTCAGGTTTTTTCAACTTACTCCTCAAATGTGAACTGCATTCCCTTCCTAAAATTACTATGTAGCCCATGATCTAGTTAGAAAAGTATACGTAAGACTTTAAAATAATCTGCTTTTTTGTTCCCTTAAACTTCCTATCAAAAGTAAATCGTTTTGTGAACATGCTCAGAAATCAGATATTTCATGCTGCTTCCAAAAGAGGAATTTCTCCATTTAGCAAACCCAAGTCTAAAAATAAGTGTCTAAAACTGAAAAAGTTAGTTATAAAACCCAGTTCCTCATTGCACTGCAGTGCCCGACAACGCTCAATGACTAGAAGAATCTGGCCCATCCTCTTACAACAGTTTTCTCATCCTGAAGAAGCTGCGAAAATAATCTCTGTGATAAAATCAATCCATGCAAGTACAGATCCTTCCTCCAAATGAATCCTAACTTCTCCCTGTGTCACTTCATTTTGGTATCGCTAAGGCATTATGGATGTGCCATGCCCATCCCAGTGAGTAAGGTGGGAGTGCTTATCCTATTGACTAACCAAGGTACCTGCAGTCCTAAGTCAGCACACGACTGCAGAGCTCTTGTTTGCCTAGTCTCTGCTAGTTACTGATTTTATTATGGCAGGCTAAATAAAACAGGAATAGCGGGGGAGAGTGGGGAAGGGTGGCAGAGGGAAGGCAGCCAGAGATATTACAGAAGTTTACACAGTCGTGTTTTTATATACATGCCCTGAAACTCAAACTTCTAGGCAGAAGTGATGGTGCCATGTAACCCCAACTATGGCATATGCATGTGGCGCTGGACTTTGTCCCTGAAGTCCCCCTTCATTTCACACACCAAAAATCTATCCTGGAGAAAAGAAGAATGTCTTTCTTACTAGGTATGTGGTTTCGTCCAAATTGAAGGAAGAAGCTGAAGAAAAAAAGTCAGTTTAAGTGTCACAGCTCAGTTAACAGGGGCTGAATCCATTAGTCACGACAGGCAAGCCTGCAATAAATTATGACTGTCTTACGCTCCCCCACTAGGCAAAATCCTTTTCTGATTTTTCTCCACTCCTTATTCAAAAGCAATACCCAGTATGTATTCCAGGACAATTTGCTGTGTGCTGTTGAGATCAAGAAGCAAGGCCACTGGAGGGGTGAGTACACCAAATAATCTGACTTTGCAGGTTTATCAACCTTACACAGGTACCATAATCCAAGCAGAAACTCTTCCCATATCTGAGGCTGTCGAAACACCTACGGACTGCCCCTGCTTCACATGATCTAGGAAAGGGCTCTTATCCTTTCACCCTGTACAGAGACCTCACTGCCAAGTCCAAATACCACTAATTATCAGGACTGCACCTAGGACTGCCACCCTGCAGATCCCCATTTTGCTAAGCGCTGTATAAGCAAAGAACAAAGAGAGAGCCCTTGCCTCAAAGAGCTTACGATTTACTAGGCCTACCAGGAGAGCAGGACAAGCACAGCATCTTACTCGGCTGCCAAGTGTAAATCTTGAGAGCGCTGGCTCCAACCGGCCATAAATAAAAATGGGAAAATGTATAAAGTAATTCCATTCACTTTGTTTCATTTCAAACCCAAGAAGGAAAGAATATATTATATGCATCTAAGTCCTTTAATAAATATGATTTATTTATTATCATATTATCAGAAAGATATGATTTAGACTTAAAATACCACCTCAGCTCTAACTACAGTGTCAATAATGCAGTATGATAAGAAATGTAGTGTATTGGCCCCCTGTTTTAGGCATAGATAATGGAGCACATCTACGAAGTGCCTAAAACTAACGCTGAGTGTGAAGAATGGTTCAAAAAGAATAATTGCTGGCTGAGTATTTATGTACTCAGGACCGACTGGGTCGAAACTCACAGCTTGGTTAAGCCTTTCTTTTTCTACAGAGTTCCCCTAACTGATGCTCACGCACTTTGGATCACAAGCTGTGGCAACCTCAGCCGGAGATCTCATTTTTATGCTCCTGGTTAAAGCTGCCCTCCCTGACTGGCCACGTGCGTGTATCCCGCTGCGTCAAAGAGCTTCAGGCATGAAGAGGAAGGACAACCTCAGAGCTGTGATGGGCCATGCGGACTGGAGGGTGCGCCAGTCCTTGGGGCTCAGCTTCTCTGAAGAGTACAGAAAACAGTCTGTCCTGTGAGCATCAGCAGGCTTTAGTGCACACACAGACTTGCAGACAAAGGATCAGCCTTTACAAATATTTTCTAACTGATCCAACCATGATGTTGAAGATGGAATTTTATTTCCCTTTTTTTGTGGTTAATTTCTTTATCTATTATGCACTTGAGGAGACTTCATTGTCCAACTATTTTATTATTTGCTACACAAAAAAATATATTTGTGAATGGCTCCATTATTTCAGCAGTTAGCCTTCTGGTGCACAGAAAGTTTCCCTTCTGAACAGGCACTCATTCATTCTGCTGCACCATTGTACATTTTATGGCTTGCTATACCAAAAAAAAAAAATCTTTTCTTTATTTCTTTCAGTGCTCCTATTATTATAATAGTTTAAAAAGTGGCTTCCACTTTATTTATACCACATCACTTGGGTAAAGGATAGCTACCCACAGTAAATCTAGTTATTTTCCAAAGTAGATTGCTCATTAAATATTGTATATAAAAGAGCCCTCTGAGATTCAGAATAATCCACAAAATGTTTTTTAGATATCTCTTTCTACTTAAATAAATAATTGTAATCATGAATGTGAACTAAGTACTGTGCTTATAAGGTTGAATTAATAAAAACTGAACTTTATATAAGCCTTGGCTACAGAACATTACGCTGGTGAAGAATTTCAGGTGCAAATAATCAGAGATTACTACACACGAGGGAATTCACCAGTGGTCATGAATACCCTCAATCTACTTCTGTGAGGTAAGCAATATATTCTCTAATATGATATAGTGCAGGCTCTGTTATTGTGTCTTGGAAGTTTTTACTGAACTGTAAGTTTTCTTCCTGTTCTATTCATAATGCTACTTATCTATAGGTAAAGCAATCATTTCTTTAACTAGTGCATTTACAGGATGGAGAATATACCACATGCTCTTAAAATTTCTCTGTTTCTTAGCTTCTATACATTTGAATTAGAGCTAGAGTATTCAGCAAACGCTTTAAAGACAGTATGAGGGGAAAAGGGAATAAATATATATGGTGTCTCTGCATCTTCCATGGTCTGGCTGACTCACTCAGTCTAGCTGCTGCTAACAAATACAGATCAGCGAGTGAAAAATCCTAATTTAACTCTATGGCATAGTGGGTTTTTGCCTCTTAATTATAATAGGTTCTCCCAGTGATAACTATGCACTAGGTCCCAGAATTTACTTAAACTCTCCTAAACTGTAGTGGTAATTTAAAATGTGGAGTGCTGTGTTACAGATCAGATCCGCAGCTAGATCTGGAATAATTCCATTAAAACCAGTGGAACTACAGAGATTTCTATCAGTTGTGGTATCACTATAAACCTCTTGTAAATAAAGCCTGCATTGTTAATGCTGTCACTGGTGAAGCAAATTCCATAGCCCATGGCACACAGATAGCCTAGGCAAGCTGCTGCTGAACTATACAAATAATCTCTTAACTTTTACTTAAAATTGAATTCAGTCACAATCACGCAGACTCCATACAAAGTTGAATCGTTACCTGAATAAAGAACATCACATATTCTCTGAATTAAAAAGGACACTACTCTCAAAAGAAAATTAAGATTACTAGATTCATTAAAAGCAAGAAGGTATCTGATACAGGGAATGGCAGAAAACTTGTTCCTGATACTGTGCCCAAGGACAGGGATACAATCTGTCCCTGGAAATCTCCGTAAGTCACAGACCTTTTCTTTTTTTCCCTTTCCTTTTCCCTTCCCTTTTCCTTTTCTCCCCTTGCCCTTTCCCTATCGTTCCCTTCTGGAGAACATCTAGTCCAACTAGATTACTCAGGACACAAGACCTGTAGCTATCTTCTGATGTTGAGTAACACGGAAAAGTGAACGGCCTAATCCATTTACCATTAGTTTAATTTGGTCTCTTCTCTCCAATTGCAACTTCAATTTGAAATCTGCAAACCCAAACCCAGTCCTAAGAAACTCTGGTCAGGTGTAGCCAGGTTATCCCAGGAGGGACCTGGGCTCACAGTCTCCAAAGGATGTACAATCTTAACACTTGCACTCTAACTGCAGATTGCAAGTGACCCAACCCGAACATTCACTACTAACTGGGAATGACAAATGGCTTGGGTTAATAAAGTGCTTCCAGGCAGAGGAATTTTATCTGCGCAGACTCCCGCTAAGTGAACTTCACCAGGACTCATCATTTTTGCCAGTTTCACTCTTTTGAAGACACTTCAGGTAGAGCAAGACACAATGATTTGCTGTCCTGTGGCGGGAGAACAAACTATCAAAAATAAAAGGGGAGAAAGAAGGCTTTGAAATGTACAGCACATATACAGACAGTCACAACAAATAAAAACAGGCAGTTGGCACGTGGATATATGAAGCAAATCAAGGAGCAATGCAGAAGGAGACAAGAAGAGAGGGGAAGAAACAGTAAGAAAGAAAAAACCCAAGCAAGTTGGAGAGGTGTGAGGATGAAGGCTAAAATGTTTCCTTGTATGGAGGGGATATGAGATCTATGCATTGTTAAGGACACAGAAAATTCCTGGGATTAAATTGTTTTCTGGGTAAAGTTCACCCCAAACCAGACTGCCAGGCAAAGACTCACATCATTTACAGGCTTGAACAGGAGTGAGGGCTGCGCAGCCTTTGTGCTGATCTCCAAAGACATGGAAAAGGCAATCAAGAAAGAGTGAAACAGATAGCAAAAGACACTGAAAAGGACGGATGAAAACATTTCTCCTGATTTGGCTCTGTTCCATAACTATACAAAGGACTACGCTGTCTAGAAATGTTCGTATGTTTTTAATGTTAAAAAATACGCACTTAGAATAATTTTGCTTGATAGCAAAAAATGAGGAGCAACTCTAAGCTCCCACATAGATCTCTACTGGACAAACAGGTGTGACACTCAAAATCCTGCAAGATCACCTCTATATGCACCTCTGTGTACATATAGTCACTTAAGGGCATGATTTGGGGGAACACAGTGACTAATTCTTTAGGCCCTTTAAAACCGAGGTTCATACGTCGGTACTGAACTATCCAGCTGCCTACCTTGTAGCATAGCACTTTATTGATGAGGAACAGAAAATCTGTTTGAAAAGCTAATACTGCTGTTACTCTTTAGAGTACCATGTGTTTTTTCCACTCTAATTTTGCTTAACAGTTAACTGAAATCCCCATATTGCTTTCCTCATTCATACCAAAACCTCACAGCACTAAGAAAACCACAGATACTGTAATAAGTCATGACTCATATCATCCAACATCACCCGAGTAGGAATTACACATTTTACTGTAAGGATATCTAGGCCATCTCTACATCTAACATTTTATCTAGAATAAGGCCAAAACATATCACTTTCAGTACAGCGGGAAAAAGGAAGTTTTTGTGGTTAAAGCAAAGGCCAATGAGTCAGATGATGTGGGTTCTGTTTCCAGGCCTCACGCAGACTTCCTATGTGACTTCGACTGAATCACTTCACTTCTCTGTGCCTCAGTTTTCACATCTGTATGAAGGATGTCAGAATGTCAGATCCATTCATCTTGGTTTCTTAAAATTTTTTGAGACATCTGGGTGGGACATGCAAAGTGTTATGATAACTACCATGCATCTGTTCTTCTGCTGTGAACAGAACAATTATCTGCTTCCGGATGGAGAAGAAAGTTAGTAGAAAGGCCAGCCTCAGACAAAAAAAAAAAAAAGAAAAAGATTTATTCTAGAGGAGCAACTCATCTCTGATTTGACCAGCCCAATCACAAGTAAAATAATTCAAAGGATGCAGTAGTACAGAGCCTTGGAGAAGTAAACACTGACAGACCTCTGAAATCCCTTGACCTTACTCTAGGTTATTGCATTGTGCCGTATCAGATGCAGCAGTCTTTTTTTTATTTATAATTCATAGGCATATAATTAAATCTTGCACATTCATTTTGAGAAAGCACAATAGCTAAACCACTAACCCTTAAGCATAGTCTAGCAGTGGCATTTGTAGAGTCAGCCACACTCTCTCACCTATGCTGGCAAACACATTTCTCTGGCTGTGAAGGAAACCACAATGTGGGAAGGAAAGCCTACAAAAGAATGAAAACAGAAAGTGTCTAAGGCCTTGGCAGAAGGACACTAAATAAAATAGAGAGTGGTGACTCATTTTGGCAGTGAATCCACCTCAACCCCTTCAAAGGCTTTGGCAAGAGTCCTCGGAGGAGACCCCAGGCTTTTGCCAAGCCACAAAACACCACAATTATTATCGCAGCAGTCATCAACAAAACAGATTTTGTAAACTGACTTGTTGGCACATAGATTAAAGAAGCTATAAAAAGGAATAACAGCTGTTTGGGTTGCCCTATGCAGAAAGTTACTATATAAAAAGTACTTTTACACATATCATATATACGTACACACAGACACACACAGATGCACATGATGTGTACATGAAGAATACACAAACAAGCAAAAGTGCCAAAAGCTTCTGAAGGATTTCATTTCTGTTCATGGGAGATAAATTTGCAGGTCTGAAAAGTTGTAAACTAAAGATCTGGTCCTCTTCTCAGTCCTACCCATTTCACAATATTCACTCCACATTTTCATTAGTTTCAATGGAGTTGTTTCCATTATGCAAGAGTATAACGACACCAGAATCTAGAACTAAAAATGGCTACTTAAAGCAAAGTACCATAGACTAAATTCTCATCCTGCTTACTGGTGCATAAATCAAAAGAAAATTTTTACATGCAGGAGTCGCACTAATATGATGTGATAAAATGGCCCAGAGATAATTTAGTACAAGCTACAAGACAGAACTGTCCTAATGGCTCCCAAATTTTTCACATTCAAAGGTTATGTTCAGTTTTCATAAACTAGGCATGTTTGAATATTTATGTAAATAAACAGTCAACTTCAGTAATTTAAAATTAGCTTTGCAGCAGATGATGAGGGTTTGTCTACCTAGACCTCAAACACAAAGGCAAGAATCATACAGCAGAATAAATTCCCAGATTCAATCAAAAAAGTGGTGATGCACAATTTTTATGCTGGTGTGTACACTGTAGCTAGGTTTGGAATATCCTAAATGCTGTGCTTTTTTTATTTAAAGCAGGTGAAATATTGTCCTTTAACTTCATAGTTTTTGATTGAAGTGACAGAAGGAAAGAAAGAGAGATGAAATTGAGAATATGACACCAGTACCCTACTCTAATCTTTCTTTAAAAGTCTTCACTAAGGACAACACTGTTCACTTCTAGTTTCCACAACGATTTTTTTCTTTTTTATCACATTGATAAGCAAGACTTTTCTTGATTTTTTTTCTTGAACTTGAAGTGCTCTAAATTTTGGTAATGCATAATATTAAAATATCCTGAAAACAAGTTTCAGAGAATCTGGTATATAACTCAATAACTGCATCTGTCTCAATTAAACTCCATGTGCCC
The DNA here is from genome assembly GCF_964188355.1 of Buteo buteo. Taxonomy (NCBI): domain Eukaryota; kingdom Metazoa; phylum Chordata; class Aves; order Accipitriformes; family Accipitridae; genus Buteo; species Buteo buteo. Next base: position 41,131,872 of record NC_134180.1, on the reverse strand, counting down.
TGACCGGTATCCAATACTTTTTTTAGAGGCTGTGTGTCTTAATCTCATCTTTTTACCACAGAATCAAGAGTTCAAACTACATCATTAAAAATAATACCCTGTTCTACGGAAGTACTATGGATACACAGGTTGGCAGTGAAGGAGGGTGAATCTGAACTAAAGGGATGTTTATAACCTCTACAAAGACATAAAGGCATAGGTTATGGGAGAAATGTGGATATAAACAGCAAATATCGCTGCAAAAGACATGGGCATCCTTGTGAATTTCCTCAAGCAAATGGATAAGGGCAAAGTACATTTCAGGGTCCTTGCCATTCCTGCAGAAGAAATGATGTGGCCTATTGACCCAGCACTAGCAGAGGATACGCAATAGCAGAGATGAAGCATTTGGACTTAGGTGTCGATCATGTTGCTGGTTTAATACCTTCCAAATGACTGACTGAGGGAAACTGTCGCATCACCCCTGGTTGATAATGCTTGCTTTTCCGTTGTTTCCTTAAACAGTGAAAATATACACAGGTAATTTGACACACTGAAAAATCCTAAGACATGAAAATTGACCAGTTGTGGGATGAGAGTGAAACTTTTGAGAAATTGAGTTTTTACCAATATAATCCACCTGAATATTGGTATTTGCATTGAAAGAAAGACTCTACCATTCTGTTACTTCAACTACAAATATCTTCCAGCTGCATAAAGAACCATTTAATATTTTCAAAATTACTTGTCCTTAGGCAATCTGTTTATTTTCAAGTGCAATCCAAAAATTAGCTAGGACTATATTTACCACTTGTATGCACAGGCAAGCATTTAGCACAGGATGGTCAGAATATAAATAGAAATCCATACATTTAATGTTCTTAGATCAAACTATTTGCCTTTTATTCTTATCCTTTGCTTTTTTCCCTTTTTTTTTTTATGGCCACCTTGGACTACATAATGCATTATACAGACACCAAATTAGCTAGCACGCCAGCAGAAGCAGTAAGTTTCACCTATCCAAGTATTTAAAAAGCTTGCAAGCACACACTGTCTCCTGTGCAGCCCGGAGATCCCTGTTGAGTCTATGCCAAGTCCCTGAAAAGTTGGACACTGCATCCGGTATTTACACTAAGCTAAAATTCTAATCAGCACTAACAGCAGTGTGTTTTAATTCACCCTTATGATTTTATTTCAATCTGCTAAGTAGCACAACTGCCAGAAAGAAACTGCTATAAACTCCAGTAAACAAATGCAGGGGGAAAAAAAAAAAAAAAATTCTTAAACCTGTTGGAGATAAAGTTTGCACCACTTTAGACATGCAGCCCAAAAGGAAAGTCTGAAGCTTTGGTCAAAGCTGCTCTCTTCTGATTTGTTTTCAAATATCCTACCTTCCACTTTTTTTTTTTTTACTTTTTTTTTCCCCCCCAACGTGTTTGGTACTTTTTAGCCAAGGAAGGAAATCGCTAATGTTATTTTACACCGGCTATTTCACCTCACGTCCTCCCCTATACAGCTTTCTGCCAAGTGCTGTGAAACAAGAACACAGTAACTACTTGAATCTCTGGATGACACTATAAATCGTAGTGCCAAGAGGCTGGTGCCAAGTCCGGCATCTTCCTTATTTTGGGAAGGAAAAAAAAAAAAAGAAAAAAATCGGCAGGAAAATTCTGAGAAGTTGGTCACCATTTTGGACCTGTTCAGTGCAGTCAGACCTTGGCAGCCATCTTACAGCTTGGCAACCATTTTGAGAATGTGCCTGGCAAGCTCTCAGAGCTCGCCGACACTGTTTCAACACAGCGCTGGTTAAATATAGTCCAAATTAAACAATACCGTGTAATATCAGGTAAACTCACCCTTCATAAATCCACCCAGCATGACGGTTTACAAGTACATCTTTAAAGAGCGAGGGACATTGTGCTTTCCGTGGAGGCCGCACGGGTGCCTTAACCCTTTCCCGGGCAAAGTGCTGGCAAAGCCCTGCCAGGGCCCCCCAGCACCAAGGCCCCCATGAAGCCCCGATGGAGGGAACGCTCCCCTCGGGGCCGACAGAGAAACAGGGAGACTGTGGACGGCAGGACGCTGAAGACATGTTGCCTTTCATTGCTGTTTAACGAGGCCCCGGAAACCCCACCGGGGAGCGAAGGCCCCTCCGGAGAAGGAAATGCTGCGTCCGGGGATGACAGGGAGACTGTACACAACAACACGTAAACCCGCAGCTGTCGTGTATGAAAAACTACTTTCACAGCTTTAATTTCCTGATGAACTTTCCCGTGTGCTCCTCTCCCAGACACAAAGAGAAAAGTTTGAGGAGAGAAAGTCACCCCAGCAGCCAGACATCTTAACGAAGCCTGGTTTATTAAGAGAGCCCAATGCCGGTGCGAGTTGTAAACAAACACTTCCCTTCTTCTCCCCACCCCACAAGATCAGCGTGTTTTTGGACCAAGCGCTTTTCACTCCGACAGTGCCAAAATCCCAAGGAGGACTTTGTGCCAGTTGAAGAAAGGCACGGTTGTTAGAAACCGTTTTGGCCCAGGAGTAGGAAAAGCGTTTTGCAGATAGACGCTCGGGTCGTGAGGAGGACGGAGGAGCTGGGGGAAGCGCCTCGGTACCGCTCCTCAGGGCCAGGGGGTACAGCAAGGTATTCCGGCCATATTTCTTCCAGTATTTTAAACAATCCCCGCGCTGAAGAAGTTCATTTTTCATATTTAATGTAGTGTAAACACATTTAATAACTTCAGGAGGAATGCGGGGTGAGTGTTTTTGCAGAACAAACAGTGCTATCTCCAGGACTGCTCCACTAAAGTTTAGTCTACATGAGCTCTAACTCTGTCAGCCTATTTGAATAAAACTTAAAAAGATAATATATGGGTAAAATTCAACACTTAGAAAACAGAGTGTGTAAAAAGGCAAATATTGAAGGTACTAAACAGTATCCGAGTATTAAAATGACATTTTGGGGAAGTATTTAATAGCTGAAGACAAATGTCTATTGGAAATGCTTACTACACACGTTATATTCTGCTTCTTATCTTGAAATAATTTAGAGTGGAACAGAAAAGATCAAGTTTATGCTCTATTAGCATAAAGTTTAAACTATAAGGGTTTTTTGACCTTGAAGTCTGAATTAAATAATGTCTAGGATTTTTATTCTCCCTCTTTCTTTTTTTCCCTTTTGAAATTTTAATTTGGGGGAAAAAAAAATTAAAAGCCAACTAATTAAGTGTAATTTCATAGTGAATGAAATAAATTAATTAAACCATAATTGAAATGACAATATTAAATATGAAAATATTATGCTGGAGTAGATCAGAATAAAGTCTTGACACTGCTGGATATCTTTTATATTGAAGGACAGTATCTGCAGCCACATGACGTCAGCCGTGCTGGAATAGTTGGGAATGCATTGATAAATTGCTCCATCGATTCTGTTCTGCTTCACTTACCATAATTATAGCACAGTAATGGATGACATGAGTGATATATTTTTACTTTAGAGAAAAGCCAAGAGTTTGCCTGTTTCTTTATGAGATTAGACCAAATCCTTTCAATTAATACAGCATGATTGATATCTAAAAGTGTACTGGGGTAAGATACTTGCTTCATGTGCACATCTTTAAATGTTATTGGTTAAATATTGAAATAGAATTCAAAGAGCAGTTTCAGTGCTTTAAATAACAGTGTCATTTTGGTAATATGAAAGATGGATCATCACAATTTTCAAAGACTTTTCTAGGCCCACTTTAAGCATTTCGATTTTCGTAGATCTAAAAATCGCATTTGCAATTAATATTCGTGTAAGGCAGGACAACTTAAAACATCTTCCTTGAAATCTATGGACACTTTACAGGATCAGGCACCCTCACTGAAGTCCCTGCCAAGGCTACCAACAGTTAAGTTGGGAGAAAGGCCGGCAGGACTGGATTATGCTTTTCAAATATATATGGTGCAGGCTCAGTTTTCAGCTGCTCTCCATTGAAGTCAACTCCCACTGAAGCCAACTGATGAGGTCCACGTGTAGACCCAAGGTCAGAACTTCCTTCTGACTGCTTGTGTCCAATCCTGCAAACAGCTATTCTTAAGGCCAAAGGTGTGAACAAAGAATAAGTAGAAGATGAAGTAAAGAGGAGTCTGTAATGTCTTATTGTTGCAGAGGAACTGCTACGTGGTGCACAGCCATCTATCCCTTCTCCAAATCTGCCAGCAGTAGAAGAAAGACAGTAGCAACCTGCATGGATTCCCCAACAACGACATGTAGAGGCATCAGCACTCCCCTGCTCACGTTTAAGCTCCCTTCCAGCATTCTGTTACCATAACTTACTGTACTTGTGGGTAGTCATCCATACAAATAATAATCCTCTTTTTAAACTTTTTAGGGTATGCCGCTGAAGAAAATGCACCCTAACCCTAGCGCTTTAGGAATAAATAACCGAGTCACCTCAAGAAGCAAGAGAGGGAATGTATTCCTGCAGAGGAGATGTGACAAAAGATGAGAGCAGGTGAGGCAGAGAGATGTCAAACCACTGTCACGAAAGACAAATCCGTATTACAGAGATGCACAGGAGACGACTCTGGTACCAACGCTGGTAAGACTGTCTCATTAAATGCAGAAAAGACCTGCACATTTCTCACAACTCAAGCTTCCCTCATGGATAAAAGTCCTTCACATGAACAGAGAAAACATATGCTGTAAAATACCATATATGCAATATTCTTACTATTTTAGCTGTTCCGGTTATGGAAGTGCTAAAAAAGAACCCTGAATGGGTGCTTTTTAATGAATAAAAAGTTTTTTCAGCCTATCCATTGTACCTTCATGCTGAATAATTTCCACATAGAGATGAGCAAAAAACCCCAACACTCATGGAGTTTTGAATGAAGCCAGAAATATCTGTAGGGAAAAAATGATGCTACCAAAATGCTGCTCTATCTCACACAGCATTTTTTTCAGCATATAGTTCGAAAAAAGCCCATCATAAATTTCTCTAAAAATTTTAACCTGTCCCCTCCCCCCAAGCAGTAAGCATATAAGATTGATCTGTACTTATATCTGTTGAATTCATTTCCTTCTCATGTTACAAAGGCTGTCACTGGAAATAAAGTGTAACTTGGGATGGCTGTGGCAGCTATCAAACCTCCTCTGACACATTAGAGCGTCTGAAACCCAGACACCCAAGGTTTACATCAGAAAACTCCAGCATGTAGCGAACAACTCAAAACCAACTATCGACCATCCTATTGATTCCTAGTGGGGAAACCAAGACAGGAAAAGCACCAGAAGAGATAGGATTTCTTTTCCTCTCCTCATTGCTAACTTAGTGGCTGCCAAACTCAGGTCTTCTCAGGCTTAAGCCATCAGAGGTTTGTGTTGCAGCTAGCCAGGATGTCTGCCTAAGATAATTCAAGCTGAAAGCAGACAATGTGCAGTGGGAGCTGATTAGCCACTGACTTCCAACGTGACCTGTCTCGGTCCCAAAAGAAGCTTCTTGACAGTAAGATATGGAGGCTACAGCACAGCTGAAAAAAAATATGGTTATCTTTTCAGATGGTATATGAGGACATCTGACTTTCATACTTAGGCAATTAAGAGAGGTGCTTTTTGCAACTGACAAGTCCCAACCTTGGCCTTTAAAATATTTGATCATATACTGCAACAACAGGTTTAAAAGAGATTATTTTCAAAAACTCTCTGCAGCCAATATGAAATATAGTAAGGATTAAATAAACCTTAAAATAATTCACAGTATGGAAAGAAGGTGTTAAGAAGGCCATATATTTTTCATCTCTTTTTCTTCATCAACAAAATCAGTCTGCTGTGTGTTTCAGTAACTTTGCTGAAAGTATTCCAGATTTGCATCCGTGTAGCTGAAGGCACTTTTGACCTTACGTGGAGACTGGGAAAATAATAACTATAGGTGTGATTTTGATCATTCATAATTTAAAAGGAAATATCTCATGTTTGCTGCGGATCATCTGTTTCACTCATTATATTCATATCTTAGCTAGTATTTTCGTGTTTAATTTGGAGATTGCATGGCCCCAGTTCAAAATGAAAGCTTGGTTCTGAATCCCATGGATTTTGCAGCTGAATCTCAGCCACAGGAACACCCTTTTCCAATTATAAACTGTATGGTTAGGGTGTAAATCCTAGTGCATATTTTACACTGAAAGTCACAACGTTAGCAAAGCACTCAAGAAACCTCTGAAGATCTTCTGTAAAAACCTGATGAGTTTGTTGTAAAAAAATCAGAAACATTTTCTGCCTTTAAAAATGCAACTGTGCTACAGTATCAGAGTAAGACCATCATCTGTTATTTTTAATTTGTTATGTTAATGGGCTGCAAGGTCCAAAGTATTTGACATATATGAACTCTTCTGCTGCTCCCCTTTGTAAAGCTCCAGCATTTTTTACACAGCTCTGCAGGAACACAGACCATAATGTCTGGAATGTTTTGATCTTATCTTAAGTTTTTAATAACTTTCTTTTTTATATACTACATATTTTACATTTTTTATTGCAAAACTCACATTGCAGCTGTTTATTTCCTCCTAACTTTAGAGTGTTCTGCTCATCTCTAGGTCCCCGAAGGACAGAAATTGAGGTCCTGGCTCCCAGCAGCAGCCATCCTGCCCCAAGGGGGTGCTGCCGAAGTGCAAGGCACCCCCAGCTTCCTCCCCAGAGGAAGAGGAGGCAGAGCCACGGGGCTGCGGCGAGGCCATGGCCAGGACACCAGGGAAGCAGCTGCTCGCTGGGCAGCCCTGCAGACACTTTACAGCTGCTTTCTTCATGGCATTCCCAAGAAAGTGATGTGACTCTCCCCAGGCGATGAATCCACCTTCTGAGATACAGGGATCAAATTGCACTGCACTTGAACAGCCAGGCTGAATCAAGTCCTTGGGACTTTTTTTTTTTTTTTTCCACAGAAAGGAGAAAATACAAGTGCGCGCATTTATAAAGCCACACCAAACTATTATGTAAATACTGTATGTTGGAGTGGGTATTTTAGTATTATGGTGGGACAGCAGGAATAAGCTTATAAATCTAAGGCCCGGGGTCAATGCTTAAGAAGAGATTACCTCTAAGCTTTACTTACACATTCTATTTTGGCCCAACAATTTACAATGTATTTCTGGAAAAGAGAATAGTCCCTGCTCATTCCTGCTGGCACAGGGCACGTGGTAAGATGCATCTTCCTGAGATGTTGGGGGCTAGCACCTAAGAAGGGACGGTAAATTCCCGTCGAAGCAGTAGAGAAGGCAATCTGACTTGAGCTGCAGTGGGGATAAAATAAATCTGCTCAGCTTCAGGCCGCCACTTTTTCTGGCTCATGACACAGGCTTTCATGCAGTCTCATCGCCTATCGCACAGCTTGTCATGACCCTCACCCTAACAGCTTCGCCTCAAGCCAAGATCCATGAGGGCTCCTTCCAAAACAAACCAAGACAAAGTTTCTCTGAAGCAATGTTTTTCAGAACTGAGCAAGATGCGACTCCACTTCCACCCACGTAGTAACCTATGCACATGCCCAGAGACCTGTGACCAAAGCACAAGAAAATGCATGCACCAAGTATTCCAGTTGCCAAAAGGGAGTCCAAAAGCTTAGATCAAGAAAGAAAAATTGTGCAGAAATTTCAAAGACGTCTCAATACAACTAGCAAACCACATCTGCAAATCTGCACACCCCCATTTTTTTGAGGACATAAGCTACAGGTGCCATCATAGTGGCCGCTGCCTGAAACGGGGCCTGTATGCTTTCAGCTGTATCACCCAGCTCACAAAATGAGGTTGTAAAATAAGAATAACCTTATAACAATACAGTGTTACTTGAGGAATGAGATTCTTAGTACACAGACGGTATCAGAAGGGATCATCAAAACATTATGATAGATACTAAACTGGAATTCCTGTTAAGACGTTAACTTACATTTATACATAAAAGCAGCATATTTAAAGTGTGCTTGTTAACACTGGCAGTTATTTCACTGACAGGCATTCGGAGAGCATTGTAAGGAAGTTACATTGGTAACAAAGCAGCTATTTTAAATAATCCTAAATGCAGTATTTAATAGAAGTTAACAGTAGAGATTAAGAAGCAGTACACGTGGATTGTTTGATTTTGTACTCTAGTGGCAAAGGAAGATATAACAGTGTGTTTGGACAGAAGAATCTTAAATGTTTGAAGTCTCCAGCTGCAGAGTTTCAGGGCTGAGTTACTGAGCACAGGCCAGAGATTACCCTAACTCGGTTAACCGAAAAAACCTGCCAGAAGGAGATTTCCATCCTGCCTTGCAGGGTTTGCTGGGACATACTCTCTGAGTCTCGCACGAATAGCAAGGAACTCCCTGTGATCGAGATGGTAAGTGTTAGGCTAAACCCCTTTTCTAGCACGTAAGAAGCATGCTTTCTAACTCTGCAAACTCCAGACCATTTCCTAAAGGGAAAGAAAGTAAAAAAGCTTATGTCAGGAAACCATTCCTCATCATACCCGTGTAAAGAGAGTGAATGCATACATAAAAAGGAGAGTGGATACATTTATTTGCTCTTTTTTCTCCTTGGACTGAGAGGCACATGACAGAAAACAGAGCGGGATCAAGTCCAAAGAACTATCCTCTTTAAGGATACACTACGTGGTATCATCAGCGAGTCTCAGCCAATATTGGCTAACAGTCGCTGTCTGTTTGCCAAGCAGAAGTTTGCCATGTTAAACTGTCACTATAATGCCACCTTGAAGAGGCGTTATCATCACTCTTGCGATGATACACGGCAACCGTGAACGGAAACCGAGGCCGGAGCTCACACATCTGAATAACAGACAATCCTGGTGCCATGGATAAGTAACCCAACAGACAGCGCTGCCTGCTTATCACTGCCACGATCCAGGAGCCCTCTTCAAATGGACATTTCCTGCAGTAAAATTTATACTGGCTTATGACTTTATAGCATGCCAATTACTGAATTTTATTTAAAATACTGAGAATACAGAAACCCATTTTATTATTTCTCTAAATCTACTGCTTCCCTGCTCTGAATACAGTATAAAAGCGCAATGGAAAGCCACAAAATCACTTACACATCTCATGGAATTGATACTGACCTAAAACATGGACAAAAACTCATTCCCAAGGCATCTTGCCTTAAGACCTTCACAGGTAAAGGACAGAGAGACAGCCAGCACAGCAGCCACAAGGCAAGGGCTAGATTTCCCCTTTAACTAGACTTCTCTTGATATTGAATTAGGCATATAAAACCTGGGGAAAGGAGAGCATTACACCAGACAAAAGCGCTATATGCTGCTGCAGACAAGGCTCACCATATGGGAAAACACTTACATAATATAGCTGCACTGCTTAGCCAGGGTTGCTGCACAAACTCCTCATTAATATGGCAAAGTTATAACATGAACTTACAGAACGCGGGACCTGAAATTTGATTAGATACAGGGTGGGAACTTTTTTTTATTTAATAATGACTGTATAATATTGACCTTAGTAATTACAGACTGGAAAAGTGAACTTTGCATTAATGGCACCATATTGATTTTGCAAATGCAAAAGTACAAAAGTACTTTTATGCCTAAGAAAGGTTCTAGTTACCACATTTGAAAGACCTCGGGAGAACAGTGTCTTGGAGAACTGTATTCTTCATTCAGTAGTGCTCCTAAGCACACACCTAACTGCCGTACTCACAAGCCCTAACATTTAACAACCTGATAAAGCCTCCTCTGTAGTGCCCTCAGGTCCCTTCGACTCAAGGTGGTACTCAATACTTTGCGGAGTTGGAGTCAACTCTAATGGGTCAAATGCAATTTAACTTATTAAAATAGTTTATTCGATATGTAATACATCAGTGAATTAATATATTATTCACCAATATGTTCTGAACTATTTAGCCAGCTGTATGAAATGTTTCTAATACACTAGCTGACATTTTTTTAATTACACAAATACTTTGGGTAGCAAATAACTGTTCACTATTTGGCAAGCCCTACAAATTATACACAGTTAATTATATTCAGGTTGGTATACGGGTTATAAATAACTGTGATAAAACTGATATCGATGCTGACAGAATTTTAGTGGAAATCGACATTTTCCTATACTGAAGTAACTGAGAGCTATGAAAAGAAATACTGCCTCCAGAAATGCAACTGTAAATTAATAAACTGTGTATGTGCACAAAATGACTTATTATGTTAACACACTACATATTTTTGCCTTCAATTCTTATCAATTTCATGTTTTGCCTTAATTTACACTTTATTTGAGAGTTTTTTCATTCCTCTTTTCTGAAGTATTGTTTAAGTTACTGACTTTTAAAGTTTTTCACAGACAGATCCTCCATAGATTTCTATTTGCAAGTAAATCCCAAACTTTAAGTATCAACTCTCAGACCCGTGTACAGATCTGTGTGAGCAGTCACATACTGCTAACCTGGAGACCAAGTAGTAAGACAAGCCCTGGGACTGCGATAGGTGGAGAACCCCAGCACCCAAAAGAGTCTGAACCACAACAGGACTGTCTTAGATGCTGCAGTCATTTGCATTCATTCAAAGGTTATCGGCTTTATAATGACATAAAATTTAAACACAAAATTTTAACAAGGTACAGAGCTCATGCTATTCTCCGTTACATAGTCCTAAACCAGTCTGTGAGGTTTGCCTCAGTCTAACCAAGTCAAAATTTGTTTCAGGCTGTGCCTTATGCAAAGACAAACCCTACCATCTGCTTGGGGTTCAGCTAACCATCCTCCTTTCCCGAGATTCCCTGAAGTAGCAACCTGAATATCACACCTGTTTATCACGACAACTCCCTTTAACAGATCCTTCTGTTTCCCTGTCCTGACTATTATATCTGTTAGCATCCTGTAGCAGGCAAGGGGAACGTGACCTCTTCCCGTACACGAGGGAAGAGGCTGAAATTTTGAGCCACGGTGATGTAGCCTGTCACCAGGTGTGGATTAGCTGTTCCAAGTCAGTGCATGTCGCAGTGCTTTAAGGATGTGCGGAGGCGTGATGAAATTCAACACAACAACATATATCCTCAACTTACCACATCCTCGTCTGAAACAGTCATGCCTGGAGGGACCATTTCCCATGTTATGGTATGTAGTAAAATACAAAAACAACAAAAAACCCCCCAACAGAACAAAACAAGACAAAAAACCTAAAGGAAAATGGATACCTTTTGTGAAAGAACTATTACTAAATGTAAAGCCAGTGGAAAAAAAAGGGGGGGGGAAAAGGAAATAAAAAAAAGGAGAGCACATTCTTCAGTAGGGGAAGTTTCTCCTGTAAATTGGCAGTGAATCAGTTAGTAAATGACATGCCTAAAATCAGGTGGTGGATTATTGGAAATGAAATCTTTGTCCCAGGAAAGCCAACGGCAAAAATCCTATTGATTTCAATGGGACAGGGTTGTCTCTCTGGACTTAACAGTCAATCATGCAGAATTGGCAACGGCATCTGAACGTCCCTGTTTGTTATTAGACCACGGAAATCCGTATTAGTTTGCTTCATCTGCACTTGTGACCAGCACACCAGCACTTTTTTTTTTGGCATGGACGTACAAATAAGCAGAGTACGTTCAATTTTTCAACCCAAGCCACATGAATGAGAGCTTTGCTATTTCTCCCAAGCATTTCAGAGTCTATTTTCCCCCTGAAAGGCATGGGCAGCCTCACCGCTAATGGGAGTGCTGTGTTTACAAGCAGAGGGGAACTAAGCCGTTAGTGTTTTTGCATATTTGCAATACAGTATGTGGTTGGGATGGGAGGAAGGTTTGTTGGAAGAGGAAGATGGTGAGAAACGGTGGAGGAAAAAACCTGGTCCTTAGAGGCTAGTATTGCTATGAAGTATACACTGTCCTCATTTTTCTCAGTCCTTTTTGCAGAAAAGCTTTGGCGAGGAACAATCAAACTAAATTGCAGATACTTAATACCATAAATATTATACGGTGGTATAATGCTCCCATTTAAACAACTTTTCATGAACAACCTTTCAAAATTTAAGTGCTTGGAAATTCTTGGATGACAAAGCTGCTATTTATGACATCTTTTTATCTGAAAGCAAAACCGGGTCCAAATAAATAAAAGGACAATAACAGACTAACAATGTAGAAAGAATGCGTGTGTGCGCAGCGCGCACCCACGCAGAAAAACAATCAACAGATTTACAATAGTGAAGCCTGTGATAGGCAAGATACTATTAATACGGTGCCCGAAGCCCATCACTTAGATTAAATATTATATGGAAATCGCCACAGATTGATACAAGGCTGAGTAAACAAACGATACAAACTGTAGTGGGTATATTTGTCCAGACATGTATTAGTGCAATACACGAAATGGGACCCAGTGAACGTTTAAAGTGAAAATTTGTGACCTGTTAGTATCCCCAAAATGCCCGTAGAACATTATTCTCCCTTTTAACCTTAATTTTTATTCTCTGTCTCAATTTCTGCTCTGCTTCTCCCATCATAGCCCGAGTTACCTACGCTGACAGCCATAGCAGGCCAAGGTAGCACAGATGGGGCGGCTGCAGCTGCATCTCACCTGCCAGACTGCAAAACCCACCGGGACACTTTCCCGCTCCCTTTATGTCTGTCTTTGTGCATTTGCAACAGCGCCTTTCTCTGGGCCTTTATTGAACGTGTCACTGATGCCGCACAGCTACAGCTACGACGCACCGCTAATAAGTCGCAGATCCGCAACGTGTTCCTTAACGGAGGAAACCCAAGACGGGCCTCCCCCAAAAGTATACCTTGAACATGCCAGTATGGGTTCTGATTTAAAGCAATTCAATATGCCTGGCTCCCCAAAGGCAGCACGCCCGTAGGGACAAAGAATACCTCAATGCAACTCAACAGCAAACCCTGCTGGATTAAATTGCAGTGCCGGTGGGCTCCACATTTGATCTCGGTTCGCCTTTGTCGGGGAGCGGAGCGGGCGCAGGTGGCGGTGCGGGAGCAGCCTGGCTTTCAGGGCGATGGGAACAATGTGCGGCGAGCCGAGCGCGGCAAAACTTCCCTCGTAAAGTTGCTCGTTTCGGGCTTCACATGAAACTTGGCAAAGTTTCCCTCGGGGCCCGATTTTTTCAAAAGCCTTAACCTCCCTTCCTTTGTTTAATCTTCAATTTTGTGCCTAAAAAATAAGGGGGCGGGGGGGGGTGTGGGGAGGTGGTTGTCAGTTTTTCCATACCCGGCTTTGCAGGCTGCAAAAAAAAGTCCTGCTGCCACCTGAGCGGGGGATTGGCCGGGCAGCGAGATGCCTGCGTGCTCTCGCTTACTTCCACAAATAATCCCACCTGTAAATGGAGAAGTTGAGTTTCAAATATCAGGCCCTCAGGTTCACGGATCTTTTGAAATGAAGCTGTGTCAGATTTATGGCTTCGGTGTGCGAACGGAGGAAACCGTGGCCATTTTGAGCGAGTTCTGCCCGGAGCTTTCCGATCTGAACCACAGGCTCTGCTTCGAGATCAGAGCACAGAAAGTTTTTGTAGCACGCGTGTGCTCGCCGAAAAATATGCGTACCCCTGTAAAGCGAAGCAGACATAGAGCACATGTCTCCAAGAAGCACGCCTGCCTTCCCCAGCCTGCAAATGCAGCTATCACCGCTGTCTTTATTAACAGCTATAAAGCGAGGGAAAGTCCCCACGTTATACCGTCCCCGAACTGCTTTCCTATTAAAACAGAAGACAATTACAGCAGACTGCACGCCCTTTACTTTGGATGCAGTTAAAGATTTTGCTGGCTGCTACACCAAAACTTCCCATGCTGTGTTTACTGAATTGAATATAATCTTTTTTTTCTTCCTACCTTAATTTCAATATTTAGAATAGCTTAATTATATCTGATATCTACTAAACGTTAAATTGCTGCCATGGATACTGTACTTGTTTTAGGCTTTGCCCACAACCCAAAATGTAACTGAAGATTAATAGAATGCTGAGATATTTTTGGCTGCAAGTGAAATTTAATGAATAAACATTTAAATAAATTACCCCAATAATGAAACAATATGCCATTAATGCCTGAGTTATGCTAAATGCTTCGCTTCTCTTACAATTCATGCAAATACTCGGGAAAAGAAATTATAGTGGTGAACTACATTAAACAAAATCCTTCCGAAACCACACCCATAAAACAGTGTCTCTCCAGTATCGGGAACAAAAACTGTGGCTTGTCAGTCAAAGTGTCTAACTATGGCATATGGGTAAAGGTTTCAGTCTGCTATCTCCAGACTCATCTTATGGCCCGGGTTCAACGCTACTGAACCGCTCTCTAGACAAAAGACGAACTCATTGAAAATGGGTGCTGCGAGCTGTCTGGTCAGTGCGACCGCGCAGCCTGCGTCTGGATGCACACAAACTACTGGCATGGGGGAAATGCAATGCGCTTTGGAGGGCTTTAGAGTTTCCTAAGAGCTGAAAAAGAAGCAGCCTGAAGGTTAAAGCTGGCTAGTCAGAATGGCATACTTGGCTGCATATATAGCCAGGTGGCCTGGGCATATTGGCAAACAACTGGCAAACTGCCCAATACATATGGCTTAGATTGCTTTGCTCTTCCCATGAAGCCTTCTTAGACTCTTGAGCAAGCATTCATTTTAGAGCGAAATGCATCCAAGTGTTAAATAAAATCTTCCCCCAAATATACTGCGTGTAACCTTTTCCTTTAAATAATAAAGAGATAACTATCCTAAAATAAACTAATTACATTTTTTAATGAATTCTTACATAAAAGCGACACCCCCCCGGCCTTTCTCTCAGTGGATCTGCCCTTACTTTTGTTAACTCCTGAAGTACCAAATATGCTGGTTTTTTCCACACATGCTCCTTTTGAGGGGTAAGTACTCATTACAGCTCTTAGCACACCATAACTTGCATTTGCAGGGAAAAGTTGGGCGCTCGAGAGGCGCGTTAGCAGCGTCCTGCGCTGCTGCCACCGCGCAGAAGCTACGGCAGATGTTCGGGGCCTCTCCCAGTTTCGCAGTTACTCTGCGGTTTAGGCAGATAGTTGCCTTTATTGAATGTTAAATGACATTTTATTCTTGAAGAGTGCTTTCTCTTAAAAACTTGAAGTCAAGTCCCAGTAGAAATTTAAAAACCCAGAAAATTCGGGCGAAGCGCTTGACATGTACTCCAGAGCAAGTATATGTTTAAGCATCAATCCTACAGCACAAGTCCTTGTGCTAAGGCTAGTGTAAATACAGCATTAAACATTCACAACAGCTTTGGGGAAAGGGCTAAACATATTTAAACAATTAACACATGCCGAACTCTAAGCCGGTGCTTACATGCCACTGACTCTAAGCAGAGGTTGTGACAAAGGTAAATTCTTCTAAATTAAAAGCAATGGGACTTCTGTTGAAAGCTCCGTAAATGCTTAAGTGTTTCGCTGAACTGAAGCCTCAGTTAATGAGAAACAAGAAATAATTCTCCTCAGTTCCAGAAAAAAATGTGCTTGCTCACCCTCATCCCACTGAAACCCCTTTCTGCTTCACAAATGGGACACTGAAGTTTCAAGTGCTGTGAGCTACACTAAGACAATAACCTAAGTTTCATTTTAATGGACTCTTAACTGCAGTTCTTCCGCGGTTAACAAAGGTCCAAAAAGAGAAAGCCAAAAACTTTTCCAAAAGCTGTTTAAGAGCTAAGAACGAGTTACCATTCCTGTGTCACCGGCAGGTAATTCTGCATCCCTAATGAATATAAACCTTGATAGTAACATGTTTTAATTAAAATGAAGGTCTTGTTAACATTTTAAAGGCAAGTATGTCACCTGCTAGTAAAAGTTAAGTTCTAATAATCCAGGCTTTACAATCCTCATCTCTGAAAGGACAAATACACACAGCAGATAGGGATTCAGTGCTGACTTCAGCCCAAGTCTCCAGACACTACCTCCGTTCACTCATTTAATCTCCTTGTCATTTTGGTTTTTTGATAGGGCTCCCTTTCCTCTATTCTTTGCTTGTTTTATATATTTGAAGTATGAAATCATCAGGTCAAGGAGTAATTTACTTATATAGATTCTTATTTATATAATGTCTATGTACAAGGAGGACCTGACCTTCACCAGAACCCCTATAAGCCATCATAATATAAATAGCGTACATTATTTACTTAACTTCCTTGCTTCAGTTTCTTTAAGGGGGGAATAATATTTACAGGGATGTTGTGAGGATTAGCTCATTACTTCAAGAGCCTTGAAGATGAAACATGCAATGTAAATGAGAAATATCAAGTATCAGCGACACTGATGAAATTATCATCACCATTGTTAAGAGCGGCATTCGAGAGTAAAATCGGGAGAGAAATGTGTCTTTCTGCACAAGCATGTCGCTATAGGCCAAAACACGATGACCTTGTCGCCATCTTTTCCTTCACCTTCCTCATCCCCCTCCTCACTGGCAACGAGCATCATTTGGAGCTTTATTAGAACGTCTCCACGCCAAGTTGGACATGCTCCAGGCAGAGCCGTCCTCGGCCAAGGGCAACATGTGAAGTGCTCTCAGACAACTCGGATGGCCTGGATGGAGGAAAGAGAGAGGGCGGAACAAACAAATCGGGGATTGTTGTTTGTCCTGCGCAGACTTTGTCACCCGAGCACTTGACAATTATGAATTTCTCTTGACGGCGTGAACTGGAGGCTCTAATGACAGCAGCAAAGGGGAAATTTGTGCCTTGAATCCCCTGCTGCAGCACGCTATTAGTATGGATTATACATGCCGCTGCAATTTGTACTGGAGCTGCAACACGGCTCCTAACCGGTATGATGGACCAATGCTAATCTGTTCTTCTTGTCTCTTTATCACTTGGGTAAGAAAGATCAAAAGCAACCCAAACACTAGGGATATTGAAATTCCACATCCAGATCTGACTATATTTGGCAAAGGATCTGTGGGCCAGATCTTCACTCAATTTAGCAGTGCTACTTCATTTAATGATTCAGGCCTCGTTACTGGGGCAAATCAGACCTCCGAATCCCACTACCACCGAGTCCGAGCTGGCTGAAATCTGACGATGATGCACTTGAACACCGCGCCGTGGATACGCTTCCAGTACGTAGTGCGAGACAGAGGGAGACTGCTGAGCCTTGCGAGGCAAATGAAAGAAAGCCTTTAAGGACAGAGTAGAGTTACCAGTCCTTAGTCGTAACCCAAGTACGCTGAATCAAATCAGTGCTTCAGACTAAAATTTGCTTTTTACCCGGAGAATTGTAACAAACTGACAAGTCAAACCGAAATGGGAAGGGGGCAACACCATACAAATTGAATGAAAGAGTTGCCCGAGCCGCTCCAACCTGAGCGCGGGCACTGCCCGCGCCCAGAAACACCGATACGCCCGCACTGCGTCGTGCCAAACCCGCAAGCTGTCCGGCAAAGCGCTACGAAATCAGGCCACTGAGGGTTCGTCTACCTGGCAAACGGCACGAGAGACTCGGGTAGGGTCTGCCGGAGCTTGCTTTGGTGGTGGGAGTGATCCCACCACGCAGCCTCCCTTCCCGGCACGGCAGAGGCACACACGAGAGCTGCGGGTGATCTCATTTCCAGTAGTTAAGTGAAGTAAGTGCGTAAGTATGCAGGATTGGGGCCCTGGAAACCATGAAGAAAATGGGTTTCTCTTTTTACTGCAGACAACTGCAGCGCCTGTGGACTATTGCAGCAATGCTTCTTTTCCCCAGAGGAGGACCTGGTCCTGGGATTTTAAATTTTTGTAATATATAAATGACTTTGTAAGAAACTTTTCATTAAAAATAAAGACTCGAAAAAAAAAGGTTAAAAATATTGCCTAGCTAAGTAAATACACAGATTTAAAGCATATGGATAAAAATGAGTGTTACTATAAACACAAAGCATGTTTTTTAAAAGAATTTTGCAAAAAGATAAACTTTTTCTAACTGTATTTTGATTAAAGTTTTGAAGCTGTTTATTGTAAGTAATTGCTTTCCTCAAGGAAAAACAGATGTATAGATGCAGGAGTTTATTTCTTCTTCTCCTTTGTGTGAAAGTACACATGAAAAGTGTTTCTATAAAAGAAATACAAGAGCTGGAATAGTTTATGTCATTGTAAAGATAATAATAAATTAGTGCTTACTGTGCCTGTAAAAGTGCAGGAGACACTTTCTCCTGCTTGTCCTCACACAGGCAAACTTTCTGAATTCTCTGAGATTTAACACGTACAAAATTATGGAAAGTAAAACTTGCCCTAAAAGCGTCAGAAGTTTGGTGTCTGGGTGGTTGGTTTTTTTTTTCAATTTTGCACTTTTTCTTAAAAAAAAAATTTTCAAAATCTTTTAAAGTATATATACCAAGGCCCAGGGCTGAAACAGTCTTTGTCCCTATCAGTGCTAGTCTTCACATTTTGAGAAAACTTATCTGGCTCCTACGGAAAGCAACAGTGCTTCTGGCCTCAGCTTCAGCAGAATCCGGCCCCGAAGCTCATCCACCTTTTTCTCCGAGACAAAAGGTTGTAAAGGAGGCCAAAAGCTCTATGCTTTGATACCGTTCCCAAACATATGGGAACGTACGGCTTCATGAAACTGCATTTAACAGATGTTTAAAGAAAGACAACTAACAGATCCAGAATGTAGTAATGAGGAAAAAAGACAATGTACATAAATTCAGCTGCATGTCTCTTTATAGCGCTACCAATGCCCCGGAGACAAAATGCAAATGAGTCGACTTATTTGCAATATGACACTCTCCATTTTATATTTAATATTTTAGGTCATTACTAAAACTGATTTTCTTCCGAAGTGATTTCTTCTGGCACCTAAATGGAGGGAGATTTACACAGTCTGCAGCGTATTGTACTTTGTCAGTTCAGAGAGTCGGGAAAAAAACCTCGACTATCAATTTCAGATTTCAAAAGTAAGTGAAGAGGCCCTGTGCAGGCTCCACGCACAACCCCTCTGCCAGCCGAGCGTCCTGGAAACATCTTTCTTTTTTAATTTTGCAACTTCTGAGCCCCAAATTTGAGTTGTAGATAGTTTTGGAGCCCAAAGACCAACTGTTCGGTTTAGCAAACCAACAATGTCTGCTCATTTTGTCCCAATCTTTTCAGCTTAAATATTCACAATGTGCCATTATTACTGAATCATTATCTGCCTTTAGCTCTGACAACAGCATCATAAGGGCTATGAAAGGCTCCTTTCTTCTCATGATTAGTCTCTAAAACATTTCCTCATCTTACAGTGCTTTGCAGCTTCCCAGAATGCACCGCTCAATTACAGTGCTGAAATTAACTGTATGCCACTCTTATTTATTGATAAAAGAATAATCAAGTGCTCCAGCCCATAGCCTGCTTTGGCCACAGGTTTTATATCAAGTTTCAAGTAATGCGTTTTTTTAACTCTTTGAATCCTCTTATAAATGGATGGCATTGTCTGCGGCGCGGTGACAACATTGTGCCGCTCGCTGTGGCGCACAAGATAAAGCACCCTTCATTTGCGTGGGGTAATCTTGTTGAAAATAGTCGCGTACGGCTGACACTTTAAAAATTAATCTTGAAAGGGAAGAGTTTGTTTGGTTTTTTTATCACTGGGACTGATTAGGCTCCAAAGAAATCAGATGTAAATAAAACCCAGATACAGAACTTAGTAAAGTTCGGTCTGGAAGTCGCACACGCACATTAAAAGACGCTGCCGTATGCGTTGCCGAGTGAGATTATTTTAGCTGGAGAGGATAATTGGAAGACTTCTTACATCTACCTCCATGGGGTGTTCCTTGCACGGACTGTATTAATTGCTCAGGAACGGAATGCGGGGCTTTGGCTCTCCTACGCGGGCTGTTTTGAAATGTGACATTAAATTGTGATTTAGCAGATAACACGCACAAAGCAAACTGCCCCAGAAACAATGGGCTCGCTTCTCCGGAGGCTGGCACTGAAATTCCGATCGACTTCAAAGAGAGCGGACTCGGGCTTCAAGTTCCTATCACTTCTACCGAAGCAAAAAGATTTTCTATCCAATACCAAAGAATAACATGTAATTGGGCTATAGCTTGGTCCAGTGCAAGAATGAAAATAAAAACACTTTCTAAACCTCAAAGATACTTGCTAAGCCATGTATACATTAATCATTTATACCACATGATTATTGTTCATTATTTGGGCAATAACAAATGGAAGGGTGTGGGGGTTAGTGTGGGTTTTAACAAACCACATTCTATTTAAGCAAAGCCAACTATTAAAGAAAGACCTAAGTTGCCAAACCAAGATAAATATATGCCATTATTATGATCACATAAAAGCTACTACTCTCGGCATTACAATTTCTCTTATAATTGGTACTATTATAATTAAATGAATGCATATGTTTACAGTTCTTCTTTGAATGGTAAAGTGATTTAGCAATGATGGTGTCTCTAATTTCTTTTAACTGTACTGGCAAACTTCACTTAAACAGTGGTCTAAATACCACATTGCCACAATAAATTAGTAAAGCATCTAGTAAAGTCTCCATATATTGTTATTGAGTTTAAATGCTTCAGAATAAACCAGCTAGTGACCCTTCAGTATGCCCAGGTAAAAAAAAAAATAAATATACTCCTCAAACAGAATAAGATATGGGAAAATTCTTACATAAAATACATATTTAAAATATGACTATACCAGCAGTCACAAATGCCTACAGCCTTTTTTGCAAGACTGATCAAATGTAGAAAATTGTTCCCCAGGAGTGTCTGCCCAATTTTAAGTAATACAGTTCAATAAGACATTTGTAAGCTGTCAGCTTACATGAAAAGGTGGCAAGACAGAAGATATATGTGTATCTTAAATATTCTAAGCATTTGTTTGCCCTGACACTCTAGTCATTATTATACACTAGTGCTAGAAAAGTTAACAACAGGCTTTTTCGGATAATCAATTTTTATATCTATCTACCGTAAGAATTTGTACGGTATCCATCAGCACAGCATCCAACAACTTGGGTTACGGAGCGAGACTGAGCCTTGAGTCCCATGAATTGCCGAACTGTTTCCCAGTGCACGGCACGAGGGCACGTCTCCCGCATGCCAAATGAAGGCGCAGGGGCTTTTCCAACTCTGCTCTTACCATGGGACTCGTGGTTGGGGACCCGAAGTGGCTCGCTCGGTTTCTAACCAGGGCGAGTATCGTCAGCATTTCCCATAATGGCTGTGGTTGGTAAGAAACTTAACCTGGAGGAAAGACTTCTGAGTTTTGTGTTTCTCGTGGTTTGACCCAATGCACTGTAAACATTTTGAAAAATTTGGATTAATTTGGGACTGTCCTCTCTCAGTTTTATAGTTCCTGTGAGTCAAGCCAGCACACGAGACCCTGCAGATGTTTTAGTTTGGGTTTGAGATGTTGATTTGGACACTACGGTTCTCGGGAAAACCAGAGTTTGCTGACCCAGAATGGGAGACGGTTGAAAGACAAAAGAAAAAGGAGCGCAGGCTGAAGCACGGGCTGTACACAAAATGAGGACTGTTTATGGCAGCGTTTCAGCACACGGGCAAACGGATCAGGAGAAAAATCTGTTACGTTTCCCTCCAAACCAGGTGAATATAACCAGCAGCCCTTGTAAAATCTGCTGGGGTTTTGGGCCAGTATGCATGGGTCATTACTCCAGAGGCTTCAGAGAAGGCTAAAAAAACAGGATTTTTTTTCTTCCCAAATCTTTCTACTAAGCCCGACAAGTAATTCTATTAAGAAAAATAAGGCAAGCTGTAATGTTTGAGTTTAATAAGCGAAACACAGCAAATATGTGAACAGAACTTCTGACTTAATATTCTTTAACAGATGTTTTATAAAGTACAGATTTAAAAGATTTGCCTGTCTTATTGTCCTGGCTGTTGCCATATTATACGGCTACATTTTCAGTCCCAGATTTTCCCAGCTGTAACAGTTAAATAGTGAGGGGTATAAGCCTGGATACTGTAGGCAAAATGCCCAAAATTATTCTCTCCCATGGAAAAACACCCCGGTATAAAGGCGGTGATGAGAAGGTGGACTCAATCCTTTTGGCAAAGCAATAATCTCCACACTCTTAAAAATGGATATGGTCATTTTAATGCACACTATTTTATGAATGATGCTTTAACTGTGCTGCCAATTAGCAGAGCCTTAAAAATACCTCACTTATACAGGCCTGATAACTGTCTTTCTTAACCTTTAACTGACCTTTTTTGTTTTTGCCATGCTCATAAACCAGCATATGAACTATCAAAGAGAACGGCACTGAACATCGATTCGAATGTTATATATTAAAAAAAGGGAAAAAAAATACCAAATAAAAAGGAAAAAAAAAGGCAGAAAGGAATGAAACCCAGCTGGTCAGCTAACTTTTAAAAACCATAAGCAGAAAACATGCTCTTCTAATTGGACAGAGAAGACAAGATCTGGAATAGGTGCAATTTTATTACTGCAACAGCGATTCACATAGCCCACGCTCTTTTCAAAGCACGAGCCCCGTGGAGTTTTATCGGACATCTGGAGCCGGGCTCTGGCAAGATGCTGAGGGACTCGGGCTCCCATTGATCTCCGCACTGGCAACAGGCGCTCCAGCCTTGCAAAGGCAAGCTCTCTCCGAACGGTAACGGATGAAGTATTTTGCTCAAAAGTGTACAGAGAGGGATATTTTTCCTTCTACCCAAGAGGTGTAAGGCGTATTTCAGATATTTGGTCTCGAGACCCTGCGACTTCACAGAAAGTCAGAAATGAAACGGCTGACAAGACCAGGCTATGGCAGCCAATCTAAGGCTATTGAGTTTATCAAACACACCTAAAATAGACTCTGCTACATTTCATCTAAAACTGTGTGTATTCAAACATATGGCTAAGGGAAGAGATATATGCAAAAGCTTATGCACACACAATGTTTAGCATCTACTTTCAAAATATCTCTCACAAGAATTTCAGGAGGCCCCAAAATAGCAAATATTATTCGCTTGATTATTAACATCTTCTCCTTTTATACCAGTCAGTTGAAAAGTATGCAATCACTGGGTATTTTTGGTGGCCTCTCAATCATGTCAAAGATCATAAGACAAGCAGATGGTGTACATCTGGGCTTACCCAGCAGTAAGGAAAATATCTCCAGCACAGGTAGAATGATAAAGACGGGACTAAACATACACCATTCCTTTTGGACCCGTGGAACGGGATTAGTCCCATGTTTCTATTTACCTGTCTGGAGCAGGATGACCTGGAGAGGTACAACAGCAAACACCACTTGTGACGTGGAGCAAAAAGAAGCCTTGCAACATCTCCAGCGCAGCCCTTGGCCACGCCACCGGATTAGGCTGCCCCGGCTCATTTAACGCGGAGTCGAGAAGGAAGAAGTTAATGAAAGAGATTTGCAGGGAGGCGACCGGGGTGAGCCTCCCTGCGATTTCAGCGGAGACGTGAGGAGGGGCCAAGCCGCCCCACAGCATCAGTCACCAGCAGAAGACTCTTTATCTCTGCGGACCCACATCGATTTGCACTGAGAACCTGCCCCAACCTCTCGAACATCATTTAGGTTTGTTTTGGCCACATGGTCAGAGTTCATACGAGCAACAAGTTTATGGCCAAAGTCTGCCCTAAAGCGCCGTTTTGCCCACTTGCATAAGAGCAAAAAATTGCCCTTGGCTTGGCCTGTCCTCATGCTGCTGAAGCTCTGGGTGAGTTTTTAGAAGAAATCCCCAAACCCAAAAGAAACCGAGGAAGGTTATTAGTAAGGGCCTGTTGCTATTCTGCTGTGAAGAGGGCTTATTTGGATATAAGTCCTGAAATTAACAGTATTTATTAGGCACATCAGATGCAGCTATGTGTGCTGTAGCTCCTAACACCAAACTTTAACCTTTTTTTCCACAAAACTGTCCTGAAAGACAGCGATCACCGCCCTGCTTGAGACATCCAGAGTCTGTCATTAGAAGACTAAAAAGTTAAAAAAGTGTTACTTTGCATCATTAAAACAGTACTATCATTATACTGCGTGGAAGCCTCTATTATAAACGCTAGGATGCAACTAACTTTGCAGATAGACTAACTTAGACGCTCTGCAGCTTACAGAGCACTCGCTGCATTGTACCCAGGATCTAGATGCCATGCATACTTCGTTTGTTCTTTCTTTTCTTCTTTTCTTTTCTCCCCCCCCCCCCCCCGAAATACCAAAATATCAGATAGCTGATGACAGGGAAGAAATGTTAACACTGTAGTTTGAAAGTTTTTAACCCTTGCCTTTCATCATCTAACACTTATTCAGTCTCATGCCCTTTGCTTCACTGCTTCAAAACCTCCCGTACATACCAAGGCGATGACCACAATGTAAGCTTGTGCACTGACTGATTAGATTTAATTAGATGGATACTTTGTTCGACTGATCTTTCAGCTATAGAAAGTATTGGGTTACTTAACCATATCGGTGAAAACATTGCTTGCATGTTTGAATGCGATGGAAGTGTGACACTGTTCCGCGTTAAAAAGTGCAATAGTTGGCTAAGTTTTAATGGCTGAAGTGAGATATACAAAGATCTATTTTAACTGAATTTGTGTCCCTGGAAGATTGTCTCACCTTTCCCATTATACCAGTCAGTTTAGGGAAACACGATGCCTCTATGCATGATCCTCGTCCCGCCTATGTTCTTAAATAACCGCCACTACCTTATACTATTCTTTTTTTCCTTTCTTTTTAAAATCTTGCTTCTTTCCAGTTTTGCCACTCTGTGTTCTTGCTTTTCTCATCCCACCACCAGTCCTCGGCGCAGCACCTTGCAGAGCAGACTGGTGTGTTTTCACGGGACCGGTTCCAGTGGCAAAGCACCGGTCCATCGACCAGGCGCCGAGCAGCCCGATAGTGCACTGGCACGGAGGGCAGCAGCCTTCGGCTGCCTTAACCAGCGGGGCTCTGGCAAAGCACGAGCAAAGGATCACAACCGAACTCTTTGGCATCGTCGCCTTTCCACAGTTGAAGTATAATAATTAGTGCAAACCCCACGCTCTCTGCAAACACAAGGAGCTCTGCTGTTAATAAGAGCAAAGCAAAGCCGCCGTACAACCGGTTACTTTGAAAAGGTCTACGGGCTAGGTCAGCCTGGCAAAGAAATTCCGCGTACGGCTCTGCTGGCAAACTACTCTACTGTAACTGTACCTTATACAAATAAAAAATGCTTTTGCCAATAAAGTTCATACTAGGTCCCCCAAAGCAACGGGTTGTTTTGACAGAAATGCCTTTAACACTAAGCCTTTTGCCAGTACACAAATGCTGTACACAAAATGACAAATTTAGAAGTAATACATAACGTTATTACTTGAACTAAAGTTTCTGCTGTAGCCGCGGCTCAGTTTAAATGCTAATTTGAAAGATTACGCTTATTCTACTTCTCCTTTGGATTTATCTTTTTTATCTTTTTTTTTACTTTTTAGTTTATTTGTTCTTCACCCAGACCTTACAACTCGGAACTGAGAAGAAGTCTGTCATAAAACTCTCAGCTTAATTCAATGCTCAGAGCCACGTAGGATACTGCTTTTAAAAACCAGCTCCATATAATTATTATAATCTCAGTGATACCCAGAGCTCAGCTCCCCCTGGTCAATAATTAGTGCGATTGTGGCTTAATACAATTTTCTTTTTTTCCCTGAAGCAAATACAATCTTTTTAGATCAATTTGTAGATTGTTACCCTAGAGGAGGACGACAATGTAAACAAACGCTTTTTTTAATACCATATTAACTCATTTAATTTGCACACAGATAAAAGTGTGAAAATATTTCGTTGCGGCGGCGGAGGGACAGCCTTGTACCCAGGCGAGCTTCGCTGCCGCTCCAGATCAGGCCTGGGTCTGGACTACTGAAGAAAAAAAAAACCCACGTGAAACCTCTGCGCCGAAAATCAAATCCACATGCGGCGTTAGTTATTTACGCGCTGAAAGGCCCCAATTCTTCGCCGTAGCGCCGCTACTTTCTGCTTCAGTGGAACTAAGCTGCTTTAACCTGGCAGCCCCGAGGAAAGGGAATCCCTGCGTGGCATACGGCCACCGCCTCCTCCGCTGGCTGGGGGACAGTGGGCACGGCGGGAAGGTCCCAGGGTCCTGGCACGGCCAGGCTGCCAAACCAGCCCTTGGGAAGTGCTGGCAGCCCGCAGAGCAACCCTGTTACAAACTCATCCCCATCTTGCACAAACTTCTCTACGGGTGAGCCAGCCTGGCCACGCAGATCCTCCGCGTCCCCGGCCGTCGCCGGCCCCGCGCTTGGCTATTTCACGAGTCCGAAGTTCCCCGGGACAGCAGTGCTTGCCAGACCATGTCAGATTTGGAGGAGGTTTCCCTCCGCAGAGCCCGGCAGAGGACACGGTAGCTGAAGGTTGAAAGAAGTTTATTAGGAGGAAAGGGAAGGCGAAAGGAAGGACCGGGAGGAATGGGGCACAGCCAAGGATGCCTGGCACAGGCTCTGATACAAGGAGCAAAACACAACTGTTGCCCACAGAGCAATGCGTGTAAGTCACTTTTACCACCAAACCCTGCTTGCTCCTCCTCTCTGTGATGCAACTGAAGTTACTAAGCCCCATTTCAGCCAGGTTACTGCCCTCTTACACCAGCGCTGTGGGGTAAAGGGGACGACAACCAGGCAAAATTAACTCTGCCTAACTTGAAGTCTCCTTCAGACAACTGCGGAGGAGTCCAAGAGACGGCGGCAATCCCATCCCCTGCATCTGCCTGTGCTGCGAGGGTATAGGGTATGAACAAAGGCAGCAACTTCATGAAAATTCAATGTTACAAAAACACCGTGTCCATATGAAGAAGATGGGGCATGACTGTACTTAAAACACAATGAGAAATGTGTGGCACTGACACATTGTCCCATTGCTTCTTCCCCTACTCTTCTACATACACATTTCTAATGACAGTTCTTAGTTTAATGACTTGGGGGTGGTGGTGAATAGGCTTTTTATTACTCAACATACATAAGAAAACACCATTGAGATGGTCAAGATAGAAAAGAAGGGACCTCCAAAACCAGACAGGAACTCTGAATACAAGGGACAGCTAAGTGAGACATATTAACAAGTCAGTGCTGCAAAAATTTAACTTAATTGAAGAGGGATTCATAAGAGCACCATCTGGGAACACCTAAAGAGCCCTTCTGCAGGCTGGAACAAGAGCTTGCAAATGCATCTTTGCCTAGACACCTTGCACATGACAGTACCTTGACTTACAGCGTAGGTGTGCTATAGGAGGATAAATTTGTTTACAACAAAATTGTGGGACTGCCTGCACACAGATAGTTTTCTGTATCCTGTTTGAAAAGTATACTTGGTATTCAATGGCTTTTTGGGGAGACAATATTCATCAGTCAACTGAAGCACATCATTCTGAATCATGAATATCTCTGCAGCCAGCGAACAATTTAAAACCTTGAAGGAGTCTCCCTGCCACAGCCATGTGCCCATTCATCCCCAAAACGTATGGGTCTGTAAGTCCTGGGACACCCGTTAACTCAGAGCAGGAGAATCATTCCCACGTGGCTGTCTGAAACCCCATTTTGCCACAGGGATTTTGCCAAAGGAATTTTCAGATCTCAGAAATCGAAGGGGAGGATACGTCGTATGCACACACACGCACAGGCACACTCTTACCGGTACAACCAGCATCGAACCTGGACAACTCACCTCAGAAATTAATGTAACTCCTCGAGACCATTCTGCAGGAGGCTGCTGTTATAATTTACTCCCGATTTGCACGGAGGGAAACCGAGGCGTGCATGTTGGGGATGAGACTCTCAGCCCCAGTCGCTGAGAGAGGGGCTTCCTGAGCACCCGGAGCCCACCTGCACATATATAACACGAGTCCAAGTACCGAGATCCTCCCTGACCAACTTGCCCAGGACGTCTGCGGCCAAGGCATGATCTAAAGCCAACTTACTGGTGTCCCCAGCCACTGCCTCTACCACAAGGCCACGTTTCCGCTATAGATTACACTCAGACCATTAATCTTTAAAAGAGCAGAATTTGCCACTAATGCAATCGGAAACGACGGTAAGAAAGGCTCCCATTAATGAGAGCCAGCTTAATATAACAACCGACTTCTACATTTCTTATCTGAAAATACCTCCCCTGGAAGCTGTGGATACATTACGAGCTTAAAAAGAATTACTAATGCATTAATTCTTGTCAGATTTGTAGTGTCCTAACCCACAGCTGCTTCACCCACTGACCTGGGTAACATTAGTGAGAACTATATAATTTAGTAAATGAGAGCCCGACTGTGCACCGTGCACTTGGGCTGTTATTTGGTCCCGGCGTGAGCAAGGGATACTCGCTCAGGCATTGAGATTATCATTAAACAAATTTCTAGGATCTTTGGTCTGAAAATTAAACACTTTTCTTCTTTCCTATTTTGTGTTTATACTAACGCAGACTTACGTGTCTACTTTTATGTAGTAAAAGCAGTCGTTCCTCTTTATCCCGTGTGAATCCAGGTGGGCTAACATTAAAAGGGCAAGTGTGGAGTGGAGTAAAAGCGCAATCGGGGTTTGGGGATTAAACGCTGACTTTGAGAATACACTGAAAATCGTCCTGTGTTGTGGCAAAAAAATGATTAAGTGGCTATTTGCAAACGCATCGGTTCTCAGGGAGCCAACTGGCTGGGGATGAAGGCAGCTATCGCAGGCACTCCTGCAGAATGCTGGCATTGTACGCGCATGTCAGCGGATCGGCCCAACGCAATCTGGGAACGTTTGCATGCACGCACGGCAGCCCCCGTCCCGAGCGCGGTTGCGCTGCTGCCTATTCCCTAAAATAACCGGTCCGTGCACGGGAAGACCACGAAAGCCCAACTCCTTCCCTGCCACAAGGCAGAAGCGGAGTCTTTTCCATCACAGGAAAGGAGAGAACATCCTGACAAATGCCTGCTTTTTGGACGGGTGACAAAGCTGTCATGGGAAAGAGGCGGCAGCTCCCTTCGGAGACGGGAGGTGGGGAGCGGGATCAGGAAACTTCTGAGCTCTTCTGGCAGCCCAGGTCTGGCGCCGGGCCACCAATCCCCCACTCCTCGCGGCAGATCAGTCCTTAAACACAAGCAGATTGACACCGAACGCTCGGTGGCTGCTCCGTGGTTCCTATGAAACGAATTCGGTATTCGGAGACCTGAGCCCGTTGGAGAGGTTGCACAACCCATGTTCACCTCCATAATTAGCACAGCCTGGTACCTCACGGGCTGTTTCTGCACAGACCGAGCCCCAGCTCAGCCTGGAAAGTCACCTCTCCCACCGGCTCCCAGAAGATCCCTGCAACAACCTGGAGAAAAGCCTGGGGGGCATGCTGCGACACCTACTTTTGGCTGCCGGGCTGGCCCTACGGCGTTCTCCTCAGCTCTCCCCACACACATCGTTCACCTTTCTTTATATAGAGATCATATGGGAAAGGGGCTGTGTGTGTATATGGAGGGTTGGGAGGAAATTAAACTGGAACGGGGACAAAGATCTTTTAAAGCACCGTGTTGCGTGCCCCATTCTTGGGTTCCGTAAATCGCGACGTGCCATATGTTAACCTGATACAGTCCTCCTCACACACCTCCCCGCTCCAGTAGTCAAAGTCTTGTCCCACGGGGAGACGATCAACTTCCAGCATTCCCAGGTAATTTGTGCATTTGAGTTTCGCTCTCCATAAAAATTGTCAGGATTTCATCTTACTTATTTAATTATCCTCTACTTGGAGCTCCATCAGGTGCCTGGCCCCATGCCTGCATTCAGGAATCTCAATAGCAAGCGTAACCAGGGGGGAGAGGCAAGCACCTCCAGAGAGAAAATGAGAGCACCCAAATTCGTTGCCTGTACAGAGGTACGTGCTGTTTACAGCTTGCAGAAGTAGTAATATATATGCCTGGACAGTAATTTTTCCCTGGTTTATTGATTAAAAAACAGGCCGTTTCTCTTCGTTCCTCAAGTTTTTAGTATGTTCTTTAATGGTGCAGTTTGATTTATGATGTTAATGGCATTCCTGTGCAAACACTGGATTTCCAGTTTTTAAATATGCATATGAAAATGTTCTAAGAAGAAATATTTTCATAAATGTTAATATTACCAAAGTCACCATTACCAGTAAGTAATGAACTTCATATGCATGATTTCATGGGTATTTTGTTCTTAATCGTTTTTAAAACTTCAGCATACTCCCACTGCTACTGGCCTGATGCACCACTGTCTCCCTCCGCTCTTTAACCGTGCAAACTCCCAAGTTTTGGTGGTGTAAAACTGGAGTAACACAGTGACGAATCAGGCCCTAACACAAAGAGTACACTGTATACATTTTTATTGTATAATTTATTGTTTTTTCCACTGAGCTGGCTATATTGTTTTATCCATTTGCGTGACAGGATGTCTAGGAAACAGCTGAAAGAATTATTTGCAGTGAATTTAAAACACACTGGATTAGAAAGACGCAGACACAAAAATCTTTGTTAAGCAAATAACAGGGTGCTACCCTTGTGTCAGATTGGGAAACTTAACTCCTTCATATCATAAACTGCACATATGATAGGTACAACAGCTCTCTGCCTCCTTTACTGCCTGTGCTGGTGTCCCTGACCTAGCTTTACCTACATGAAAGCCAGGCACTCGGTCAAAGCCAGTTCCCCGAGCTTTCCCGGGACACCAGTGGACAGAGAGCAGACAAACAGCCTTCCTATCCCAAACATGGCTCCGAGCATGGGTTGGAGCCGTCTTCTCCAGCTGCATCCGTCTCTCTCCACCCATGAAAAACACACGCACGTGACTTGTTGTGACTAAACACCTAACTCTGAGAAAACCAAAGGAGGATTTCCCTTTCAAACCTGGAGGATAAATCTCATTAAATTAAAGAAAACAATCTGGTAAGAATGAAACCACAAATAGCGTCACTGAGAAAACAAGAAGAGATGAGCCTAAAGCCCTGCAAAAAGGCAGGAGCTTCAGAGATGGGCTCCAAAAGCCTGACGTGAGGACCGCAAGTGCAACAGTCTAGTGCAAGCGGGGGGGACAAATAATGTGATTTTTCACCCATTGCTGCACACGCACAAGAAACAAGTCCCCGAGGGTTAGCTTGAGGGTGGGGTGGCCTCTCCTTCAGGTTTACACCATTTTGCGAGTTTCAGCAGGACAATGGATTTTATTTCTACATCGTTTCTGGAGGTTTTATCATAAAGAAGTGAGCCCTCAAACCGGTTTCAGGCTGTCTCACCGCTTACAGCCAAGACTGAAAGCCACAGCCACACTCCATTTACTGCTCCTGAGAGCCCTTCTCTGCGGCCAGCGATCACCCACCGCAGGACACAGGCACGCTGAGTGGCATTCGCACAGGGCACGGTCATCTGCGCCTAATACTGTCCTCTTCAGAGCCACTCCGTGCTTGCATTTGGGATGGGAACATTCCTCACACGTTTAATTAGACTGGGACTTTCATGTACTCAAGTGTCCTGGGCTGGGACACGAGGAACAAGATCCCGGCTGAGCTCACCGCTATTGCGCAGCACCCAAACTCTGTGCCCCGAAGGGACCCACCCCAGCGCGCGCTGTTTGGTGGCTGGCCAATATATGCATATATTGGAAATGCGGACAAGCCGTAAGTCAAGGGTTACAGTGCACTTGTCTCCAAGGAGGTTTCTCCACAGTTAATGCTTAATCAAATTTGTTTTAACCGCTGCAAGTTATTGGCCGGCAATTTTATTTACCATCGACGTCCATTTTGATCTTTTTAAAAATGAGATCTGTATTTGCGTCACTGAAAAAACATCCAACAATATTGCTTAAGACTGGAATAATCCTTAGGCTTGTTTCCTTTTAACCCAGAAAAGGAAGTTTTTGAAACAGTTACACCAGCATTTACAAAATCCAGGGTTTGACATCCACTGACTAATTAATCCTCACACATCATTGCCATTTCATGGAAAAGGAAACTGAAGCACAGGCAAGTCCCCAAACCCCCGAGCAGGTCAAAGGCAAAACTGGGATTGGACTTCATAAAAGCTGAGTTCTCCACTAGGCATAGACTCCACATCTAACTTTATGAAATCCATTTACATTTTGTATTTGTACCAAATCAGAGCAGACTTTATAAAGTGTAAGGAAAGTCATCCTAACAGGTACTTAATTTCCTCCATTGCTATTCATAGCAGCCCTGCAAGAAGTCAACAGTGTATTACACAACAGCGTAGGTTTAGTGGTGAGGGTTTTAACAGGCTGGACAGTCAATATATATTGAAAATAAAATGTATGCCAGACTCTGAACTATGGAAATCACAGAAGCCAACGGAGCTGTGTTGTGCTATGCTAGCCAGGAATCTAACTCAATAGCTGGTACAAATATATACTAAATAAAAAACGGCAACGAGCTCTGCTGCATAAATAGCATCTCTCTACACTGGCACACTACCCACCAGCAATCGGTCGCTGAAAGAGAACTGAAAGCACGCTTTTGGCATTGTCTTGAAAAAATGTGACTGCCCAGAAAAAACGAGATCCAAACACATCCGTTTCCTTGTGCAGGCAGTCGTGCACAATGTATTAGAGAAGTTCTGTCTGTTTGGGGTTTTTTCTTTCGGGTACCTCATCAGTTCTGCAGACAGATGGGTGTGACAGCACCACAACAAAGACTGAGGGCTGTATGTTATAGCTCTATGACTTGTATTGTGAAAATGAAGATGACATTGGGGCTATCTGCTCTAGAAATGCAATCAAACTGGCAATAGTAGGTAGGGGACTGAGTTCATTGCCCACAAGTTCTTGTCCAAAATCCTACCTCCAGTCCAAGTGCTGCCTTTGGGCTCCTCTTTGGAGCAGGGACACCGCTTTTGTTTCTGTGATGTAGAGACCCAAGCCTGGAAGCAAGTGCTTCGTGTGGTCCCAGACCTTAGAGCAGGTCAGCACTTCACCATCCTTGGCTTCCAAAACATCTTTTTCTTTTTCCGTCCAAAGGAAATAAGAAGGTTCATTCTTGTGAGATTCATAATACACCCGTTAACTAACTTGCAGTGATATAGGAGATTGCTCACACAAGCCATGCCTATGTTTAGAAGGTGAACACCCCAGATTCCCTGGGGACAGGAGCAACAGAGTTTTTAGAACAACTCTCCCAGGCCATAAAGTCTGTAAACAAGTTCAGATACAGACAACTGATGTCTACCACCAATTTCTCCCAGTTTCTACAACCTCTGTACCAGACACCTTAATACTACATTTGTATGCCTTATCAGAAGATTGCTCAAAAAGTGGTCTTAAGATCCATCACACTACAAAGAGGAGGGGAAAAATATACATATATGAAAGAAAATACTTAATAATCAGAAGCCATTTCAGCTTCTTTCCCCTCCTCTGTCACCCCTCTTCTTCTCAGAAAGACAAGTCGTTCCACAACCATCAGAGCAAACAAAGCCTCGTTTCCTGAGGATTTGCATCGCATGTCTTCATTCCTCCCAGGACAACATCCTGCGCTTCTCCCCCAACTCCTTTATGATTCATCTTCCCTTTCCCTGCAATTCCTCCCTTCCCGACCTCTGGCCCTCACATCTGGAGGAGCGAGAGGCAGCTTGCGTGTGGCTGCTTCCAAGCTCTGCGCCTGCTGACGGACGCGCTGGACAGACAAAGGTGAGGCTCACCCTGCCGACGTTCCTCCTGGGAGGATATGGATGGGGGTGTCTCTTCCCTGCTCAGCCACCAGTTTCAATGAAAAAAAGTAGAAACTTGGTGTCTTTGAGAGCTTTTATGTGCCTGTCACACTGGAATGAAATTAGCCAAAGGGATAAATGTTACGTGAGCATTACCTACAGACAGAGGGGAAGCTGTTGCAGAAACCAAAGTAAAATATGAAAGAACTGAGAGGCACAGCTGGGGAAACCACTTCCACTTCACAAATTATCCCAGTCCCCAAACGATTGCCCGGAGTGAGTCCCGGGGTCTGATTTTAGCAGCCTGCAGCATGCTCTCTCCCTGCAGCCCACCGGTACCCGTCTCTTCTAACAAAGGGAAGAGCACACGAGGTTTTCTATGCAAATCCCTGCCCCAGGAGGTGTGGGGATTCACATCCGTGGCTTAGGGAAAGAGCTACACCTTAGAGCTCAGAAATCAAGGTAAAGGGAGCTGCATTCACCCCAGGTACAGAACAGCAAGGGCTGGTCTTCAACACATCGGCAACTTCAAAATGTCTTTCAGTGGCAACCTGACAAGGTTGTGTTTCAACAGGAATATGTTATCTCTCTTTCCAAGGCTGGGCAGGACACTTCCTAACAGACAACCCAACAGGCCCTAACAAGTGATTAAATAAGTTAGGTTTGGGGGGTATTTTTTTTTTTCCTTTTCTGTTCCAACATTTAAAGCCCGTACTCCGGAGTCAGTTGAAGCAAAGACCTTGCTCCAGCAGTGCTGATAAGGACAACACGCCCTCACAGGTGGAGCTTGCAGGCAACGAGCTGGATGGGAAGGCAGATATCACCGCAGAAGTAATGGCTTTGCCCGCACTGGTGCCAACAGCACGTTTCTGCTGGAGGAACAGGATCAGTGTGGAAGGAGCCTTTGCCACGCAGTGGGCCGAGGACGGTTTATGGGGATGGCAGAATGGATGTGGTTAAAATTTTAATCAGGATGACATGTGTTGTTGACATATGGCAACGCACCACCATCTGGATTCAGAAACAGACCTGGGTTTTCAAGCTGTTGCTGGCCAAAGCCAAGAACATTGCTGAGGTGCTAGGTCAGACTGGCTGGGAAGGGTTCTGCCAGCAATCCCTCTTGACACAGTATTGCTTTCATTAAAGCAGCCTGCCTGCCTACCCATCTGAGGTGAAAGAGGGATAAAGTCCATGAAAGGTGGAAGAAACAGTGAGAGAAAAGGTCAAAAAAGGAGTCGAGCTAATGCGCCCACTTTCTGCCCTGCTTTAGCCTCTGCAGCGTACTCAGGTTACTCAACTGCAGTCACTCATTTTGTGGTCTTGTAGGGTAAGCAATGTCTTCGGCTCTCGGCAGGAGCACTGCAGTTCAGTGCGAGGAGTTTCTGCCTGCCTCCCGAGCAGCAGGCATCCAGCACAAGAACAAAGCACCTGAGGTTCAACTCACTTAACCATTTCATTTCCACTGCAAGCCACGCATGGGCTGAGTTACCTTCATCCAACGGGGGGGAAGGAAAGGAGAGAGAGGAAAATGTAAGCCACGCTTCTGTAGACTAATCTAACAAAGTAACAAAAGCAAACGAAAAAGAAAATTCCAAGGCAACTCTTAAAGGCTTAAAATGTCAAAGCAGCTAACATTTTATCCTAGCAGAATTCCTCCGGGATTAGCTTGGCTTTCCAGGCATAATAAAGTGTTTTACAGTTCCTTTATTTTACCCATCCCATTTCTCTTTTTTATTTGCATAACACTCTCATCAATTAGTGCGTCTCTGTTTGCTCTCAAACAAATCCAGCGCTCATGGCTAAAACTACAGCGCAAGAGAGACACCCAATAAACTCCTGCACGTCGTAAGCCGTCGCCTCACTCGCATCTGATATGCCGCTCATTTGGAAGGGTTCGACTCTCAGCTTCACTGACCTGAATGCAAGTTGCAGGGGGAAAGGAGGGGGGGCTCAGCATCTCAGAAATTTGGCTCCAAATCATTATGTTGCCATGAAACGTGCCTTAGCCTAACAAAAGCCATGGATTCGGATACACCGGGAAGCGTTGCACTGCGTAATGTCTTACTCCACGGACAGACCAAGGAAGCGACTCGCGAGCCAGCCTGAGATCAACAGCAGAAATTCCTCTTTCCTTCAGCGAAGCCAGGCTTTCATCCTCTGTCTTCAAAGGGATTACCTATAAAATTCTCAACTACGAGGCTTGTGTAATTACAGTCTAACTCCAGAGAAACAGTAAAAATGAAATTCCAGAGTTCTCATGTGTGTCTTAATAAGACACCATGCCCCAAATGCTGCTCCCCAAGAAGAAAGTGAGATGGCACCATTACCTCCACCTTTCTTTTGGTTTGCTTAATGTTTGAAAACCCCAAACTTCAGCGCACAAGAGGATGAATTTATGATATGGGAGGCATCTTAAGTGCAAGCCCTAAGAACAGCGATGCAATTAACAGCTCACGTATGTGCATATTCCTCCTTTTGCAATGCAAGAATACAGCTATATTTTAAAGTTTTGTTAAGCAGTATTACATAGGACAGATCCCACACAGCACTTTCTATTATAAATTTAAATATGAATGGGAATTACATCACATTTTATTCTACTTCAAGTTCATTTTTGGAAAGCCACAAACAAGTTGGAGATTAACATCAGTCATCCCAGACTTCAGACAACACTGCTACAAGCTGGGAAGTATAGATATTAAAATTTATGTTCACCAGTTGCAAAACTATTAGCTAGTTTGGAATGCACATACATATTTTGTGCATATCCACCCTAAAAAGCCATAACATTATGTTCTGCATGTCAATATAAAACTTGCAATGACTCCCTTTTAGATATTAATTCCAGTGAAATAGTTAGCCCTGGTGCCTGGAGAACGCAATATTAAAAGAAGTATTTTATTTCTCAATCTATATAAAGAAGAGAACTATTCCCTTGAAAAATGTCCCCTTGATATGTTTCGTAAATAGGTTAATACAATTTGAAATTAAACTTGATTCTGCAGCATGATATTATAATGTCAGAAATGCAATCCAGAGGAAAAGCTGGCATTAATCATCGATTCCAAAATATAGTTACTATTTCCCCATAAAGCAGTAATGCCTCCAGAACGTTACACAGTCCACACGAACAGGAAGATGCTCGCCACCCCAAAGAGTTGCTGTCAACGGCTTAACTAAGCCCTGCGAGCACCCTTAACTGCAGGTTGTGAGAGCGGTGCCATTGATTTCCATCACAGCGCTGGATCCGAGCCGTGCAAGACTCATGAATACTCTGGCCGTGCACACTCGGAGTATGAAAACAAACAAAGCATTTTCAAAGGCTCGCACAAAAATTTAGATGAGTTAAAAGCAGGCTTTTTTAAAAAGCTTTTTTCCTTTTTTAAAAAAACTCTATATCCTGACCTGGCACTCTCCCGGATTTTGTTTAGAGCTGGGGAGAGAGAACACCTCTTGGAAAATTTAGAAAGTGATTAGGATTCTCTTTTGGCTTTTACTTTAACTATCACAGGTTTACCCCAAAGCTGTGTTTTACTTCTGTTATTTTACAAACATAAAAATCTCAAAAACCTCACGACCGGATGCATTATTTACTCAGCCACCAGCCCTTAAATATCACTTACCAAGGCACAGCCACCTCACCTTTCTCCTCAGACATCCACACCCCCACTTATCCACTTTCCTCCATTTTAACCTTGTGTCAATGTTTTCTATCTTCTTTTTCCTTTCTCTCTTTCTCCCTGCTTCCCTCTGATTCTTACTACAGTTATTACTTAACCTTCAGGTACCCACTTAAGCAACCCACCAAATAGCAATAATGATCACCCAGAGTCAATAGTGTGGTACGTAATCACCTTGCCTACTGTGTTAATGTCAGTTATCTTTTGCTAATGTACATGACATGCTTTATCTTTGTAGAGTGGCAAGAGCAAATTACTGTTTGTTTAGGATCAGCTATTGTTACTGCACCTGGGCTTTTTTTCAATTCTTAAAGTGGTTTTTTTTTAAGTAAAAAAGAACACATTAACATGTAAAAAAAAACCAAGAGAGAACTAATGCAAGATTCTCCTATCACATCCATGCAAACTCATCTCTGAAGATGATGGAGTTACACTGGTCCAATGATACCCCTGTGATATCCGCACTGTATAACAGCTTTAACTGTGCCAGATTATTGCCTGGATGCTACCCAGAGACAGGGCACACCACCTATAGCCCTGTATTTCCCTACAAGGTTTTTTTTTTCACCTCTTATTTACTGCTTTTTTGTTGGTTTGGGGGGGGTTGGGTGTTTGGGTTTTTTTCGATAACTTGCTTATTTTTCTAAAGTACCGAAAGCCAGGTCTTTCCTGAGGAAGAACGCACCACGCAGAGGGATGTACTGCAAAGCTGGACACCGGACAGAGAGGATACATTGCAAAGCTGGATGTTCCCTGAACCCTATGTGCCAAAATGGTAACCCAAGGCAAGTTAAGTCTCTGGGTGTAAAGCTCATGTAATTTGTATTAACTTCTGACGCTCTCCTGGCTGTAAAGCCACAGCTCCAGAGCAGGCATGCAGAGTCCCGGGTATTTCCCTGCTTGCTGGAGAAAGAGTTTGCTCTGAAAAGGCAACCGTGGGGCAGCCACACACCCTCTGCAGTGCTGCAGTTGTCTATGGAAGTGGAGTGGGTCCGTCATTTACACAGCAACTGTAATCTGCGTAAACAGATTCTCAGAAATGTCCTCTTAGCTCTTTAGTTCACTTTTGTAATACCACAGGTATACCCAGCCAGCTCCACGGAGAGAGACAATCCAAATACACCAAGGGAAGAATAACTTATTCTACATTTCTGAATCCCATAATAGTATTTGTTCTGAAGGCCTCCTATTCCCACTACCAGACACAGAAAGGGAAAGAGAAAGAGAAAGGGAATGTGTGGATACACGTACACAGAGAAACACATGCATTTAACATGATGTCAAACCCTTATCTGGCCTTAAAAAACTGGCAGAAGGGTTGACTTCTTTATAGCGTTAGACCATTAAAGCTACAAAACCTCAATTAAAAAACTGCCAGAAGATTTTTTTACTTTGTTCCAGAAGGATATAAAACCAGTTATGAGGAAAAAAATCTGCTTTTTACATGGAAAGTCCAAACCATAATTACTGCCACACTTAATGTTACTGCACACCAGGATGATTCTAACTCCCATATCATTATTTTTTATTTACTATTTATTTTGCATTTTCTATTCTGTACTTGATAAGGCATAAAAAAATCCAAATTAAATAATATAACATATCGTTAATACGGTTTATTTTCCCCAAGACCACAAACACACCAAACCAGTTTGTTTACCCTTGGTTTATTCTTGCCTGTGAGCAATTTGGAGGAGGGACAATAGGCAGGAGTGGTGCACAGCACAACCGGGATTCAACCCAAAATGGCACCTTCTGTGGCTACTTGCATCCCTCACGTGAAAAATCTAGCAACCATATTTATCAAAAAAAAATATTACAGTAGGCTTTTTTAATAAAGTAACAAGAAGACACAGGCCCTTTATTTCTCTTTGGCAGGTCAAATCTGAGATACAGCAAGAGAACCGTGCATGCTCTTATTGTATTTGCCCTCTTTAGACAATATTTCAAGATGCAATCCCAATAAGGTCTCTGGTTTAGATCTTGGTGTTTATCTACCGCAGCAGTAGCTGTCTTAGGAATATACAGGGTTGATAAGAGGGATAAATACAATGGGAGCACTGAGAGGATAGTAATTGGCCTGTGCTCCAATGGATTTTGATCCGTTTGGGGTGAAAGCAAGCTGACTCTATGAGATGTAGAGGGTAGGAAAAAAATGAAGGTAGAAAAGGTTTCTGCCCATTATTTTGTGCTCTGGAAAGATGCAATCTCAGGGCTGAGGAAGGTCGTTTCCCATTCTTTGCGAGCACGTCCACCACCACTCGGTGGGGAAGGGGAGCCAAGCCCTGGCCCGCACGGTCCACCCGGGAGCACGCTCTGCCCTCCCGTTCTGCACAGTCCTTCCAGCAACGCTCTCCCCGCCTGGGCTCCCCGCCGGCAGGAGGACCAGGAGATGTTAACGGACTGCTCTGAAACCAGAAAGTTCTCAATACGTGTAGGCACGTGGTGTTTCTCTGACGCGATGGGCATACTTGTCCTGGCCGGCTTCCAACTCTTGTAATTACATGCTGCTGACCCAACGACCCCTTGCAGTTTCCATAGGCTGTGTTAGTTTTCACTTCCTATTGTGTTGCTTTGCACTTTCCAAGAGTTGCCATGTGCAGCCCCAGAGACACCTGCGTTTTGCAGATGAAGCTACGGAATGCTGCTTACCTTCTCAGGGAAGCCTAATTAATTTATTACTGCAAAGTTGGTTTGGTGCTAGGAGGTGCTACTACAGTCTAAGATCAGTAACGACAAACCCAGGTAATGCTGGTTATTTGAGGAGGAAAACCAGTATTTCACGTAGGTTCTCCTTCTTCCAGAGACACACCATGAAAAAAAAAAAGGTTTCTTTCTAGAAAGACTTTTTTTGCACTGATTCCAACCCCTCTGATGGCCCCAGTTCAGCGGCATGCAGCTCTGGGTGCTGCCTTTAACATGTGTTCGTTTGTTGTTCAAGGGGATAGGAATTAAACGAGAAAGCGGGATACATGTGGCAGGTTGGGGATCTGCTGCAGGGAAGACAGGGTTAAACCAGCCCCGAGCACTACGGAGCATGTTTGAAGGAAGTCTCACAAAAGTAATTTTAACTCTCTCTGTCTCGCCCCCCCCCTCCCTCCCTCGCTCTCTCCTCCCCGTCTTCTTCCCCCCTTCGTCTTCCCAGTTGTACATTATTCCTCATTCTTTACATTGTGGTTATATTTATTCCTTGTTCCATTGAAGCCGTATATTAAAAGTGCCAGTTCCGAGCTTCTGCTGTACAAGGGGAAAGAAAGGAAGGAAAAAAAAAAAAAAAGAAAGGGAAAAAAGTGCTCGTATTCAGTTCCTGTGAGCTCTTGCTCACTTTGAGCACTGTTCCTATTACACAATAATGTGTTATTTTGTTGAATTTTGGCATCCATCTAGCTTGTCTGGTCAGGAGCCAAAAAATTAGAGTGTGTCAGTCCACCAGTTCCTCTGCAGAGAAGCGCTCCCCTCGCCCAGCGCGTGCTCCGCGCTCCTGGCCCCAGGCCAGCAAGGGAAATCCATTTTACATAAAGAACGCACAGAGCTCAAGTGCTCAGAGACTTTTTACCTACTAAAATAACTTTATGGACAAATGCCAGTCTGCGAGACACATGCGGCAGAGAACATTTGGCACCAAAAACAAGGTAAAGCGCTCCGCAGAGGTACCAAAGTTTTTCAGAAACGAGGAAATGGCTGTCAGTGCCGTCGTGGCACGTCACGTGACTTGGCACCGCCCGCCCCATTGGCCGGCCCCGCAGCCGAGGCAGCCGCCATGTAAGGAGCGGAGAGCTTCGCCCCTCGCTGCATTCTTAAAATGGCGGACCTGCCGCGCGCCCGGCGAGGCGAGCCCAGCCCCAGCCCCAGCCCCAGCCGCGGGGCTTTTTTTCTCCCCCCCCCCCGTTTTTTTTCTTTTTTCCCCCTCCTTCCCTCTCCGCTGAAGTTTTTATAAACCTTTACAGATTTGAGTAGAAACAGATTTCTCACAACTTGCTCTGCGTCTCAATTTCACAGCTCAGCATACACTCAGGCACTGTCAAAAGCTTGACAGCGTTCCAGGGAAAATATTAACTGTAAACTTTCCAACAGGAATTGAAGGCACACACGGCTCCCGTCAGGATGTCCCCCTCCACCAAGCGCGGAGAAGGCAATGTTTTCACAGGTTTCCAAAGCTTGCGCTGCCGCAAAAGCCGCCGCGACCCCCGAGACGGTCCCGCTTCGCCGCATCACGGGCGCAATTAAGAAGGATGCCTCCTCTCCGGCGACGAAGCGCGCCGCCCGCCTCACGCTCGCAGGCCGGACCCGTTGAACACTGCATGCTCTGATGTATAAATATTTGCCTCTGGCTAAAGTTCAAGCAGCCCTCTGTGGCTGCCAGACACAACAGAAAACCAACATCCAAGGGAAAGTGTTTACTGCAGCCCTGGCCAAAGCAGCGACTGCCAGCGAGCAAGCCGCTCGCCTCAGCCCGGCCCGCGGGCGCTTATCACAAAGTACCTGGCCGGCCGCCACCCCGCGCCTGCCACCCTTCCCGGGAAATGGTTAATTTATTTAAAGCGCCGGTTCGCCCTCGCCTGCGCTGGCAGCCTGGCGTGAGGGTCTGTGGCATGAGGGGAACGCATCCTCCATGTGGGCTCGAAGCGTTAACCCTTCGTTAAGCGAAGGTCCGTAACGCCGCCGGTTGCCTGCCCGGCCCCGTTTCTGAAGTTGAGCTGTTATCTTGGACTCCAACGCGCGCGCGCACGAAAGCTCGCAGGCGGCTACTCCTCTGCAGAGCCAACTGCCTGCGCGCGCTGGAAAGAGACAACGGGAAAGCGGTCGCATACGGGATGTCTTTCAGCAGCACAAATTAATAGATTTTGAAATACACGGCGCTAGTTGGTGATGCAATGCTGTTTAAGGGATACAAAAATAAATTTTCTCAGCCCTCTCCCACCCTCCAAACCAAACATTACTTAGAGTCTTCACCAAATAAGGGTAGCTAAATCCAAGTAATTCAACTCATGAATCAGCAGCTTCGATATTCATAAAATCAGTACAGAAAGGTAAGGAAAGGAGGAAAAAAAAAACCTGGGGGAACCCTACAGGAGGCCTGGCTGTGATCGAGGCTGTTATCATTGTGGTCATCCTTGAAACAGCTTCCCAATACACCAATAATCATAGTGTTAAAATGCGGGTAGATGAACACGCCAAGACCCTGCACATCTGACTCGTTCACGCCATAAATGAAGCAGACTTTACTATGAACAAACAGGAAAAACTGTATTTTGGGGAAACGCCTCGAAAAAAGAAAGTACGTGGAGTTACTAAGGAAGGAAGAAATGAAGGAATGAAAAAAAAGCAAGCAAGTCCTCATAATTTAACTAAAATGCAAAGAGAGTTATACAAATAATTGTTTTGGTGTTGCCTTTAATATACGCATTTAAGCCACTGAATTATTTGACTTTTGTCACAGAGTCTATCTACTAAGGTAGATGTTAAGTTACGTAGTTTGCTGTAGCTCTAAACTGGAAAGCAAATCTTTACTCCTCATTACTCTCTTAGTCTAGGTTTAAAAATTTGCAAATTCACTGTAAACCCCCACAAATATCAACTAATCCCCTTTCCTACTCCTTCTTCTTATTAAATACGAGGGAGTTAACATAGAAAATTTGATGAAAATTTGAAATTTAGTGAGTAATACAGAAAATGACTTATGAAATTTTCTTATTTAATACGAGTCTTTAACAACTCTGCTTGCCCTGTCCAAGCTGGCGGCAGCCCGCAAGCGGTGGGTGATGTCAGTGCCGTCGATCTCCTTTAGACCTAAGAAGCCCAGCACTAATAGTATCAGGACGGGCTTCCAGGAGGCCCAAGCGAATCATGTGAAAGAGGATCACAGAGGAATGTTCTGTTCCCACTGCGAACAAGACAGAATTAACTCTGAGATGCTTCCTTCTGCTGCCCTGTTTGTCTGAAAGGTCAAGACGATTAGCCCTTGTATACTCGGAACCGACCGTCAAAACAAAATGTACGCTAAACCTTCATCTATTTTAAACGGACAAGAAGACACACTTCAGAAGGATCATTTAAGATGCGTTTAAGGTGGTGTGAGTTATGATTTTTCATTCTGCTTGTTAGCTGCTGTGCAACAACAGCTGCCTGTTAACTTTTTGTTATTTCAAGAAGATTCAAGGCGGGTTTTTTGAAGCACAATTACCTTTTTCTGGCAAATATAGTGAAAGAAACGAAGAATGTGGACAGAAGAAAGCAAGCCTTATGTTTAAGTCATCGTGCATTTTAAAAAAAACCACTACACTGGCAAGCTTAATTCATTACAACAATTACTTCATCAGGCGGATTTCTATGGAAATATATACATTGTTTACCACAGTGAGGATTCCTTTACCAGTCATATCTTTGAAGTCCGAAGATTAAAAAGCAGATACACGGAAAGTGTTAAAATTGTCCAAGTGCTTTGATACCGTGTTTGTCTACATTATGCAGAAGAAAAGGTACTTACCAGATCTTAATTGACTATATATTTAAGAATGATCATAGCAACATATTCAGCACATTACCAACGGGTATGAAATGTTACACCCAATAAATGTCGTGTGACACGTACCTAATGGGTATTCTATCATGTTCAAAGAGTATAAAACAAATACAGAAAAAAATTTCATCCAATTGTATCTTTTTCATTGAGCATCAATGTAAATATAGACTGAAGCAATCAAAATGCTGGAAATATAAATATTCCTTTTAAAGCCACTGAATCCATCACTTTACTAGGAAAGGCTTAGCTATGTTATTTGCAATTCCCTCATTGCACAACAATGTACATTACTGTCTGTAAGCTCTAATTTGGCATGGCGCATCATTAATGACCTGAATGGTGGCTGTTTCACACATACATATTTAATTACAACAGCTGAACAAATTACATATTTATGCTTTATAAAGGGGATTGCCAGTCTAATTCATTTGCTATGCATGCAGGTACAGGGCTCCATCTGCAACAGCATCTGCACAACAAGAGCTAACAATTATCCATTGTAAGTGAGTGAGTGTATCTGGTGAAACCTGTAAGAGATGCAATCGTATTAACCACTTCACTGCCTACAAACTAGTATTTTCTCAATGGACCACAATATTTTAAATAATTTATCAACAATACTACTACTTTGCATTTTCACAACACCCCTCATCCGAACATCTCTGAGCACTTTATATGCTATAAAAAATTAAGCCTTAAACACTCCTGTGAGGAAAGTAGTTCTTATCCCAACAGCATATATAGGGAAAGGAAGGCACCTAACCCTAAGGGGCGGGTTCCTCAAAAGGCAC
Organism: Buteo buteo; assembly: GCF_964188355.1. Lineage (NCBI taxonomy): Eukaryota > Metazoa > Chordata > Aves > Accipitriformes > Accipitridae > Buteo > Buteo buteo. The sequence continues at coordinate 41,087,325 of NC_134180.1, read as the reverse complement.
AATAGGCTTCAGTGGACCTATGCTGATTTACATTATTTTAACCTATGATCTTGCCCTGTGTGAAAGGTGAGACAAAAAATCAGCGGCAAAGAAAGAGAGTCAGATCCCCGTAAAATTAATACAGTAGTTTAAGCCTTAGAAGACTTGGCTTCCATGGGCTTTTGATCAAGCTTAAAATTATTATCCACAACCTACCGTCCTTAATTGTACAAAAACTCTTACTGAATTATCTAACAAGCCCTCCAAAACATGAATAATTATTTCTAAAAATTCACAGAGAAATGGCGAGAGATCAGAATAATGGAAAAATATAAATGTGATATAAATCTTCCAGAATGAAAGGAAGAGTAATCTTGGCAGTAACAGTCCAAACTAATGTTTACAGAGTAAAAAATTAACAGAACAAAATCAAAGCACATAAAGGAGACAACTGAGCTGCCTGAACCAATTAGTATTACTGTTTTAGCACAGATATTTTTTGACAAACTAGATATATCTATGGTGTAGATCAAGTAGAATTACAGTATTATTAGAACAATAGAAGTTGTATATTTAGATTCTGGCAAACTACTTAGTACAAACTCTCATAAAGTTCTGCATGCGCAGCATTATTTTGACGTGGTTCTGAAGTTATTGTGTGGACTGAAAACTTACTGTAACGTATGAAAATTATGAACAATCACCTTCTGAGCTGAACCTAGTCATTTAGTGAAGTACTCTGGGGAAAGGAGATAGTCAGAAAGAGAGCCCCATCTTATTTAAGATCTTCGCTAAAAGAAAAATAGGAAGGGAATGAAAATCATGCATAGCCACGAAACAGATGTTTGATGTCCTTCCAGAAGAACAGAGAAACAAAGAAAGGTGCTAGAAGTTTGGAAGCAGTCTGAGCACAAAATTAATTTAGTTTCAGAAAAATGGACAAACACAGTAAGATAACCAAATAATTACAGGGACAGAAAAAATGAGGAAATAATATGTCAAAATAAGCATACCAGTGACAGCAAAGAGAAGAGCTTGCAGTGTTGTGTGGCAGTAGCAAAAGTCATTGAAACTTCTGGCAGTCCAACATTTTTTGAGAAGTGGAAGGTTTTTCATTACTTGGGACATTTAGAAGTAAAGTAGATAATCAGTGCTCTATAGGAAAGGCTATGTACCAACAAGACAAGATCAAACAAGTCCTTTCCATCTCTAATTTCTTCGGCTTTACAGGAATGTTAAATAGCTCGAGAATTTTCACATAATAAATATATAATAAATCTAAGGATCAGCCTAAGTATAGGATTATGGAAAATTATTTCAACTTCAATACCTGAAAGAGGAAGCATTTAGAAGTAAATGAATCAATAGTGAAGTTTCCCATTATCATTTACAGGCTCTATTTAGAAATAAATAGTTCTAAATAGGCTACTTGGCATGGGGCAGCTGTAGGTCAACATTCTACATCAGACACTGTAATTTGCCATAAGTGCAGAGGTGCTCATTAATTACAGGGAAATTTGAAAGTATCCCTCAGGCCTATGCTGTAGCTGCCAAACTGTTCAGTGAAGTGCAGGCACCCTCCAGGAAGTTCTGGTGCTGCTGCTGCTTTAAAGACATGATTGGGCTGTGCAGTACAAAAGATCAGCTGTCCCAGGATGGATATCTCAATTGGAAAAGCTATTTTATCGAATTAACAGCTATGGTGTTCTGTGAGTGCACCAAGTGCCACAGCTGCTTCCATGTCAGCATCCAACATCATCTGGATCTGCTGGCCCCACCGACTTCCCTGAAACACACTTCTCTGGCTCTCCCTCAGGCGACAGAGCAAAAATATGGGACAGAGCGCCATTAGAAAGAAAGAGGAAAAAAAATTTTTTAAAAAAATCCCCTTTTAGGGCTGTGAATGGTGGAATAGGAATTCCAGACGTCTCCTTCCCTCAGCAGGGCAGCTCCGACTTCCTCTTGGCCCAACCTGCCCGATATTTCTGGATCCTGGCACCAGCGAGTGACAGAGGGAACTCCACACAGCGCCGAAATCCCGGGCAAGCCAGCATGTAAACTCCGCACATCTTCCCTGACACATGCAGCTGTATCCTCCGTGATACGTGCATGACCGGTGGAGTTGTTCAAAGGTTTAAACTGCTCAAAAAGAATCTAAAATATATTTATTCTAAAAGGGGGGGAGGTGCAATTGCTTAGTAGACACATGCCAGGCAACATCTCTGTAATTACATTTTGTTATGTTGCAATGCCTGCTTTTTCTACACCCTTAATTAGGCAAGAAAAATCAGGAGAAAGATCATCCCAATTTCTCCCCAGCTTCCTGGGTTAACATTACACAGGATCAACTACTGTACCTAAATGCCCTGTCACAGTACCTCAAGTGACCTTGTCAACTCTGAAAGCTGGTCAACAATCCTCTTAATGCGGGGGAACACAAGCCACAGTTTTAACACCACTGCCCGGGAAAGATGCTAGCAAGAAAATAAGATTCATTTATTGTTTATATTCCCCTATTCCCCTTCCAGACATAAAAAGAGTCCAGAGCAACCCACCATTAAAGCTGTACTTAAAAACAAGGGGAGGGAAAAAAGACCGTCTCAAAATGAGGTTGCCTACTACTTGGATTAGACGGGAATGCGTGCAGGGCTGGCAGAGAGACTCCGGGATAAGGCCAGCTCAACTGCACGGCAGCTGGGTGAGAACGCGACATGGCAACAACCTTTAGTCCAGCAAAGTAGTTACTCCTGAGGATCAAACATTTTAGGTACGGGTTTTGACAGCTGATCTTTAATTTTTTTAAGATTTTACCTCTCCAGAGTAATCTCAATCAAAAAAGTAGGTATGTGTGTTAGGTTTCACTTATTATTTAATGCTGCGCACTCAAAACCAGAAGTTGATGACTCTGTTTTTAAAAATTCTGCCTTTACACAATATGTAACAAAAGTGCTTAGACTATTGCATCTACTCTTTCTAAAGATGCAGTCTTCTGCTCTGGAACCACAGAAAAAGTATTCTATTTATAGGAGTAAATCTATTTTTATAATACATTTTCTGGGACAGTTTGTTTTTGTTTTCTTTTCTTTTGTTTGTTTTGTTGCAGCCAGTTGGAGCATTTATATGAAAAAGACGGGGTCAGTTTGCAAGTTGGTATAAATCTGAATACTTCAACTGAAAAGCAAAGTGATGTTTTTTTCAGCCGTTATGGGACTGAACCATCATCATGCTTAACTTGCTCCATTTGCATATCCGATTTTTCCATGCCTCATGCCATAATCACCCTCTACGTAATGCTGCAATTTGCAACTGGAGAGATAATAACGATTTCATAAACAAGATTATAACTCCAGGTATTTAATAAAGCAACAGGAATGCAGGATTACAAAGGAACAACTAAGGTACTGCACCGAAATTCCTCTGGAGGAATTAAAGCTGAACAAAAAAGAATACAATAATTGAAAACAGATTTTTGCAAATTTTCCAGCCTTGTTCTTTAGGCAACCATAACTCTTTAAACTGTCATTTGTAAAATTCCACTCCGATACTCCCCAGACTGTTGCAGCGGGTGCCTGTAACTTCAGTAGCTGCTCTTGTGACTGCAGTGCTACTGCAGTTGCGTTCCGGCAACACACAATGCTTGCAGAGTCGCAGAAATATTAGTAAAACACATATATATACAGGGGCCTAATTTAAAAGCCAATAATGCATCAGGTTTTGTTGAACTGTCTGAAGCTATCGAAGCATTTAGTATCTTGCCGCGTACATGTATAGCTGACAAATGCGTTAAGAGCGTCGAGTTCAAATGTCAGACGCTGATCCAGACTGGCTGAGGCCTGCTAGGTGCAATGAACTCTCCCCCGAAGAAGTTTATTGTAAAGAGGCCAAGTTGTTCTCTTAAAATAGCCTGTGTTAGCTGGATCCAAGAATTACAGTCCCCTTGGCCAAAGGTGTACAGTCGGGATGACTTCTGCTCCCTCTTGTCAGACCTTCTTGAGCCCAGAACAGTCATGTCTCTCTTAAATTAAGAGAAACTGCTTACAGATCTAGAAATTTAATGCCAAACAGGAACACCGCTGAAAACAAGTCAATATGGGTCAGTCAATGGACTGTACTGGGGAAGACATGAACTTCTAGCAAGTTGCCAAGGCTAAGCAGTTGAGAAATGAATCAAAATGTTCCAGGACTTCAAATTATCTTGGAACCTCAAATTTCGTTACCACGCTTCATCTCCTGCCCAGGATGGAGCAGGGCCGAAGCCCAGCCCCAGGCAGCTGGTGCTCCACTGGAGGAGAGCTTCCAGGGAATTCTCTAAAGAAGCCCAGCAACCGCTCCAGAACGGTCAAGATGGGGAAAAACCCCCTAAACTCTCTCCCATTTCCCACCTGGCAAGCACAACCACCTTAGGCGATAGACGTTACGATTACCAGTGGTATTTCCCAGCATAACGATTGATCTATTAAATTGATTTGCAGGTAATATTCCTGCTGTGCAGCTTCTTGCTAAAAGCAGCAGAAAGAGCCTCTTAGTAACTGTTTTGCTTTGTTTTGAAAACAATACAGATGCATGCTATTGTTTTAGTCTGAATAGTTCATATTTTTAAAAAATTATTTCAAAAATATATTTGCATTAACCTGCCTGTATTTGAGTCCTCCAGAACACACTTCCGTTTAGCACACATATTTTGGGCTCTGCCACTTTCTGACTTTAGAATCAAGTTTGATGGTAAACTCTTATTTATAATAAATTCTAAATGTTCCTTCCTTTCTAAGAAGCTCGAATCTGCTGCCATCACACGGCTCCGATTCACAGGAATATTTATTGTGCTGATAATTGAACTCCAGTCATATGACTGAAAGAGGCTAACAAAAAAAAAAAGAAAAGGCAAAAAGCTCAACTGTAATTTCTAGACATCTATAAATTTCTTATTCTTTCTGCAGAGAGGAAGCTCCCTGGGGCTTTCTGGATAGCCTCAGTTTTATTTATCACCCACTCTCTTCCAATCTATGAATGCTATAATTCTTCTTCTTGCAAAGAGATGAACATGGCCTCAATCACACACTCGCCTTGTATCAACTAGACATTGCTAAACAGCAGTTATGGTAATGGAAAATATTGATGACCCAAGGTCTTGGTATCAGTTTCAGTTCCTGTTGGCTAAAAAACTCAAATCTGAGGTCTGAACCAGTCTGTGGTCGATTCTAACCATTGCTGCTGCCCTCTCACTTGGTGTTTGGAAGAGGGACATGAGCAAAGGCGTTCTCGAAATGATGTTCTAGCAGGACTGCTGGCAGCAGAGGGAATGGGAGGGGAAGGACGCAGATCTGATCTCACATCGATATGGGCAGACTCTGTAGATCTCAGACTGTTCACTGCACTGTATAGCTAGTAAGCTTGATCACAGTAAATTCTGTACTAAGAAAATACAAATACTGTGTTACTGCAGCTCACATATAATAATAAAACCCAACAGGTTCTGTCTAATCAAAGGTACCTGTGTTTCTGAACAAACAAGTGAACATTTGCCCTGTAGCTCATTTCTTGCAAGGCACAAAAATGTCTCCTTCCAGGCTCTTAAATGGCTTTTTCAGCTAAATGGGCTCCAATTGGAAAGAGGTCATAAATTTTCAAGAAGACCTCCAAGTAATTTTAAATATACTTTATTATTTTCACTTTACTTTGTCAATGATATTTTTATTACAAATTTAAAATACTTTTGCAGATTGATTTTATCCTTCGCAGTTTGCAAAATGCAGATTTTTTTTAGAGCCTTAAACAGACCTTAATTTAATACCACTATTTTTGGTTCAATCACAATCAAATCTATGTTTATAATGCTTTCCTGTGTCCAAATAGCTTTCTGTGCTCCAGCACACATTGTTTAATATTTCTGCATTAAAAGAAGCTTCTCATTTTGCTCAATCTAGGTGACTCTGCCAAGAAGTATTTCTGAGCATGAATAAGCCATGAAACATATATTCAAATTCAGATTAAAAATATGCATTTTGAGCTTGGAATGAAGAATAAACACTTGGAATCAAACCTTGGCCCTATTAAGGTCAACGAGAAGAGTTTAAAAGTGAATTGTTTATGATTAAGGATATGTGGGTTCTAGCATCAGCTTTGCACACGATGCAGATTCCAGCTATCATTGCCCTTTCTTCACCAGTAAAATGGGAATAATATCACCTTGCATTGTGGCAGATCATTTTTGAAAAATTCTAAGCGCTGTATGCATTTTAAAAATACAAGACTTACATGAACAATTCAGTAATTTCAATAATTCCTTGGTATTACTTGATACTACACCGGGTAGTACAACTGAATCAAAGTTGCACAGCAGCTTGTGAACTTTACGATTGCTAGTTTGAGAAAAATGATGTGTATCTTATTTTTCCCATTGAGCAAGGCTGTGATATTTTTACATGTCCGAGCAAACTACTTTTGGCATTTAAAACATTTCTGAGGAGTAAAACTATCTTGCATCTTCCTAAGTTACTGGTCAGATTAGGTCTCTTCACCATCATCTTGCACGTGCCTTTGATGCGACTGAGATCTGGACACTCACTTGCCTACTTCAGCTGTGCCAGCTCCCACTGACTGAGCAACTTTCCCTGAAAGTTAACTGTTCCTTTTACTTGCTCTCGGGCTTTAGGGGGGGTTGCATTTCGCCTTTCCTCTCTCCTGCCAAACAATACGATAAGTCGAACCTTGTTTTCCAAACAAATGGAGAACTTCATGTTAACAAACAAGCCCAGTCCTGCTGCAAATGGAGAACATTGATAAGAGAGTACAAAGAAATATTCTCAACTACTGGCCACAATTAAACTTCTTTTCTAATGAAGCATTACAGCTGAATGCACACACTGGAAAATATTGTCACGGCAGATACCACCAGACCTTCAACTGTCAGTGGCCCGAGGTAAGCTTGGCTATTCAGGTCCCTTCAAATCTTCCTGAGAAATTTCCAGGGCATCCGAGCTTGGGGCAGTGGTTTCTATCTAAATGACAGCCTCAAAGAACTGCAGCTGAAGAACATTTCTCACAACTCCTTGTGTGCTTTTTGAAGCCCAGCCTGCAGGTTTTGCCATTGCCCAAAGCCAGCTCTGACCAGATCTTTACAGCTGCCTAGACTGGAATCCAAAAAAAAAAAAAAAAAAAAGCTGTACTATTTTGCATGGGATTCTTTCAATCTCTTCAGCAGCATCCAGCTCCTTTTATTTTACGTATGTATGCATATGTGTGCATTTATTAGTAGTGAGCGGTATCAGATGGCTCTGCACAAAACCCAAAGCTCAGGCAGTTACTTTTTAAGCTTCCCTGCATTAAGACACAATCAAAATGTCGATGATGTAGAAAAGCAGTGTCTGGGCTGAGAAAGTTGGTTTGCCATGTAATCTGGAAACCACTCTGAGTCCCACTTAAGCCCAGTTTCCCTTGGTCTGTCCTTTGTGGTCTTCTCATACTGTCACTTAAATGCCAGTTTTGCTATGGTTATTTTGGGGATGTGGATGAATGCCTACATGTTCCAACCACCAGCTTCTCAAATGCAGTTAGGAGCCATGCATGAATCTCACTCCCCTGAGATTCTGCAAGGTTTCACGAGCTAACAGGATGCCTTGTTTTGTGCCATTTCATTACCATGCTAGGGAGCCGTTAAAACTGAAATCATTGATACAATAAATTGAATCAAATCTAGTAAAGTCCGCAGTAGTGTGTACTAAGGCACAATATGGAAATATTAAAACAGCATCACAGATGCAATACGTTGTGCATTATGTAGATCAATTATTGGCCAAATCAAATATGAATCAAAGCACTGCACAAACACAAAGGTAGAAAAGCTCGGTAAGATCACCCAGCCCACCTCTGTGTACACCGTATGATTCCTACAAAGACATTTTTAGCCATTTCTCCTGCTTTCAAATGACTCAAACTGAAGGGCATTTAATTTTACCCTTGGGGAGTACTCCACATCTACTAGATTTCTTTGATGGTATGTTTTTTTAGTTGTACTCCCAAGTCCCAACCTAAATTATCCTTCACTCTCCTTAGTGTTCACACCCTTCATATCATCAAAGATCTTTCACATCTTCTCCCTCAGGTGAGCTATACATATTTAGTGCACCAGACTGTGATAACATTATCCTCAATAAATAGCATGTACATAAGGAACCCATTGACTTAGAGGAAGTCTATCTATGGACCAGGTTGTTAAAGAAATAAGGACAGGGCAATCTGGCCTTAATCTTCATCCATAAATCAATAATACCAGATACCCTTGCAATTTCTCTTTGTTCTGACTTTCCGCGAGTATGGTTGTTAGAGCTTCCAATAACCGCAAATGCAATATTTTCTGGGTAGCGAAACAAGCCAAGTGAGAGAACTGATGAACCCCTTTAAGACAACAGGATGCTGCCATAGAAGTGACCCAGTTGAGAGGACTTAGGTGGATTTGCTGCTGGTTTTAGTATGTTTGCTCACATTCCTGCTTGTCCAAGGCTGTCTCCATGCCCCTGGAAGGTCACTGAGACAGCAGAGCTCCAGCCAGTGGTTGCAAGCTACGGCAAGTAACCATGGAGGGAGAATTTTCATCATTGTTCATGGGATAAAAGGCAGGGAAAAAACCATTTCTGACCCCTAAATGAGGACTGTCGAGAAGGCCAGCATTTAATGGTTTGTAAACACAAACTCAAAGCTATAAATGCATTGCTTATTCCCACTATAATCCCTTTTCGAACCGGTTCCCCTGATGAATATAAGGAGTATTGATTTTTAAACCCATGTAGGTTCTTAGAGGCAATGCAGACTGACTTAATTATAATCAATAAAATTTACAGACAGTGATGCAACCCAGCAGAAGCATTCCTACCAAAAGTATGGCATAAGAATACTCCAGTTTCCCTACTGCACTGCTAGAATATGACCTTAATACATATTTTATTATGTATAGAAGCCTGTCCATGAATCCATCAGAAGATCACCTGCATCTCCACAGTTAAAACTAACTGGGTAGTGTCTACAGTCACCTTTACGTATCTTCAATGAGCAAAGAGAGAGGAAAGTTCCATCGGTCTTTGTAAGAGCTACTGCAAGCACCTCTCTCCTTTTGGATATTCCCCCATCTTTCAGACTACTTACTCTCACCATCTCTATCTGAAACTATTTCTATTGCACTGATAAAACACTAAAGGGCAAAGAGACTGAAGGCGAGATTTGTCTCACTTCCATGTGGCTGTCTAATGGCTGGGCACATCTCAAAGCGAGGTGCTTCTGCTCTTTGTGGAGTCAACAGTGAGAGCCAGGTGGTTGCAAAAGCATTTTGCTGGGCTGAAATGCCCTCAGGGAGTGCCTCTCCCATTTCACCAAACAACAGAACCAGCCTAGACAACCACCTGAGACCAAACACCCACATTTTATACAGATAAACGTAGATGAGGGCAACCTACTATTTGCCTGGATCACAGAGTTTGTGGCAAAACCCAAGTGGAATGATAATCTGACATAGTTCAGACTAGGACAGAAATTCCCAGAGCATCCTTCTTTTCTTGACAAGGTGGCAAAAATCAATGGCAGAAGGAGGAACAAGGCAGAAATCCAAATCTAGGCTGGCTTTGAAACCTGCTTTCTTCTATTCATCTCTCCTCTGTTACCTTGCATCTGCCTGCAAGGGACGTTTGACCCTCCATTCCCAATATATGGTTGCCTTACAGCATGTCTGCACTGTGCAATTAAGTGGTCTGTGCAGTGCCAAAATGTCTCAAATAGCGGCAGCCATCCTCACCAGGAACCAGAAGCCGTACAGATGTGAGTGCAGCACTGTAGCAGGACTATTTATACCTGCTAAAATGTTTTTTAGACATAAGAGGATACCACCTCATGCACAGCATCTGGCTAACAAGCTTTCAAAATCCACACTTTGCAAAGTCCTACCTTGTGGATATACCACTTTGCACCTTAAACGTTGGGTGTTCCCAGTTAATAAATCCCATCTTGGCCTCAACTATGTAATACCATCAACCAGACCAAGCTCCTGAGACGACGGCAACCATCTGATAGAGAAGGGACCAAACACTTACTTCACTGAGGTTACGGTGCCCAAACAAAAGCTTAAATACGCTGAAGGACGTGGGCTGGGAGGACACAGCGGAAAGTCATTTTTGCGCTCAATAGTTCTACAAGAAAACAGTCAGTCTGCTCTCTCCCACTAACTAATCTCTGCAAAATTGCTGTATTACTAATTACCAGTATTAAATTTGACAGGAAACAATGAGTATAAACTGTTTGACCACTCATGTGGCCCAAAGCCCACCTTTCTGTTTTCAGAGTGCTTTTGAAACAGCTCTGTATTAACGGCTGTGACTTTCTTTCCATGACAAATTGGTCAGTGTTGACAGCATAGGCTATCTGTAAGTGTTGAATAAAATCTAAGTAAAAAACCAAGAAGAAGATACCTTCTTTTGTAAATATCTTTCAGCTGGCACAGTAAATTACATTGATTCAGAAGTGACTCATTTCCAACGCTGCGCACATTAGCAGCCAGTATTATTCAATTTGAGATTTTAATTTATAACATACTCTTGGTAATGTACTCCCAATACATTCCTCACTTCCCTACCCTGTGACTGACAAAAGATGAAAGATCTTTACTGTATAAATATTTTATATTAAACCCTTCACTCCGCTGTATTTCTTCCATTGTCAGTTCCCATTTGCAAATACTATACATTGTCCAAAAAAGTGCTGATCTAGGCAAAGGGCATGTGCTTGTAGGCAGCCCTGCAGCTCCAGGAGCCGCTGCTCTGCTGCTGCCAGGGAGAGACTGCGAGCGGGGCTCCCTCCTTTTGGGACTGAGCTCCGCTGGCCGAGGGCTGGATGTGGCCCCCGGGGGCCGAATTCAGGGAGGCAGGCAGAAGCGGGAACAAGAAGCGCACCTGTGGCTTTGCAAGCAGAAGACGGCCGTGCTCCTGCTTTCAGCCCTTGACCTGGGCGAGAACGAGAGAGTAAAAATGCCTCTGCGTTAAGTAAACGTTTTATGAACTCACCTGTCACCTTGTCTCGGGGTGAAACTGTGTCAGCGGGCGAGATTAGATAACTTGACCTAAATCGTACTGGAAATCTGTGGCAGACCTCAGCTCAGATCTCCTGACATCCTGTCTTGCGTATTACTGACAAGACCAACCCTAATCTAGCAGGAGAATCCTTTTCCAAACTGTTACTTAGTAAGGGCTAAATGCCACCACCAGACATCCACGGCAAAACCCTCCTGGCTGAGGCCGGATTTGGCTCCTATTTCTAACCCCAACCGTAGGAGACTTCCAACCACCAGCTACGTACGCTGCTTCTCCTGACACTTACTGCTATTCTTGCTTGTTAAGCACTTGCTATCTAATCCAAAAATACTCCCTGTCCCATGAAGTGCACAAACCAGAGGTTATTTATCCTGCTCTGGGCCAGTTCTTTGATCAAATTAACATTGCTGATTATTGCTCGGTCGTTGTCAGGCTGCAAAAGGTCCTCTGGTCAGCTACTCTCACTTTCCGTGGTCGTCCAGAAGAGTTATTTCGGGATCCTGCAGTCTAGACCGTGCAGGTATTTCATCACTAGATTTAAGGCAGCACGTGTGAATGCGTTACCCTACTTAGATACATAAAAAATAATTTCAACTGGGCTAAATTACCTTTATTATCAACCCTGGTAATTCCACCGCAGCCATTTTCTTGACTGATGTACGGAACACTATAAAATGAATCCTCTGAGAAGAAGATGGAAAAAAACAAGACAGTGATCAATGGATTCAATTAGTTACAGTATAATTCTACCAAGATGAAAAAGATCAAGACGCAATGGAACTTCTCCAGTTCAGCTAACAGAAGTTATAGAGAATCTGCCACTGCTTTGGGTTTTTTTTTAAACTCGCTGCGACTACTAATCCGTGTAATGCAGAAGGAGAGGAATTACCAACAGTACTCAGCAAAATATTGGCAGTACAGAGAGGCTGTGCCACAGGTGGAGGCTCCGAAAGAGTGTTTTAATGGACTAGATACACATTATGTCTGTATTTCTTCACACATAGAAAGCGTTATAACAACAGAGAGATTTCTCTAATGACAACAAAATAAAACCTTCCCAACAGCACATCCAAGCAAGAAATAACAATGCTGTCGCTACGCTGCGGACGAACAAATTTCTCTTCTAATAATTCCCTCAACGTTTCAAAACTCATGCTTTCAGCATCTTTCCCGCATAATCGCCAAGAAAGCAGATTCCCTTAATGCGCGCGGGTCATCTGAACTACACTTTTGACTCCGAGGCGCACAAACCTCTCCGCTCTGTGCGACGTGACACCTCCTTGTCACGGGGGTCACGAAACACAGGCACGTCCCGGCAGCTGATGCCATTTGTGGTAAGTGAGCCGGCCGGGAGGCTGTGGCGGGGAAGGGAGGCACGAGGAAGAGCGTAAAGACACAGTTTAGTTAATCATATTATTAAGATCTTCATCACCGAGAGTACTTAGCACATGGAAATAGTCAGTTTACAATATCAGAGCGGAGCAATCTGTATATTACGCCCGGGACATTACAGTGCCGGGAAATATGTAAATGTCATCATCTTAAAAGATAAAGGCATGTAAAGAGTAGGGCTTTTTTGCATGTAAAGGAAATAAGATGAATGAATAAAGCTGATCAAATGATTAATAGAATCCATAATCTTAATCTTATTATTTCTAAAGAAGAAAAGGCTGTTCAGTTAAGAGCTAGTCGTCTCCATTTCATTAAGAACAATTATATTCCAACTGATCAAGATCTACACCGCACAGCCCTCACAGCAGACGCGTTTTTATATTTCCTGTCATTCCAGCGAGATGAACGAAGTTGTTGGTGATTTGCGAGGCAAAAGCTCCGGAGATGGGTGTAAACAGATTTTAAACAACAGATCTGGCCGGGGTGATTTAGAGCCCCCCCCACTCCCTCCAAGGAACACAATGCAAGGCAACCATGTGCTTGTTTCAAGATGTCTAAATCCCAGCCACGCTATCAATTTGAAAGGAGGGGGGGGGAAAAAGATTTTATAAAACGTTTTCACACCCTGTTGGGTTAAGAGACAGTGGGTATTAATCCTATGGCTGCTACCCCAAGCTTCCTCTTTGTGGTCAGCAGAGAAGCTGTGTGGTTGGGCGGAAGGAGTCCAAAGGCATATTTTTTTTTCCTCTCTCTTTTTTTTTTTAAAAAAAAAAATCTGTGTTAAAACAAGAGAAAGTGGACCGGTTACACAGCAAAGCAAAAACCACAGCCAGCCCTCTCTGCTGTTGCTTTCCCCCTAAATGTGGCCTACAGCGATTCTGCTTTCCAAAAAAAGGTTTAATTTAAACCATACAGTGCTACAAGCTGCCACGTTTCCAAATTCCACATTCCTTTCTAATCTGTGCACTTCAGAACTGACAAATTCTGCTTCCAATGGTACCCAGACTAACTGCGACGAAGAAATTGCTGCTAACCCACTATTCCTCGACTCGATAAGGAACGCTGACCCCCCTGCCTGCCCCCAGCCCCCAGATTTTGCTGAACTTTTAAAATTATCATATTTAAGGGGCCAGATTCAATATTTGTAAAATCTTTAGCTCACTTTTCATACAGTGAGAAAAGCATTTCCAGGACTCGGGGCGGGGGGGGGCGGAATTCCCAGTCTGGTATAAATCCACAAAACGCCCCCGACGACTTTGCAAGAGCAATTTGCACCCGCTGAGACTCTGCCCTCGGCGCTCCGTTTGCACAAGCCCACATGGATAAGGACGTTAGCTCTTCTCCGCCATGCAGCCCAAAAAATGTGCAGCGCAGAAGAGCCTTCCCTCATTTGAAGTTAAATAAGTAACGCTCTCGGAGGGGAGGAGGGGGGCAAAGAGGACGAATGAAGGAGCAGGAATGGCCCTTCGTGACACTAGATGGATGCAAGAGGAGCCCAAAATTTTGCGTCCCTGCAAGAAGACCTGGAGGGAAGGGACCAAAGGCTTCAAGGACCGTCCTTGCAGACCCCCTCCAGCTTAGGGGCGGTCTGTTTGAAGGGTGACTCGAGGGTACCCTGGTAGCCAGCAGCAGGCTGGTGGCACACACGCTGCTACCTCAGCCGAACCCCGGGCTGGAGAAGGAACGGCCCCGCGGTGGCTGGCACAGCTTGTTTGGGGTCCCCTGGGAACCCGCGTTCCCGTCCAACTTCGTGCTGTGCCAGGCTAGAGGAGCACCCGGGCCACCACCGTCATCCGGGAAAACGGCTCGCCCACACTTTCTGGCCCGCAACGCATAAAAGTGAACGTTTCAGGTTGCCCAGCAGATGTGTTTATTTCTGGCCCGGGATTTTTTTGGCCCTCCTGCAGCTCTACGACGCGCAACCGTACGTACGACTTGTCAACGCAGGGTAACAGCATTAGCCCTTCAGTAGCCCCAGGGCTCTCCTCTTAACCAACGTTCAAGCAACATGATAATTTTAGGGCACATACACAACTATTTATTATGTCTCCTGCAAACAACCTGCAGCAGTCTGCTGCACGATGAGGCACAGGAGTAAGGAAAAGCGACTGGATGGATCCGATTCCACTGAAACAGAGGAAGCGCAGCTCGTTTGGGCGCCCACACCTGCTTTCTGGAGGGGCTGCATCCACCATGCAACTCCTCCTGCCAACCCGGAGCACAGGAAAAGCATATGTCACATCTCAAAAATCATGGCATTTTCAGGCTTCTTTTTTTCTCTTTGCCTTCTGCTTTCTGATCCATTAAAGTGCAGACAAGGAACATTTTCAGGTTTTTCTCAAGAGTCAGAAACTTGAGCTTTTCTCTTTTTTTTTTTTTTTTTTTCCCTGCTTTTCTTTATGACAGCTCAGATGCACATGGAAATCTTTGGGTACCTGGAACCTTAAGGAAAACATCAAACCTTGTGAGACTCACCGTAAGAGCAACTGCCTGGTAACCGCACGCATCTTAAACCACCGTTTCAATCACCAAATAGTTCAGCTCAATGTTTACTTTCACGTAATGTCAGAAGTCGAGTGTAGAAGGCCAGGTTCTTAGCCAGTGTAAATCCATTTAAGTCGCCGGCTCTTTCCCTGCTCCAGAATCATTGTGTTTATATTCAGACAATACACTCGACAGGCACCAGATGAACGTTCTTAGCCTCAGCTCAATGATTTTTCTGGAAATGGAAAGAGCTTAGCTGTGGGATCCCTGCCAGGGTAGGAACTCTGCATTTTTTTTGAGGTTGGGATTTTCAGTAGGAGCTGGGTCCCTATTTCTCTCGTCCTCCTTTGAAAATCCAAGCTGATGTTAATAAACTCGATCGGGTCCTTTTAAAAAAGAGAAACAGTATAAAATTGGGACAGATGAAAAAACTGTATCGATGCAACGCATGCCTTAACAAGTCGGAGAAACATTCAGAAGTAATACTAGCATAAACCTGAGTTTTTATCACTTCTGCCAGGGCAGTCCAATAAGGCCTTAAGTTTGAGTAAATGTCAGTCATTCTCAGTTGTCCCACTAGTAGCCCCATAATGGGATGTGCTCGCCAAAAATGGAAAGGAGGCACAGCATCTGCTTATGTTTAATTTATTTTTGCATTTTGGCGTGTTGTCCCGGGAGAAACAATGTTTTTAAGTGGCTGCATCTTTTTGAGCCAACTTGCTGTCCTTTGCTAACACATCAAGGACATGTTTCTGGAAATGGAACATATTCCCGTTGAAACCAGAGAGGTACAGGTATGGCAACCTTACGTTTTTAAAATTTAATATGCATTTTTAGAGTGAAATTCCCTCAGTTTCACTCAAACTGAACTCTAGATTCCCTGCTTCGACAAAGCCGTAATTCTTATTAGCAGGAGTTAACGTGCATGGATCACAGAGAGATGAATAAATCCACTTAAGGCGGTTCAGCACTCCGGCTCAACTGAAGCACACTGGGCGCCCATGTCCAGTTACTCAGGATTTATACAGAATCATCAATGGCTGAAATCAGCCCGCTGGTTTTAATAATTGCTGCTTTGAGCACGTACCTGCCAGGGAACGAGCGAACCTTGCAAAGCCAGGCAGGGCTAGGACCACGCACGAGCCCCGCACCCCTGGAAGACCCTCGCAAGACGTTGGCCGTAGCACGTTACGCTGATGGCAACGGTGCGGGTGCCATCAACTCAACAACACCCAGAAGGGAACAGCACGTTCGTTTTTAAGGCTGGCTAAAAGAAAGAGCAGAGGGGCTCGGTGCACGCTTTTGATTTTCGAATGCTAATTTCGTTTTAATAGTAAGCTGCTTGTTTAAGAAGTAAAAGTGGTTCTGAAACACAAAGGTGCATGGATGTTGTTATAACTAAAACGGGGCTGATCGCTACTTTTTTAACAATTTGGTAACAAGAAAAACTGGTCACATGCTGGGACGTTTTATGCCAAGTCTCAGCCAGAGCAAAATTTTATGGCAGAGTTATAAACCCTTGAAAATAAGGGTTTATAATAGAAATGCTGACAGACCCTTAATTATAGCAGCACTAGCGGGCACTGTTGTAATAAGGCCCACATATTTTCCTCTTTGATCATTATTTATAGGATGCATTGGAAATCATCCCATTTACAACTGTATGCCCGCTCAGCTAGGTGGAGTTTTATCCATTAAGAAAGGGAAATACAAAGTC